>NC_134039.1:1751573-2112823 GCF_965140245.1 Athene noctua
TGGGCTTGCCTTGGAGTATACGCTGGCTGCAGTGGGTTGGGAATTCAGTGGATGGGCGACAGTGAAACCTGGAACAGGCACGTCCGATGCTTCCCTGGAGGTGACATGAATGGAAGGTGGCAGTGCCATAGGTCCTGTGGTCCAGGGCGTTGATCCTCACCTCCTCCAACACAACCGTCGTGCTTATTCAGATCACTGCACTATCTTTCATTCCCAGAAACTCTAAAGAGATAATGAGGAATGATACTGCAAGCTAGGGGAGTTGCCATCTATCTGATGGAAAGCTTGATATTTTGGATGGGGGTGTAACAGGCTTATTCTTATCCCGGTTCTCTCCTAATTCCTATCTGCTGAAGGACAGAGATAAAAGATTTAGCTATCTGCTGTATTTTAAGAACTGCTTATATTGTTACGCTCTAAACTAAAATCTGCTGCTGGCAAAGGGGACGGGATTTCATGGATGCTTTGAGCAAAGGTTTCCTTACAGGTATTGCTAGATTTACGACCTGTGTTAGGTTATGCTGGTGACTGGGGACTTATTCTGAGCTCAGGGCCCTGTTTTGCCTGCTGGAGTACAAACACCAAGTGAAAAGGGTAAAGAAGAGCTCACAGTCCAAACAGGCAAGACGAAGACTTGTTTCCCCTAGAGCCAGACAAAGAGTGGTTTGCAAACGCTGTGTTAATACCAGCGGTTTGGTCTCTTTTTTTTTTCTTTTTCCTTTTCCCTTTTTTATTTAAAAACGTTGCCTGAGGAAGAATTAGCTAACCAAGAAAGGCAAAAAAGGAGAGGGAGCAAAGCAGCAAAGGGTGACAGAGAAGCAGGAAGGGAGCAAGGTGGGGAGACTGAGAAGCTGAGTCAGTGACCAGATGAGAAACGTCCAGCAGAAAACCGTGAAAAGAAACGAGATGTGGATGGTTGCTGCAGCCCGGCTGGTCCTTTGCTCAGACACAGGTCTTGCTCTCCTGCTGGGAAAGTCTCCTGGGCACATTCCCGCGGCGCTGCCTCCCACCGAACGGCTCTGGGAGGGGAAGGTGCAGGAAATTGGCCCCTGTGATTATGGGTGGCCTCGTGGGGTGCAAGGCACTGCAGCAGCCCACGAGGGTGCAGCGAGTCGGGGCTGGAGCTTTGTAGGACAGGCTGCACGGGCAGGTGGTGGTGCAGAAATGGTGAGGGGGGGCAGAGCATCCCTTCCTGGCAGTAGTGAAAGGACTCTTCTTAGATGTCACCTTCTGCTTGCTTAGGAAGGGAGATACTTGTATCTTGAGTGTTTCTTCTTTTTCACCGCACAAAAGACAGCCCCCCCTGTGTGAGCTGAAGGAGCAGAAAGCCCAGCTCTGCCTAAAGGGAGACAGCTGTGGTCATTGGGGAGCAACTGGTCACAGAAGTACAGGAGTAGACTGGAGGTGCTTCAGAGGTTGGGGACATGGCCCAGGGAGCCCAGGTCCCCTCCTATAAATCAGTGCTTGGCTGTTGTGAGAGCAGAAATAAAGCAAAGGAGTAGCAGAACGATGCCTGTCCCGTGAGCAGGCTCAATAAAGGACAGGCAGAAACTGTCCTTGAGAGTGCCTTTATCTCAAGGTTGCAGAGAGTCAGTGGGATGGAGGGGGAAGGCTGTAAAATAGCGCCTGTTTGGTTTCATACTTTCTGTGTTCTCTTTATTCTTTGTTTTCTGATGATAAAAGAGCTTTATGTGGATATTGTAGCAGAACTGTCGAGTCATAAGGTTTGCAACTTCATTTCCCACCCCCCTCGCTCTTTTTATTTTTTTTCCCGATGGTCACATCTCCCTTTCCGCCTTGCCCCTCTGCTGGCGCAGCAGGACGTGCTGTGCCTTTAAGAAGTGTGGTTTTTCAGAAGACTAATTCCTCAGCTTTGGCATGTGTTGAGGCATGCCCTAAGTTTTGTGGTGTGGTTTATGGAAAAACTAAAGTGCATTTGTCTAGGGAGGTTTTTAACTCCTTTCTGCCATCACTTCACCTCTTTGTTCTCCGTTTGCAGAGCGTGCATTTCCAGAGGGATTTCTGCTCCCTTCTCCAAAAGAGGAGGGGAGATAAAGTGAAGCAGTGGGTTTGTTGTTTGTTTGGTTGTTTTTTTTCCCCCAATTAATTTTTTTATTTATTGACTTGGGCTTTGCACGGCAAAGCTCTGGTGGATAAAGCTGAGGTAGCAAATTCTCTTGCTGATGACATCCTCCCACTGGCACCGGTATCGCTGCAGCGTTAACCTGCCGGTACAGTAGCAGAGCGGTGTAGCCAGAGACACGTTGACCCGTAGCAGTCACAGTGTTGGCAGCTTTAGCATGAATTTCATATACTGTGAATTTCTTCATGCTCCCATTCATGAATGTTACTCTTTTCTTCCTTTCCCTTCTCATCATAGTCAAAGAGAAACTTGTAAGGAGATGATATGATTGTACTGTAAAAATGAACATAGCGTTACATGAATAAAACGGTGGAGGATTTTCTTTTATTTCTTTTCTCCTTTTTTTTTTTTTTTTAAGAAAATATCATTCTTTTGAAACAGAGTGTATTTTTTTTAGCATTTGCTAGGGGCTGCAGTGCAGTCTTTAAACCATGGCTCCCAGTGAGAATGTTGTTGCAGGCGTTACAGGCATACCAGGAGGTAACTACGGAGTTACCCTTGGTGATTATTTTAAAAGCCGTGTTTGCTACGAGGTCCTGGATCTGTATACCAGCGTTGTCTTGTAATAACAGCATAAATCCTCTTGGGCTGTCAGCCTATATTCGTGTACCTGTACGTTGTTTTAGGCCTCCAGATAGCAAGTCAGTCCAGGTGAGCAGAATCCCCCTATGTCTCCGGCACCGTGGCGGCTCCGGGACTCACTCTGCAGTCCCCCGCAGGACGTGGGCCCCACAGATGAAAGAACGGTTTCTAGTAGAGACAGGCCTGTTTTTATGAGGAGAGATGTTGGAAGGGAAGGGAGGGAGCAGGAGGTAGGGCTGGATGTGCCTTCCACACTGAGGTGCTTGTGTGGCTTTGATTAAATCACTTAACCTTTGAGCTGCAGGTTTCGTGTGAGTGAAATAGTGGCATTAGCACCGTGCGCGGCATGCTGGGATTAACTGAATTAACGTAACAGTACTTTACGGTCTCAGCTCTGTAAATGTGCTGAGCGCAGTTGTTCTGTTTAAGAAGCTTGTAGTGCTTGTTATTGAGCCTACGGGAGGGCCCCCGCCAATCCCCTGTCCTCCCCTCCCTCCCAATTAGTCCGGTCAGTGCTCTTATCCCTCTCCATGACCAATAGCGAGCAATCTCTGCCGCTTAGCCTCTCGATCTCCAAGCGGTGCTGTACTGCGACAGCTCTCCTCACGGGTGGCTCCGGAGGAGCGGCCGCACTGCCAGCCCCGGTGAGGAGCTCTGTCTTCTGCGCCACCCCGGGCCCGAGGCGTGCCCGGCTGCCCCGTCCCTGCAGCCACCCCTCGGTAGCGTGCTGGAACGGGAGGTTGAGGTCCTGGGATCTCTTGACGTCTCCACCACCTGGCCGTGAGGTTGCCTGGGCAAGTCATGTCACCTTTCTCTTCTTCCCTCTTCACGCCGAAGTGCGGATCGTAGCTTTTCCCTTCGTACCCAGGAGCTGCTCGGGTTGAATTAATGAATGCCGTGAAGTCAAGGATGTCCGTGGACGCACAGCACAATGTAAATGTGAAGTATCGCTCTGTAATTATGGGTGGAGGTAGCCCTTGTTGAGAATGATTTATTTTCTCATAAATCAACATTTGATTTGGTGAAATCATAGGAAAGAGGAAGAAGCATAGCAAAAACCTGTCCTGTTACCTCAGTCTGAAATTTTTCAGGAAGCTGGAAGGCTGCCTCTCCCATGTGTTTTGTGCATGCGTCGGCTCTGAATCTAGTACTGGTTACTGAGATTGATGGGGTGGCATAAAAATAGTCTGACTTCTATAGGTGTAATATTTCAACATACAGACAGAAAGAGCTCCTTTTTTTTTCTTTTTTTTCCTTCTCTTGGGATTCAGCGTTTTACGAGGAGGCAGAGTACTGCTTTTTGCAGCGTTGTCTGACGTATCCAAGGTTGACACAGCAGCTCCTTGGGTTCAGTCAATTAGCTAGTTGGGGATTTTAGGAAGAAAAGCAGATGAAACGGTATTATGTAGCTGCTGACATACTGACATCATCAAGGTACAGTTTATAAAGTCTCCAGCACTGCTGTGGGATCAGAGAGTTAAAAATTCCAAGGGTTTAATCCAGTATAATAACATTTTGCAAGGCCGATCAAATTCACAGCAAGTGAGAAGCAGAAAAGCAACTGAGCGAGGAGGAAAATGAAATTAGATGGAATTATGTGGCCACAGGTTTATCTTAACTAGTTGTTTCACTTAACAGGGTAGACGCACGTTCATGTGAGCCCTCAGCAGACGCTCACCCGGAGTTGGGCTCCCTTGCCCTCGCGGGCTGCGTTCTCCCCAGGAGCGGAGTGCCCTTCATCCGCTCTGAACAAAGCAGCGTGCTGCTGGATCTATTTTTGGTCGCTGATTTGTATGCTGTAGAAGCCGTCTCATTCCTTAGAATACAGCCATATATTGTTGTGTTTGTTTTCCTTTTGCTGCTGCGTACATAGTGGATTGTTGTTCGTTTGTTTGAAGGATTTAAACATCTGGAAGAGGCCAGGGATAGCGAAGTCTTTGTGTAGAGGTTAGAGGGGAGCTGCAGGTCCCTTCCGAAGTAAAACGTTACGTGGCATCTACAGCGATGCTCGTTCATATACTCGGGGGTTTTGGTGTGGGAAGGACAATCGATAGAACACTCGTGCAAGCAGCTGGATGAAACCGCTGCTGCTCAAACTAGCACAAGGTAAAAATGGATTTATTTCCCTAGGTGGTTCTGCAGCTGGTTCCCATGGAGGTAATAACCACATATAAATTTCGGAAGTAAGTACTTACATGCAATAAGCTTAGCTGAGTTTGGGTGAGTAGCGAGAGGAATCAGTTTTCACTGAAATGTGTCAGTAAACGATGCACGCAGGGCAGATCCTGCCGTGAGAGACTCAGTTCTCCTGTATTGCAGCTTTGCCATGTTAGTTGTACATGAACAAATTCAATTAGAGCCTGAATCTAGATAATAGGTTATCACAGATTGAAAGAGTAAGAGGAGAGGGGAGGAGGGAAGAAAGGGTCGGTTCTATGTTGCAGCCCCTTTCCCATGAGTGGAAGGTGACTCTGCCAGGAGCCCTCCCGCCTTTTACCCGACTATTTGCAGACCAGTGCCGTAGCAGCAGCTCGTACGCTCTGGCTCAGTCTATTGCAAACAATTCCTTTTCTGAGAAAGCTAATCGCTGTTTTGTTACATTACTTCCCAGCAGATGAGCCAGGTGCTCCTGAATTTAAACAGAACCACAAGTGAGTGACAGCGAGCTAAGCATGGGCTGGAGTCTTGTAGCAGCATATCCTTCAGCTCCAGTGCTGCAGTCAGAGAGAGAAAGATTTTTCCTTTGAAGATAAGACACCTGGGGCTTTTGTAGAAATTAAGTATGCCCCAAGTCGTGCAGCTGTTATCTCGATTTAAAAAAAAAAAAAAAGGCAGAGAAAGACAAAGCATCTGGCTCTTCTACGCACCACCAAAAATTCCTCAAAACGCTAAAAAGCCAAACCGAGCACTTTTCATCCCGCAGTTGTGTTGCTTGCGAATACTTTCCGTCTTGTGGCTTCCGTGACGCCCCGGCTCCCAGGTGAGGCGTGGGGCTGTGCTGTGTGCGTCGGGGCAGGGGCCGTGCGGGAGCGTGCGGATGTGTGTGCGTGAGCCAGGGAGCGCCCGTGTGCGGTGTCGTAACGTGGCAGGGCACGGGCAGTTATGAAACTTTCCAATAAAGTCTCAGTGCGTCAGTATTGGTTGCTTGGGTGTTTTTTGGTTTGGTGGTTTGTTTTTGGTTTTGTTGTTTTTTTGGTTTTTTTTTTCTGTCCGTTGCCCTCCAGTTTCATTTCCATTTATGAGGGCAGAGAGGGAGAGGTTGAGAAATGGTAGCAGACCCCCCCGGGGCACTGGGGGAGCCGAGCAGTTCCCACGACAGGTGGAACACGCCGCGGCGGCGGCGCTGAGCCAGAGTCCTGGGTTGCAGTGCCCGGGGACAGGGGGAGGGGAAGCCCTCGCGCTCGGGGCAGCTGCGGTTGCAAGGGGCCCCTTCAAAGTGCTGCAGCAGCAGCCAGAAGTTCCACTTTTTTTTTTTTTTTGAAAGGACTGGAGAAATTATTAACCACAGTTGATGACGTCAGAGTTGATCTGATTAAAGGTTTGTTTTCTTGCTGGCAGAGGTGTGCTCCGTAGAGACTGGTTCTCTCTTCTTTTTTTTTTAAGTTTCTTTTTTGAACAGCAAACGGAGGGAACTGCTCGCACTGCTGCCGCTGCTGCTGCCGCTGCTGCTGCTCCAGCTGCGTGTGTGTGTGTGTAAACAGGATGGTGTATCTGTAGCCGCCACGCGCAAACACACATTTGACCATGAGGACTCTTCGCAGGTTGAAGTTCATGAGTTCGCCCAGCCTCAGTGATCTGGGCAAGAGAGAGCAGGCAGCCTTGGATGAGCGGGGGACCCAGCAGCGACGGGCCTGCTCCAACGCTACCTGGAACAGGTAAGGTCTCGCACGATGTGCCGACTCCCCCGTAGCCTCTCCGCGCTCCCGCAGCCGGGATTAACGTGTGAGTAGCCGCCCCGTCGGCTCGCGGGCCGGGCTGCCTGGCTCCCAGCTGGGCAAGGGGACGGCCCGCATCGGGCTTCTGCGGGAGCATGTCACGCGTCTCCGAGCCCCGTGTGGAGTAAGAGACGGGAGCGGCTCTTTTCCCCTTGCTGTTCACCTTTCTCTGAAGGCTGAGAGCAAAGAGCCTTTTCCTGTAGGTGGCTTAGCCTGCTCTTCCCTGCAGGGACAAGGACTTATATCCCGTGGTCCAGCTACCAGAATATCTAGATATTCTCGTTTGAGGTTGATTTGGTTTATTAGTTTTTTTAAAAATTCTGTATACGCAACTACTAAAATACATTGTTTTATCTGCATAACTATATATACTGCTGCTGGTTGGTACAGATACAGCAAAGTCTACTCAGTTGACTCACATTAATACAAATATCTCTGTGTACGTGCACACGCAAGCATGCGCGCTTTGGGCAGGGAAAAATAAGCCCTGATTGTTTTCTTTATTGTGTTTACACATCTGAATTTTATTACAGTTTGACAAAAAAACCCAAACTAAAACCCCACACAAACATTTTGTTGAGAATGTGTCACTTGGCACATTCAGAATATTCAGAAAGCATCTTAATGACCGTTTGGTGAGACTTTAAAGATGAGTCTGAGTCTCTCAGTCGTTAGGAATTATATTCTTATGTTCTTTTTGAAAATGAAATGTCATCTCTTGGGTCACGGCTTGGAAAGCATCATTTGTAATGTTTTATAATTGTATGGCAGTACAGCTGGAGGAGGAAAAATACCAGTGAACTGTAGACACGTTTATGAAAGGTATTTGAGTTCTGAGCACAAAAAAAGAAAAAATATTTATAAAATCCCACATCATCTGTCCCTCTCACCACTCAATTTGTGGTTTCATGCCTGCATTATGAATTAGTTGTTTACTGCCGGCAGCACACCCAGCACTGAAACCGCACCGTTCACAAAAGAGACCGAGTTTCTGCTCAAATATTGTGCTGTTGGTGTGACGCGGGGTTGCCCCCGAGGTCTGGATGGTGGGGGTAATTAAAGGCTGGCTTGGACCACCTTGCCTTATGCCAGTTGGGGTTTCACTTGGCCAGTAGCCCCATGGGAAGCAGCAGGGAGTCAGATGCTCCTTGGTGTGAACCGAGGTGACAGAGTGCAATCCCCAGAGCCTTTGTGTGATGGTGTGCTGACAGCTTTTGTTGGCAGGGATTAGTGTTTCCAGGTCTTGCTTGTGGGGAGGGAGCTGTGGAGGCGGATGCGAGTGGAGAGCAGGTCAGGCACCGGCCTTGCTGGGCGGCGGGGAGCTCCAGGTGGAGGGGCTGCTGGTCCTCACGTCGGAGGGTTTTCCTCAGTGAGCTGGAGCAAGAGTTTATTTTTAATTTGGACAGGACAGCGCTCTGGCCAGAAGTGGTCGCCGATCAGCAGGCTGGACATCCCCACATCTCACCCAAACAATCAGCCAACTGTCCCGTCACCTGTTCCCGGAATAGGTGCCCGCTAGTCATCCTGCCACCACTTCTTTTGTGTAAGCTCAGGCCTAAACGTGCTCTCCTTTCCCCTGGGCGGGTAGTGCCGGGCCATCCCTGCCCTTTGGTGACCCGGCCTCTGAAGGGCTGGCAGGGGGCTGTCCTGCCGTGGGCATCGCCTGCCTGCACAAGGAGCTGCCCACAGCTCCGGCCAGTGCCGCAGACCGTGACCCCCCTGCACTGCCTGGGCAAGGGGAAGGCCTGCCCTTTCTTATTAATAGTGCAAGACTTTCTCCTGGGTGGAAGAGAGAGTGAGGGTAATTCTTCTTTCAGGCGCAAAAAGACTTGTATCCTCGCTGGAGCTTATCCTCAGGAAAGCCGGGGCTTAAATGATGTTGGATTAGTTATATTAAGAATTTATCCACTGTAGCTTCTGCCTATCACTGGTGGGTGCTCATCTTGGCATCAGTAACAGGGTCTGGTCTTTAGGGAGTCAGTGTTCGGCCCTCCTGGAGAGACCATAATGTCACAGTGGCAAACTGGGTGTCTCAACCTGGACTCCCCAAGAATCTCAGGTGGGTTTTGAAAATGTTGGGCCATAGTAGGGTTTTTATTTGTCCCCTGCAAAATGAAAACACCCCAACAGAGGACTAGCAGGCCATACGTTGTCTTATGGGGATATTCCTTCTAAATGGAAGGATTGCCTGGGCTGTTTGGTTCTGTGCCACATCGAGCTGGCTGATGGAGGAAGTGACGATGCCCCAGCAGAGCTCTTCCCTCTCACCAAGCCTGGCTGTTCTATATTTAAATGTCTGCCGGTTTCTTGCCTAATGTTAACAGCTGTGCCTGGGTGGGGCATGTGTGTATCTGCTTTTGAAAGAGGCTTTGAACCAAGTTCATCAAAACTGATGTGGGGAGAGTCAGAAGCACAACCCCAGAGCAGGCCCGGCCCCACACGAAACTGCCGGTCCCACGCTGGAGGTCCGAGGTGGAGCGAGGACGCTGCCTCGGCCCTGCCGGGGACCCCGCTGAAGCTGCATTTTTCTGGGGGGGGTTCTGCCAGGGAGCAGCTCTGTCACTTTTTCCTGATGAGGATGTGTGGCTCCCCTTCTGCAGCCGGCTTGCGTGTGGCTACAGCCTGGCTGCCCAGCCACGTCCCCCTTCGCCACCGCCACGCTGGCTCAGCCCTCAGACTTTAGACCGGAGGATTCCTGCTGCTTTCTTACACCAAGGGAGGGCAAACTGCAGGAGCTGGACCGCAGGGTGCAGGGTGCAGGCGGCACGTCACACTCAGTGCTACCAAGAAGGGTCTCTTCCTCCCTGATAAATTTTCTTCGCCTCCAAACTAATAAAATGCTGTAAAACTTCTCGACGCTGTTAAATCAAAGGGAAATCGCTGCCGAGCTGCTGTCTGCTGCTATGCAAATTAGACTTTATAGCACGGCTTTTTCTGAGCTTGCTTTCCCAGGAACCCCAAAAGATCTGTACATCAACACACCGGCAGTGCACGTTAACTAGCAACCAACAGCAACATAGTGGAACAATACAGTTTCGTTACAGCTCACAGAATTTGCATTGGATTAAAATAGCTTCGATTTTTTTCACTAGCATTGTCTTCAACTCCTTCCCCCCCCCCCCCTTTTTACTGCTTCAGGCGAAAAATGAGTGCTGAATGCTGACTAAACCCATTGGACTGAGAAACCCAGGGTTTTTAATCTGGAGCTTACAAGCTGGGGGGCAGGGGGGGGCCCTCTCAGGGCAAGTAAAATCCATCGTGAGGTTTTCATTCTGACTGAGCTAGCATGGGCTGCCTGATGAGGAGCTGGTGCTGAGTTGTGCTGGGGGAAAGCCTCTAGTCAAAGGCACTTAGATCCCCTTTGGTGTAAGAAAATGGGGAAAACGGACGGAAACATGAAGGAGATAGCAAAGGAAAGGGGAAGAAAACACAGATGAGATGCCTGGGACATTAGTGAGACCATCAGTAAATCCAAGGAGATGTACGGAATCAGAAAGAGTTTTATGGTTTGGGCTAATTTTTACAGGGTTGTAATTAGCACAATAACTTGCCATAAAGTAATTTTTACAGTCATGGAAACCGTATTTCATCTTCTAATTAAAAATGAATGTTTTTTCAGATCAGAGAGGCTTTTCTAGTGGAGAAAACATTCCAGACCAGCGTATTTATCCACAACTTCTACTCGGATATTTTCTTTCTTCCAACATTTACTGTTTATATAGAAATATTTTGAAATATTTCTGCTTGTCTGAGGATCACCTTCTTGACCCTTTCTTTGGAGCTCTCTTGGGAGCATCTGGCCGTGTGCATGCTTGGGGGGCAGACAGAGCCGAGCTGTGGGGTGGGGAGGAGGGAACGGGGAGGGTGAAGGGGACTTCCCAGCAGGTCGAGCCACCACTGCACCGTGGAACATGTGCCAGCCTTGACTGCAGTAACAGAAAGTGGTGGTGGTGGAGAACTGCTGCTCCCCATAGCCCTCCAGACATATTTATACTTGCTTGAATGCAGGTATAATTGGAAGCCAAATTCTCCTTAGTTCTCCACTCCGTAGAGATATTAACTCTTAGTAACACCTCAGTGAAGTCCCTTCACCTGTCTGTCTCACCTTTTTTGCACGTAAGAACAATGTTTACAGTTGGTGAAGTTAGTGAACTAATGCCTCTCAGACTCTTTGAAGATTGAGTTTTGCAAACCAGCTTAATTTCACTTGTATGAGCCACTGTGTAATTGCAGCCTATCCCTCTTTGCAGATTGCTCTACCTTGGGTGGAAATTTCAAAAACGTAAGTGAACGAGCAGCTGCAAGCTTATTTTGAAAGGGTCAAGGCCTCAAGGAAAGCCTGTGGAGTAGCAGCTGGACTGAAGCTGTGCTGAAAATGGGCTCTTCCCAATTGGATTAAGCTAATTCCGATAAATGAGGTTTTATTCTGGAGCAAGGGTGTCTTCAAGGAGCTTCTGATGCAAGTCTATCAGGTTACTTATTGTTAATTAGCTATTCTCATGCCTGTCCAGAGGAAATGAACCCTACGTCACTTAGTCCCTTTTGAAAATGAAGATGTTGCCTTTAACTACCTGGTACTTGCAGAGTGTGATTATTCACACGGTATCGGTTTTGCTCAGGGGCTTCACCTGGAGCTCTGGAAAAGGGAGAATTTGCAAACGCTAAATGATAAACCCTGCGATACTTTCACCCGTGCTGTTTGCATACAAAGGTAGCGACTGCTTTAGAGAACCGAAATCACCTGCGTGCTGTGCACGAGGGATAACGTGGGCCAGGAAGCGCCGAGCTGGGAGGGCTGTGGCCAGGGTCAAAGCAAACAGAAGGTCAGGATTCAGACACAGACATCTGAGCCCAACTTTGCAGTTGTTCCTCAACTCTGTGGGTGAACTGATTCTGACTGGGCAGAAAACAGTGGTTTAATCACAATAGTTTTTCCTTCTTGGCTGCTTAAAAACATCAGTGAAAGAACAGGGGTGGGTGGTAGTTCATCAAGTGCTGGAGGGAGCCAGCCTGGCACCCACCGAAGGCAGTGGTGTGTGCCTGGACAGATAGCACCTCGAGGGGAATGCAGGGTTTGGTGGGGTCAAGCTACACAGGTAGTGGATTTCTATTATGCAAAACTCAGAATAATACACACACCCCCCCCCGCCTTGGCAGTCACGCAGTTAGGCTGCCTGGGAGCGCTGGCCCTGAGCATCCACCTCTGGGGCTTGGCACCTCTGCATCCCCTCGTGCTGAAGCACACGGTGGGGCGGCTCTGGGCTCCGTGTGCTGGAGCTGCCATTCCCCATGTTTCAGGCAGCTGAACAGTGAGTCCTGGAGCCGCTATCTCCTCTGGAGGATCGGGCAAATCTACGATGAGTAGTCTCTCCAAAGAGGGGACGGTTCTTGGGCTGCTGGGTTGATTTTTGTTGCTGTGAGTGCCCTCTAGGTTGTAGGTAGTTTTCTTTTGGCAGTCTGTAGCCACTGTGGGATAGATAAGTACAATACCTTGCCAGAGCTGTCTGACATTCTGTCTTCATTCTAAAAGCAACTTCCCAAAATAACCCTGGTCCCTGCAGGTTCCTGGTCCTGCTTTCCCCTCCTAGAGCCAGCCTGCTCTAGCCATGCTTCTCTCTTCCCTGCCCACCCACTGACCCATGGGAAGCCTCTGCCCTGCTGCTGGTCTCTCAAAATGTCGTCTTCTAGCTATAGTCTTCAAAACGAGAGTGACCCGTGGCATATTTTTAATGGAAAGGTGTCTGCACAATGTATCTTAGTGCTTGGACTCAGGTTAAATAAAACTGCCACGGCAATTTACTCTGATTCATACCAGTCGAGGAGCTGGCTAATGAACTGGTGGTGTGCTTTCAAGAAATGCTGTTATCCCATAACTCTCAGATCTGTCTTTTCTCATGATGTGAGGGTGGCTGTAGCTTGTTTCAGAGGTGCACTGCTCAGGTGCAGAGAACTTCCAGGTCCCCCTTGTTCTGGCAGAAGGTACTAGTCAGGGAGCATTAGGAATTGCTCGTTTCTTAAGCAGAAGAAGGTGCAGCACTGCAGGAGTAGGAGGTTACATCTGTGCTTCTGCAGAAAATGTGCCTGTTGGTACAGTACAGCAAACCAGAAGCATTTGTAACCCTGGACATACAGTGGGAAGTCTGGTCTTGCTTGGAGACTGGGACCTTATTCGGTACTGAGCTTGGGCAGTTCAGAACTGACCTTTTTGGGGGGCTCTTCATTGTCTCTGCAGCGCCGTGTTCTTGGGCACACATTTACACATGCAGCAGCTACAGGGAGCTGTTCAGAGTAGTATCAGTGCGTGAGTGCGCCCATTATTAACTTAAATATTGTAGAAGAGTTACAGAAACGAGTTTACAGGGCTTTTTCAGTTCAGGTTAACAATTAAAATACAAGTTTAATTACATATATTATTGACTTAAGCCTCAGTGGAGGCTGGTCGCAGGCACAAGTAAAGGTGATCCACACACCTCGAGCATCTTGCAGGACTTCTGTGTGAGCAGCAGCTCAGATTTTCTTTACACCAAAAGGTTGTACAGTTCTGACTAAATGCTTTTAATCGCTCACAGAAACCATGGCATTACTTTGATTTAAACAAGGGTTGGGTTCGTTTCTTTCAATAGCTGAAGGTAACTAAGGAGATTTAAGCTAGCTTTTTATTACCCTGACACCAGTTTATGCCACCGGTAGCAGAGCTAGGACTTGTGCTCCAGACAAGGCAGTTGTCCCTTAGTGCAAGGGAGATCCCAGGCAGATGAAAAGATCACCGCCAGGATGTTTTATGTAGGTCTAGTTCTACTACACACTTAAACACTCCCAACCTGTCCCCCTTAGTTCTTGTCAAAAAACCTTGTCCTGTCCTTTTTCTTTGAGGAATAATAACGGACCTGTTAAGCTGGAAAGAGAAAACCTCCTCCTTGTTTAGAAAGGAGTGCCAGGGAGAAGGAGAGAGAGCGTGTTGACTTTTAGGAGAGATATTTAGTCATTCTTCTCTGCAGAAGGCTGGCAGGGAACATTGCAAAGTTCATTTCCGAATCAGAAGAGCGTGTAAAGACTGCTTGTTTTACTCACTACATTAATCGTACTTCACATATTACTCATAATATTAAAATACCCAAGTCGCTTCGCTGTATACTACAGACATTTAGCTGCCAATTTTCAATTAATCGTAAATTGAGTGTGTCTGAGCCAGCCAAAATAAGCTGGGTTAGATCATGAGTCTACGTCTGTGCATGTGGGTGTGGGGGGGAAAGAGGGACCACCGTGACAGGGGGAGTGCTTAACGCCTTGGAAATACTGTCAAAGGAGTGAAAGAGAGAGGAGGATAATGGTTCCTATTTTTATCTGCTTGTGCGTTTGTCCGCAGCGGGTCATACCCTTCACCTGCCACTTTTAATTTCCTTTTTCCACAGAGGGACGTGGCTGAGCTTTCCTAACAGTGCATCCCCCAGCCGCTCGACATTGTTGTGTGCCTGCATTTCGGATCTCAGGGACCAGGGTTTACCTGCCAGCCCAGCCCTCTGCTCCTGGAAAGCGTTGAAAGGGGTTGTCTTCCCGTGGACCTGGGAAGGTTTAATGTGGATGCGGGGGGTCCCCAGGGCCCCCCCAGGGCCTGCACTGTTATCCCCTTGCAGTGGGAGCAGCCGCGTGGGGCTGGCTCTGGCGCTGAGCCCACCAAGCTTGTCTGCCAGTGGGAAACAGGCTTCCTCCCTCTGGAGACCTCACAAAGATCCTGCCTTTAGCTCTTTTTCACAAGACAAGGAAACCCTGAGTCCTGGTACCTCCAGGATGGGCAAATCTGGTCCTGGCTTTGCTTTCCAGAGCTCCAAAGCTGGTTGCTGCTCCGTTGCACCAGACTCGAGTGCAGTGTGATCTGGGGGAGGTCAGCTGCAAAGTCACTAGTCAAACTAGCTCCCCAGGAGGGATGTGTATGCTGTAGCTTCTCATTCTTGGAAGATCTTTTCAGATGTTCTAGGGGTGAGATTCAATTTGGTGGCTCCAAAATACACTTCCTGAGCATCCCTGAGGCTGGTTGTTGCTGTTCCTAGCTCCTGCTGAGTACAGGCTGGGAGGGGGCAGGCAGAGTGAGAGACACCCAGGGAGGTGGTGCAGAGCAGGAAAGCTTCTGCCCTGTGTTTTTTGTAAAATGCCTTAAGATGTCATCTCTCCTTCTCAGGTTCAGCCTTAAATGGGAGGAGCCACATGCCAAAATCTGTATTTTCCCTTTGCAGTTAGCAGGATGTTGAGGGAAGAGGAGTAAAACAGTGGCAAGGACAGCATGTAATGCTGCTGTTGATAGTCACACTCACTGCTTTCCTTATGATTTTCATAAGTGCATCTTAAAATACCCTTTAGTGGTCATTATCATCATCTTTATTTGAGATATGGGGTAACTGAGTCAGAAATGCAGTAACTTGCAGTGACTGCCGGCGGTGGGAACGGCCATTGCAGTAAAAGCAGTCGTACTGGAAATCGAACGGCAGGAGCAGTGGAGCAGATGAAGGCTGCTTTCTTCTCTCTTGGTCTCAGGAAGCTGAAGCATCTGTGCGCATGTTGAGTAAAGGCTAAGCTCACCCTGCAGGATTACTCTGGTCGCGGAAAGGTGCTCCTTCTACCCCAGCTGAAATCTAAAAGACCTTCCCTGTTTTGGGGAACTTCCACTCCATAGTTGACTGCGGTGGAGGGTACCCAGCGGTTCCAGGAGTGGAGGGGTGGGGATGAGCTGACAGACGGAGGGACCGCGTGAGTCGTCTTCTCTTCTGGAGGCAAAGTGGTGAGGCTGGAAGGTGACACTGGGTCAGGGAATGGGAAGGAGACTTCTACTCCCTTCTACTAATGCTGGAACAGGTTTGGTCTCACCTTTCACCGGCATTTCTTTACCTTTGTCCTCAGACATAAGCTCAGTGATTTACACTGATGTGTCATCACGCTAATTGTGTCAGGTGTATTTCAGGAGCATTTCAGAGCTTCATCTTGAAGCACATGCTCATCTCAGTAACCCTTTGAGGTGCACTCTTGTTAAGTTCCAGGGACCTGAGAGCATCCCTGCTAAGCATGTGGTTGTCAGGTACCTGCAGTACCTGGCAGGTTTTTGCCATCAGAATTTAGGGGGCTGGTGACCATACGCCCCAGGGACGGACAGCACTGGGCACGGGACTTTCTGTGGAGCTCAAGAATTTTTCAGTCTTAATCCTGTCTTGGGTTGTGTCTGGTTGCAGCAGAAAGTCACCACCTTTCAGCAGCATCTGCTTGCAGCACAGTTACAAATGGCATTGAAAATGAAAAGGGAGTATTTTTGGTAGGACAGATGGTTGGCTTATGCTGAGCACATCGCTGCCTCTCTCGCTGTCCTCCTTAGAAACTCTAGGCGTGTTGTTCTTTCAGCACAGCCTTGGTTTTCCTTTAGATGAATCAAGAGCATAAATCTTTGCAAAATGAGTGAGTGGTAATCGGAAACAGTCTTTGCCTCTTTCCTCTTGTTCCATTTTTGAAAATAAATGAGAGATTGGTTAAATTGACTTAAAATTCATAATTTTTCCAGTCTTTCTTTTATTCTTTTTTAAAGAACTAACCATTCTTGAGATTACATTCTAGTAGAGGGATGCTATAGTTGTGAGCTAAAGTTCAAGTATAGTGCCCAGCCTGCATAAATGCTGATTTGTTGATGAAGAAATCAAGTAACCATAGCTCAGACAAATATATGCCAACAATGCTGGGAATAGCATCACTGATCTCACAGTGAAGCTGTTGATTGTCTCTGTGGTGAGCCATAGAGACAAAAATATGCTTTCAGATACTTCAAATATACTTAATATTGGAATATATTAAAATTTATACTTCAAGCACCTAAAATATATAAGCCTGTTTTCTGAAATTCCCGATTTCATGTTGTCACGTCCCGTCTCACACAGGTGTGCGACTGTTAAAGTTGGAGCAAATCAAACAGAACTGATTTTCAGAGATTTCAGAGATGTCAGAGATGTTCTATTGCCTAGAATGCAACAGAGATGTTTTCTAGGCAGTAATTCCCTTTAAGGCATCTGGGATGGGGTACCACCTGTCACTTTTAAAACGGTCCTGCGGTGCCTAAGCAGAGATGTTAGGCTTGTTGTGGAAATGATACCCTTCTAAAGTGTGACCGGGTGCTAATGCCTCCTTGTGTCCTCTTGCAGCATCCACAATGGAGTAATCGCGGTGTTCCAGCGCAAGGGTCTCCCAGACCATGAACTTTACAACCTCAATGAAGGAGTCAGGTAAGAGACTCGCCTCTACACAAGGTGTTGTTACCCAGCATGCACAGCACACTTTGCTAACACATTTGAAAACTTATACACCAGGATTAATAGTTGTTTGTTGGGTTTTTTTTTTCCACTCGGTGGTAGTTTGAACCAGAACAGTGAGTTTGGCCTCAGTGAAGAGCTGTTACTGACACGTGTCAGCACCTCGCTGCCTGGCGAGAGCCAGGTTCCTCCTGCAGGGGAGGTGTTTAGCCACGTGGAGGATGGATGGATTGTTTCAGAGCCTGTCTTAATGTGCTGGATTGAAACTAAGGAAGGGAAAAGCTGCACCCCTGTACTCATGCAGCCCTGCTCCGCCGCAGTGATGCTGCCCTTTCCGTAGGTGCCAGGCCTAGCTCTGAGGTGCCTCCCTTGCATCAGTTGGGGGGTGTAAAGGTGCTCAGTGCCACACAGCAAGGAACAGTGTCCTGCCTGGTCGTCCCTCGCATTGAGCTGCAACTTCCACGCAGGCTGAGCACGCTGTAGATGCCCTAAAGCTGTCTTGTCAGCTCGGTGACCTGAGGAATGCAGTTTAAGGTTCCTATTTCTTTCTTGTATTGTGATGATACTGTTCGCAACAGACTAAAGACAGACCAGTGATATGTACAATGGAGACTTTTTTTCCTTTAAACAAAAAAGGTGAAAATCCTACCCTTCAGTTTATTTAAGTTAGATTTGCAAAAAAAAGTTTACCAAGAGATAAGTTGATATCTGGGTTTACAGCACTTTTTACTACCTTTTCTAGCACTTAACTATTTACTTAACTCTCTCTCACTGACAAGGGCAAAGTAGCAGATTTCCTTCTAGAAATTTGTCCCAACGCTTTGAAGAATAAACAGTGGAAAAGAAGCTGCACTGACAAAGGACAGACAGCTTATTACATGCCCTGGCCATCTTCAGATAAGAGCCTCAGTGATTCCCTTTCCCTTACTGTTTATTCCCACTCTATCCAGGCACTGGAGTCTGACAAAATCCACAAAATATCTAGATATTCTGGAATTATCTGTCCCTGTCTGGTTCCCAGTGAGGGATAGCTGGTGCAGTCTGGTTCCTTTAATTGGGGGAATATCTTCAGAGGAGTCCAGGTGAATGACATTTGGCCTCTAATCCCTGTTTTTTCCCTCTCTCTGTCTTTTTAAAATCAAAAGAAACTTATTCTCCAGTTAGTTCTTACTTCTCTGGGGAGAAAATGACATATAAAGAATAGCTTTTCTAGGATGGCTGTCAGTTGGCATGATCCATCAATCATTTTGAGTTAGTTATTGGAATAATGGTTGATCGTTATTACCGTAAGTGCAGTTAGGATTCTTCAGCTTTATCTGAATGACAGAAAATGGTAGTTCTGGGCTGAGATTTCCTGGCCCAATGCACTTGCCTGAGGATGCTCGTCTCCTGGTGAGGGACAGAAGAGGAAAAATCATCTGCTGATATGACAGAGACAAATATAATCTTGTATGAACCAACAAATAGAAGATACATAGATGTTATTTGGTGAATTGTGCTCAGATTCTGCTTTTATTTACCTGGGTATAAGCCCTACAGCATGATGATTCTTGCTAATATAGTTGTGCTGAATTTATTGCAACATCCCGGGCAGACGAACAGGCAAGCTGACTGCAAACAGACTGATGTTTTTTTCCATTTTTTGATGGGCTTTGCTGCCACATGATAGGCCCGTTTCTTTTTGTTAGGGTAAGGATACCACTGCTTTGTTATCTCAGCTGATGGCTCAGGTTTGCTCTGCCTGGGGGAGAACAACGCCTGGTGGCTCATTCCTGAGCTGATGGACAAAAATATTGTGAAATCTTGACTGAGCTAGAAAGCTGCTGATGTAAAGGAGGCATCAGCAGCCTAACTCTGCTGGGGTAAGAGAGCGTTTGGCGGGGTGCAGCGTGGCTTTCGGGACTGGGTCTTGTCGTCTGCTGCTTTGAGGTTGGTTCCTCTTGCCTGCGACTTGGCATGAACAGCCTTCTGATCTATTGCCAGAAACCGTCCATCCTCTCCGTGACAACTCCTGGGTTTGTTTTCATCAGGCTTCTCGTGCGTGACCCGCTGCTTCATTCACAGAGAAAAGCTCGGATGAGAAAACCGCGAGTGGGCGAGGGGCACGCGCCCGCCGGCAGATCTGTCCCTAGAGCAGGGCATGGCAGTGGTGTTCTGAAGCACGCCCGTTCCCACGCGCAGCCACAGCCCCTCTCTTTCCAGAAGCTGCTGCACTCCTGCTGCGGGCTTCATCGTCCTGCTGACCGCAGGCGATAACGTTTTAGGGCCTCCTGACTATTTGCAACCAAAGCCCTTTTGCCTCACTTAAATTCAGCTCAAAACCTAACTGTGAAACTACTGATTTGACACACACCAAAAATATGTGGCTTAATCCTGTTGTTATTTAATTCAAAATAGCTTTCTTCGGGTTAATGTTATTGAATGCAAAAATATCTGATTCATAAACATGACCTCAGAAGTGGAACAAGTATGTATTTGCCTTATGATTGTTTTAGGTGCATTTTCCCCACAAGTACCTAAATAAAAAGAAACAAATAGTCATTATTTCCACTGGGCAGAATTTGAGTGTGGAAGCATTCAGGTAATTGGCTGGTATCAGTAACTTTTTTCAACAATTATAGGAGAGTAAAAGAAGTTATTTTACCACTTTAATTAGAGTAGATTCAGGGATACTTTTCGTAATAAAACCTTGAATATCCAAGTTGACTCACAGACCAGGTGTAAATGTTTGAACAGTTAGGTTATGCCTGTAATATTTGCACACCATTGTTTTGACTCAGGACTGTCACGTATATTCCACCACTGTATGTCACATACGTGCAAGCAAATACATGTAACTTCCTTTTCTGAATGTACGTCTCGAGGCTTTGAACTCTGATTATTTAAGAAAACATCAGTGGGTGCAAATCTGTACAGGACCGTTTACTTTTTTTTCTGGGTTTGGCTCATAAAAGCTGCCACTCGTTTACACCAATGCCTTTTGACACCATTCTTGCATTGCTGGCATTAGAAAGTGGTCTTAAATATGGATTTATATCACACTCAGAGGCCCTGTAAAACCAGTGTGTGGTTTCAGGCTCTCTTTCCTATTGCTGTAACTCCTGAATCACTCGGCTAAAGCTAATGAAGTACAGTCAGGAGGTGAGAAGATACTCCAGGAACTGGGAGTATCGCCAGTGTGTGGCCTGGACGTTACTACTTCTGAGCCCTTACTAGGGGATTTAATAGGGGATTGATTCACAAGTCAGGTAATAAAAATCTATCTGCATATACTTAGTATTTCTCTCGGTACACGTGTGTGATATTAGTAGTCGTATAGTGCCTTCTCCTTTTTCATTTCATGTACCATATGTCATTTCAGAGTGTTTATTTACACCACTTGTAAATCAGGGAAGAAAAAGAAGGAAAGGGAAACGCAGTGGAAACAGGATGTCCTGTATTAAAGCTAATACATATTTATAGATGCCTCTTTTCTGAGTTATCAGGATACTGATTTGATGCAAACAAAGCACATTTTAGTGGTATTTCCTCTTTTGCAGCAAGAGTTCAAACCCAGTAAAATCACATGTTTCCATTTGCTTCATGTAATTTTATTTATCAGTTATTACACAGTGTTAGATTTTCTATTCTGAGTAACATTGCAAGAGTTAACTTCAAAATGAACCAAAGAAGCTGCAGCAGGAAGATACAAAAAAAGTCAGGAGCTATTTTAGCATATTTTAGGTGAATTTATATTACCATCTTAACTTTTAAAGTCATTAAATGGGCAACGAAGACCTGACACCAATGCTACACGAGTTTCATAGGAATGCAAAATGACTGGCTTCAAAATCAGATGCACTTGAAGCAAGGTCTGCTCTCGGATCAGGGATCTCTTTTAGGTTTAATCCAGTTTTTACCTGGATTCCACCATGATGGCCACATGAGGTTATTCAGTAATCTGAATGATCCAGGATCTGACAGGTGACAACCTAACTGATTTTTGTTAAAGGAAGTTAAGCAAGGATGAAAAAAAAAATTGCAAGCGATGTCTTGGATCCAGTTTTGTTGTGGATCTCTTTTAAATTAATATGGGTGCAGAGAACATCAAACACCAGTGTTCTGATGTGGCCTGAGGGCCTGACTATTTCACTCGAAATTAATTAAGTAGCATGAAGTATCTGTATTATTAGGGATTCAAAAAGCAAGAGACATTAATTGTGTTGTCAGTTCTTCTACCCTGTAAACAGAGATGCAAATGTAGCCATAGTGCTGCTTGGTGTGATGCACTCCAGTGCATATAATTAACTACAAGCTGGTCGTTTGGTTCATCTGCAGCTGAAAAAATGGAAATGTGGTGGGATTTTGTTTTATCAGAGGGCTAGTTATTGGATAAGTAGAACACTGTTTTGTATTTTCTGCCCTAAATGCCAGGAATTATAGGTAGAACCTAAAATATAAAAAAAGAAGGTCTTTGCAAATCACCTCTTCAAGGCTACGAGGAATCTAGGACCAGACTTCAAAGAGCTGCTAGCTTGAGGAGAGGGTAGAATATTAAGCAAAACCTGTCAGCATAAAGTATCAGTATTTTTTTGAAGTAGTGGCACAAAGAGATATCTGGGAATATATTACCAGAGGAGAACTCAAAACTGCAACTTTCTTGTTATTTCAACCAAAAAAAAAGGTTTTATCCATCCATTTTCAAAGTAAGAAAAACCTTTAGTGCCATGGCTTGCGATCCAGAAAAAAATCCCACCACTTGGAGAGTGGATTTCCACCTCCAGTAAGCATGCCACGGTCTGGCTGCAGCATCCTTGTACTCAGGGACATCCTGCTAAGGCTTTAGGACTTCAGCAATCTTTGGGGGAGGTCAGCTTTAACCCCTACCAAGGGTTTGTCAGTGGGTACTGTTGAGGATGGAGTCCCAGGGCACTGCAAGGGTTGTCCTCTCCCGTATGTTGCCACAGCATGCCAGGGGACTAGCCGTACAGTGGCCGTTCATGGCAGTGACAGACCTATGGCCAAAGCCTGAGCTGGCTTTGAAAATTTTTGTCTGTAGGTAGTTTGTCTGAATTAATCAGGTTTCTAGCTGAAAAGGGGTTTGATGCGTAGGCGAGTCTGAAAAGCCCCTTCCTTTTGTTTATTTTCTGTTTCATTTATGTCTAGAGTGTTTCCACAGGGTGCTATGAGGTCAGTGTGGACATGTGCTTAAGGATAAATAAATAAGATATTGTATTTCGGCCTCCTAAAGGCTGACCTGCTCCTCCTTTCCCTGAACTCTC
Source organism: Athene noctua (assembly GCF_965140245.1). NCBI lineage: Eukaryota > Metazoa > Chordata > Aves > Strigiformes > Strigidae > Athene > Athene noctua. The sequence goes on from NC_134039.1 coordinate 1,773,775, forward strand.
GGAAGATCTCAAGAGACTGTGCTGGAGTGTGTTGGTGTTAAAAAGAATGGCTCGCAACTCCTGCAGATTTTCATGGAGCGTAGGGATACGCTGGACTTTTTAAACCAGACATGTATTTGTTTGCTAGTTAAATAATTTGATTAATTAGTTATTTGTTAGTTAAAGACATAACCCGAAGGGATATATGATAACATGCTACTGAATGTATAATTTACATAAGTACCCTAATTGAAGCATGTGGATAGATTTTAAGTGCAATTTGACCTCATTTCTTCATGGGACCTGAGGTGGTCACACAGAGACAGGTTTCCAAAAGGGCTCTAGCCCAGATTTGCACATGCTCAGAAAACCCAGCTGGGGATACATTTCTGTAAGGTCCGAGCTGTCATTTGTGCATCTCAGCAGTGACCCGCGTGCAGAGAAGCACATCTAGCACCCCACGTGGGGGACTTGGGTGACGTACAGCTTTTGAGCAGTGCAGGGAGTTTTACCTGGATACAAACGCTGGGCTTGCGGGTCGCGTTGAGTTCAGGTTCTGAATTTGAGGCTTCTTTGTGAGACGGGTTTTTTTGCATGGGAGTTTGGTTTGCTCTCTGAGATGGCCTCGTAGGTTTTAGTGGAGTGGGATCATGAAAGGCAGGGTTAACTGTTAAATTCCTACCTGGTTTTTCACTGAAACTGTATGAAACTTCAGCTGTTGTGAGTCTCCTGAGTGGAAGATCATGACCCTTTCAGTCAAAACTGGCCAAGTGTCACACCTGCAACAAACCCCACAGAATGTCATCCTGCTTCAGGTTGCTCTCTAAACATTTTCTCACAGCTCTTTTTTTCCACCGTGGGCGGGACAGGGCTGATTCGGCTCTGAACGTGTCAGCCAGGTCACACGCTCAGTTTTTGGCTCAGCCCCACGGATGGGCAGAGAGCACCAGGACTTCTCCCACGTCTGCCACACCAGGTGTCACCTTTAAAAGGATTAGGTGTAGGATGGAAAGCATCCTCTTTCCGCCGAACCTCAGTTTTCTTTTATGTGTGCTCAGGCAACTGAGCCATCTAAAAGCACAGCAGATATTTTTCAACACACAGAAATGCTGGTTGGGAATCTTGGTACTGTTGACCCTGTTTGCTCTATTGTTAGGCATTATTGACAGGATTTGTGCTCGTATGAAAATATTTTACTATTAGTGACTTCCCCTTTTCCATGCAGCGCACAGCTAATATGATTTGCTGATTACACAGATCCTTTTCTTATTCTTTTTAATACAGGCAATTATTGAAAACAGAACTGGGATCCTTTTTCACTGAATATCTACAGGTAGGCATGTGTTTTCTTTCATTTAAATCAGATTTCGTTATATGCTACTGAGCAAAATCATTTTACCCACTCTAAATGCTGATCTGGAGCCCCTTGAAACCATTCAGAGATGTCCACTGACTTCTCTGTGTTCTGTCATGTACCGACTAATGAGATTTTATATCTATATATAGTTAGACAGCGAAAGCCCAAGCCATGGAGTGGATTTGTGCAGTCGTGCAGTCACTGCTGTCTTTCAGTAGACTTCAAACATTCTCTTTTAACTTAAAACTGAAATTCCTGAGTAAACCAGTTAAGTTTGTTCCAGTATAGCTACTAGGAAAGACCTTCAGTGATCAGTACAGACTGTCCATTGAAGCAGTACCCTTTCTGCTTCTCTGAGGCAGAGAACATGCCTTGGCAGTCAGCCATTTGAAGTTTGAGAAGCACTTTGTACCACGCAGAATATGTGCTGTGTCCTGGAAGCAGTAGGTGATTATATCATCATTTAATGAGTGTCCCAAGTGCTTTAAGGAAGATGGACACAGGAAGAGTCCTTCAATGACCGACCGTTAAAATAGAAGACCCCCGTTACTGTCAAAAGTTAAGAATGAGCAAAATGCGAGATGAAATGGCTGTAGGGAAGTGGAGAACTGAGTAAAGGTAGTCTGTATTTTATTTACAGAATCAGCTGCTCACAAAAGGCATGGTGATCCTAAGGGACAAGATCCGGTTTTACGAAGGTAACTTGGATTTTAGCATGGCTCTCTGTGGCTGCCGCAGGATTTCAGCAGATGGGTTCTGGAGGCAGTGTGCTGCTTTCCGCTCTCTTCCCGGGACTGGGGGTTATTGTGTCAGTTCATTCCTGCAGTCTGCTGTTGTGTCCTGCCTTGTGCTCCCCTTGCCCTTCACCAGAGAGAGGTGCTTGCCTAGAGCCAGCAGCAAGGGGGTAAAGGAAAGATGACCTCCAGCATGGACACTCCTTCTCCCTCAGTTATAGCCTGCTCAGCATTAAGGAAAAGTGGAAAACCAGAGCGAGATATCTTAATAAACAAAAACCTATGCACTAAGATCACAGTTAGGTGAAGTGTCTGGCTAAGTCCCAAGTAACGCTGTAGGTTCTTTTAAGAGTTACTCTGGATTCACGCTTACATAAACAGGTCAGCCGCTGTCTCTTCTTTTACAGTCAAGGCTCCATTTGTCTATCTGCACCTTCTGGAGATGTCCCCTTATAGAAGTAAACATCGAGGATAACCTCCACCCTAGGTGTCGTTTCACAGTCACCCTCGTTTCGTGTCTCACGCTGCTGTGCAGCATTCAGATGTGCTGCTGTGTCCTAGGTGTAGGCATACAAGCTGCACCAGGGGAAGTTTAGGTTGGGTATTAGGAAAAACTTCTTCACCGAGAGGCTTGTCAGCCCTGGAACAGGCTGCCCAGGGAAGTGGTTGAGTCGCCATCCCTGGAGGTATTTAAAAGATGTGTAGATGTGGCACTTAGGGACAGGGTTTAGTGGGATTTGGCAGTTTGAGGTTGGACTTGGTGATCTTAAAGGTTTTTTCCAACCTAAATGACATCATCAGAGGGTGAAATGGTTTCAGAATATCTTCAGGAATTATTGCCCATGTAAGCAGCCTGAAGATCTTTGGGCAGTCTTGAGGCAATTTTTAAGAAATGCATCTTTCCTTTTCCAAAGCTGCAGTCATAATACCACTTATTCTAAATACACTGTTTAAGCAGTAGCCTGGAGACAACCATTTCCATTAGTTTCAGCTATCTATAAATCCTAAATGTGACCTTTCATTACTGACAGTACAGTTGATCAGATGAAGATGGTGCTGTGGGACCCAGCTTTTCTGATCACAATAGCCCTGAACACTGCAAAAAAGGAGAACAAACTTCACATGAAAAAAATACCTCCCAGAAAGTACCCAGACTCTTTAAGCTGAACAGAATTCCTCAGTTATATGAAATAACAGCTTGGAGAGCACAGGGGAGCTGTAAGGATCTCAAGGCCTTCATAGCTGGTTTGTAAATCATGAAGGAAGTTGGTTTTTAAGTATCAAATCAACAAATTAGATGCAGAGACCTACCGAAGTCCAACCCCCTTTTTTTTTTTTCTGGTTTTACTAGCTTGAAAATGAAAAATACTATCTCTGATATTTGAGATCAGAGCTGAGATGAAAAACTGAAACGTGAGACCACTAAACAGCTTTCAAAATGTAGGAGCGTGTTTAGCAAATACAAAATTTCAGCAAGCTGTTAAGTTTATTTTGGTTTTGAATTTGGTATATCATTTTGTGTTTGCCCCTTAACATATGGTCGGAAATGGTGGTAAGGTGAGAATTAATTCTTTTTTTCCAAGTCCATCCTCGGAAATTCTGTCTTACTAAAACGGGCGAGTTACCAGGAGGGTAGCTGTAATTTAGGACTCTCGTTCAGAGGCAGAGGTTTTTCTGACAGACAGCTTTCTGTTAGCTGCTGACAGATGTGAGTTTCTAGGGCTGGAATTCGGGTCTCCTGGCTGCAGAGGCAGCAGCACCCCAGAATCCATCCTCTACACAGCTCCCCCAACACCTGAGACGAAGTTGGGAGTGCAGAAATCTGGAGAGCTCCCATTCCTAGCAGGGCTCCCTTCCTGGCTCTGCAGCAGCAGCGGTCCTGCCCTCACCCCTCGGGTTGTCCCACATCCCATGGTTTGAGTTTACCTATCCAGTTGGTGTTGAAGTTTTCAAAAGAGGAAAAAGTTCACTTCAGAGCACACTTTAGAGGGTTTTTGTCCTGCAGGAGGTTTTGAAAAATTTAGCTTTTGTTTTGAAACGATGATTTTTTTTTAATTCTTATATTTCTTTCAGGAGTTTCAATTAACTGTGAAAAGCACTAGATGCATTTTTATGTCACACAAAACTGGCTGTATTGTGCTTCCTTAAAATAAGCATTTAGAATAACCCACCTTCCTGGAAATGCTTATGGTAAATGTAGGCATCTTTGCCTGATGGTAAAACAAACATACTCTTGAAAGGACACGGAGTAAAACATGCTTATGGTCAACAAACCGTAGGAATTCTTCTACAGCCCCCAGCAAAAAACTGCCTGGCAAAGGCAGTTAACTCGTCAGCCTTTCTGAGCTGCTGTACAGAGATCCATCACTCTACAAACCAGCTGCCCACAGGATGAAAAGAGTGTGTGACAGTAGAGGCATGTTTATCTCAACAGGGTAATTTGGCTTCATGCAATTCTAGCAGCAGGATTTGAAAAGGACCAACGTTCAGTGCCCACACCTGGAGCCAGATTTGTAAGGGTTTAGTTTCCACTTAACCTCAACTCGTGGGCAACAAACGTATTTTAACTCTTTTAAAACTCTGCCCTCGAGGCGAAGAGCGGTTGGGCTCCTCCTTCATGACTGGATTTAGATCTCTGAAACACTGTAGTGTTTCAGACACTAGTATACGGAGGTTATAATACAACAGTATTTAGTATTATTGTTACTGCTGCTCCAGCTGCTAGGAAATTTTGGACCTGGTTCCCTGCTGTGTGAACTGATGCAAGACAAATTTTTAAAACACATCCTTTTCAATCTTGTGCATGAGTGTGTAGGACAGAGAGAACTCCTGCCTGGTGGTGCAGAAACGAAGACCTTGGCGTGGTTCACAAGGCAGCAGCTGCAGTAGAGCAGAGTGATCCACAATTGTCACTGCAAGCACTTACAGTCACCAACCCAGGAATAACTGAGGAGTTGCAGATAGGCCGGAGCTGGTGGTGTTCGTCATGTGCTTTAAAATGCAGGGAGATCAACAATCCCATAATAAGGATTGGCACTTGGCTAACTTGGAGCATAGATGCTTTCATGCAGAGTCTCTTTGTGATAGGTGTGTAGTTCTGGGCAAAATATCCCCTGACTCAGGCCCTAAGTAGTGCTGTAGTACAAAAATTAAGAATAGTGTCTGATTCTGACACCAGTAGTAACACTGATTGCTGTGGAATTTGCTTCCTGGTAAGTCCTACTCTTGTCTGAACGCCTCGTAGTCCCTGCAGTATTTCTCTCCGTAGTACTTGCTGATGGCCGTGCCCTGGCACTGCTCTCCTTTCATGGTTGGGGCAGGGGCATTTTTGTTCCCAGAAAGCCAAGGTCCCACAGGCCGTCGTGGGGAACAGGGATCTGAAGCCAGCGTGCACCCCTCAAGCCAGACTTCCCTTCCCCTAGAGCTCGGCTCCTGCACTTGCCTGGGTGTTTTGCAAAGTGTTCTGTGAGGAACTTGGTGTCTGACTTGGTTGTACGGCCTGGCCAGAGCTTCTCCAGCCTCCGCTGGGGAGGCTTCCAGGTGGCTCAGCTGGGGAGGTGGCCATGTGGAACTTGCATCATAGCGGGGTTTGTCTGCATCCTTTGAAAGTTACAGTAAAAACCAGAGCTGCCACACCATTGTCCTCTTCCGTAGGTCTTAGGCGAGACTTCCTGTGTAAAGTGGAGATACGGGGGAGATAAGGGATCGATTTGAGGGGACACTTTGTGGAGCATCTCCACAGAACCCGGCTTGCTCTGCTGCCTTGCAGCTTGGAGGGCAGAGGGGGGGTGAGATTTCTCTGCAGGAATGCTTCCAGGTTTAACCGGCTGTCTCCTCCTCCTCCTGCTCTCCTCCACAGCCTTGTCCAGTAGCTGTTACTCCAAGAGGAGGAGGAGATAACCTGGGCTATTACTCTTTATTCTTCACAGGGGTTTTCTGAGTAAGCTTTAACCTCAGAGTCTCTGAGTTTATTGGGACTATTAGATGTGTCACCTGAAAAGACAAATACTGAATGATCTGATACACCGACAGGAGTACTAAATCCACACTGCTAATAGTAGCTGGTACATGATTCATCTCTGTGTATAATAGCAGGTTCACATTGTTGCCTCCATGTTTCAGTCTTTGCAGTTAGCTGATCACAACCTAAACGGTTCACTAGTTTGTTTTGTGTTTTTGCAGGGCAGAAACTACTGGATACCTTAGCTGAAACCTGGGATTTTTTCTTCAGTGATGTCCTGCCCATGCTTCAGGCTATTTTCTATCCTGTGCAGGTGAAAAATTACTCTGTTACTATAGAATCTTGAAAAACTGGAAAAAGCAACTTTACCGGTTCATCAACAGATTGATGCAATCCTTAACTCTCTCTCCTTGGGCCAACCTCCCAGTGCAGCTGTTCTGAAAGTCATGTCATGCAAATAAGTTACTTATGCAAACAGGTTTGAAGTGCTTGGGTGAAAAAAATGAAGGGGAACTCTGAGAACAAAAGTGGAGGGCGGGGAGGATGCTTAGTCCTCCTGCCAGCTCACACTAAAAGACAAAAAAAGGCTGTGAATGGCAAATTGAAATAAGTGGAGCTGTGGTGACTTAAATATATACATTTCTTCTCTACCACGTGAATTTGTCTCTGAAGTATCTCCATTTTTGAAAGGAATTGCATTTCTGAGATCAAATTCTATGCTACTGTAAGTAGATGGCAATAGTTAGTGGAGTTAAACCAGTTTACACGAGCACAGAATTTGACTCCAGTAATTTGAAATCCACAATAGGTACTTGATCTGATTTGGATGGAGGCTCCATTTTCTAATTTAGTGATGGCCACAGGGTGTTCTTCATCACTTAAGTCCCAAGGCAGTCTGTACCAGACAGGTATATGTCACCTCCTGGAGTTGTTCCTAGGTGCCTACAGATTTTGGAGGCCACTTGGTGCCTAAACATATTTTGGGAAACTTCAGAAACCTCCCATTTTTCCAAATGGACTTTATGCCTAAAATGTTAATGAGATTAAAATTTACACCTGCAGATAATGAGGTCTGAATTCAGTGGAAAAGCTGCAACTTTACACAGAATTTGATTCCGAAAGAGAAGAGCTCTAAAATCATAAAGGGCTGCTTCACCCATTGACTTGTGTCTTACCAGTAGAAACTTCAAAACGATAGAAATAAGACGGTATTAAAAACCTGTTAGAATGTGACGGGAGATTTTTCTGAGTGCCACATAATTTAAATCCAAGGCATTTGGGCACCTAGAGATAGAGGTAGACTCTCAACCTGGTTTTCCAAAGCTCTTGACTAAATTAGAACTCACTCAGATGTTTTTGATAATTGCACCAAATACCCGTTTTCACTGCTGTGTTCCTGAGGCCCTTGAAAATAATTTAGCTACACAAGTCTCCTCACCATTCAGATGGAAATAATTGCTTGAATTTTCAAAGGAACCCAAGTCCCATGTAATTTCAAACAGATCTAGGTGCCTGATGTTCTGAGGTTACTTCCAAAAGCCCAGCTGGTGCTCATGTGCTTATGTAAATTCTATTCATTAGCAGTTGAAGCAGACTTGGGACCTTCTTTTTTCCTTCAGTATAAATAATTAACAAAGTGAAAGGAATGGGTGGGGTTGGGTCAGGCTTCTTTATTCCAAACTAAAGTAAGTCAATACCAGCTGAATACCAGACTTTTCCAGAAGCGTTAATATTTGGCTGGCAGCACTCGTAACTGAAAGCAAGGAATATATATGTACAGCCATAGATACCCAAGGAAGAAACCCTGATGCCAGAAATTATTTTACACCTCCTCGTAAGGCAAGTGCTGTTAATCTCTGCAGGCAGAGCCAGCGTGCTGTTCTTCGGATGAGATTCTCTTCAGTGAGAAGGTTATTCCTGAACTGCAAAAAGGTGTCTCTGAAAATGCAGTATGAAACTTCAGCTCTGCTCCTGCCTTATAGTGAACTATATGCCAAACCGTAGAGAAAAGGAGAATCCACAGGTGGGCTGAGTCAGGATTCCCGCAAGAATTTGAAGACAGTACCCAGCCAGAACTCAAAATCTTGAGAAACAATCAAAATTCAACCCTTTTTCAACCCTGCTTTTTTTTCTTTTTTTTTTAAGCGTATGATACATTTCATTACTGTTAAAATGCAAAATAGTCATAGATATCCTGTGCTCAGGTATGATTCCCCCCACCCTACCCCAACCCTTCATCATCTTCACACCCAGACTCAGCCTTTGTCTGCAGCCAAATCAGAATCACTGTGCAGACTTGTAGGCTGCTCTGTGTCCTTTGTTAGGTTTCCTTTGCTTTTCATTCAGGTTTACCCTTCTTGTAATCCCTCAGAAGTGGAGGAAGGAATTTTGATGGAGGATTTGAAACTCATTTTTACGCTGCTCATAATCCCTCTTGCTTTGTTTCTGCTTCTAAGGGGAAGGAGCCCTCGGTTCGGCAGCTGGCTCTTCTGCATTTTAGGAATATAATTACCCTCAACATTAAATTGGAAGATGCATTATCACGTTCCAGAGCCAGAGTTCCACCTTCCATTATTCAGATGCTGTTAATACTCCAGGTAAATTGGTTTCTTTTCTCAGGCTGTTTTTGTCTGCCTTTCTATACTGTATTGCTGAAGTCTTCTTAAGCAGTCTCTGATCTTGCTCATTCATTGAAAACGTCTTACCCAGAATGCCAGAGCTTCTGTGCAATTAAACGTGGTCCTAATATCTAAAAGCAGGGACTATAGAGATGCAGATTTCATGCCTTAAGATCCAGAGGGTCTGAGAGTGAAGACTTGTTTTGAAACTGTGGGCCTTTAAACACCAAGTTTTGCAAGCAGACCGGCGCCTGTGGCAATAACATGACTTCCATTAAATGCTGCGTGGTGCTGCATTAGCAGTTCTGGGTGTGAAGCTTCATGTCTGGAGTAGGCAACAGTGTGAATATGCAGTTTATGGTTAAATCATGGTCATATTTGCTCACTGGCACCAAATTCTATCAGAGCTGTTGGTACAAAAGCATTAAGACGGGATACTGCTATTTGCCTTCAGTGTTAAATTTTATTTTATTTTTTAATAGTAGCGAGGAGAATCAAAAAGAGGAATTCCAGGCAAAAGGCAAGTTTAAGATTTTCTTTTTTTTCTTAACTAAAGAAAAGTGTAAGCTTGTGTTGAGGAGAAGGGGAATGAGGGAGAAGGGAGGGAGAGAGCCAGGAGTGGATTCTTAGGGATTGAGGAAGTTGAGATTTTCCTGGCTGGTGACTTTTTTTATAAACAAATAGATTCACAGCAAACAAAAGGATATACTTTCTCACACTCAAAATGTTTCTTTGCCCTTCATCACCATATGAATTAGTTCCGTGTCTGAAATTGTTCTGAAGTGCAGGATATCTAAAGGCCAGTGATGAAAATGGAGTAAGGAGTAAGATTCTCTCTGCTGGGTCAAGAAATAGTATTTGACCCCTGCTGTCACAGCGTATGTTTGTTGTAGTGTATAATGGTGTGTGTAACCCGGTTTTCTCAGGGAAAGATACTTATGTGAGAGGAGTGCCTGCTCGCCCCTTGCCTCCCTTCTGCCTAGCCTCTGTCTTGCCAAATGCTTCTTGAAGCTGCTGGCTGATTGTGGCACAATGACAGCGATATTGGAGATGATAATCCTGAAAGTTTCCTGGAGGTTAGTGTCTGGAGAGAGCAGAGGAGCCTCAGGAAAAAAAACTGTAGCATGGGCTTAACTGCATAATGAGACATCAAAGAATTCACATATTTGAACTGTGAACCCAGTGGTGTTAATAGACACCTGAGACTCCACATGAGAGAGGACCATTGTGAAAACAGTAATCCCGGGAAGGGTGTCTGTCAGGCCTCATCCCTTCTTAGACGTGAGGTAAACTGTCCATTCAAAACCAGGCTTCAGCAGTGTTGTTGCTCACAGATCTGCTAGCTTTTTTGTGGTTTCTCCTTTCAAGAGTCTGTGTTGGCCATGGGCAGGATCCGGCTTCAAATGAATTCAGTGGTGAGCCGGGAACTGAGCAACATCCTGATTTAGAAAGTTCATAGGAGGTGATGTGGAGTCATTTGCCAGGATCAGTGCTACAAGAAACAGTTTATTTGCAAATCTGCTTTCTTCAACAACCAGAAGTGTTACCAAGGTGGATGCCTGTTTAGGGTAAAGGGCCAAATCCATCCTCATTGCAAAGCTGGTGATGGAAATCAGTAATGAAATGAGAGGGGCTTTGCCCCTCGGCGTTTATTCCTGCATACGGTACCTATGGCTGTAGGGTGGGGATGGTGAAAGCCCTTCCTCGGCAGTAGCTCTGCCAAACGTGTGGTTTAAAGTCTAATGGAAATGACAGGAAAAGGTCAGAAGAAGATCTGGGAATGAGCTATTTACATACTTAGCAGTGTTAGTCAATAACTGGATTTCAGAGAAAAGTCTTTTTCCCAAACTCAAAGGTCACAGACAAAAGCAAATTTTATTCATTTGCGGCATGATAATGGAATTTTCTTGACTTACTTTAACTCAACATGTGACTAGGACTGGAGAGACATAACAATTCAGCTGCCCAAAGTGCACATGGTGGACGTTTGTGTGTGAATTTCCCGGCCTGAGAGACCATGTCTTGACGTGGACATTGCCTCATCCCTATTTCTGCGCCGTAACAAACTCGATGACACTGGAGCAGACTCCCGTGGCTAGAAGATGACTCTGGTGATGTCAGCCCTGGACCAGGTGTTGAACTTGGTGCTAAGTTTCCCCTTTTCTGTCCTTGACAGCCGTGTGCAGCTGTGTTACGTAATTAAGGAGTAGGTCGTGTTCTTCAAGACAGCAGCTGTAATGTTAGCTGAAGGTCACAGGTTGAAGAAGGCCCATGGTGACACGCACCAGTCTGTCCTGTTAGGCTGGATTAAAGCAGCAGAGATTTGGTAACTAATGCAGGGTGCATCTGGTATCGCTCATGTTTTAGCTTGTCATGGTGTAGGGGAAGAGCTTGGTCAGTTTGTCAGGAGAAGACACTTTCCTTCTGGAGGGGAAGGGAAGCTTTTTGACGAGGAAATGGAAGCTGCAGCAATCCTTGGACTTTCTTCAGGAGGCGGGTGCTGATTCGGGAAAGCTCAGTAAGAACACATTTTACCTGAGTTTGGGTTAGCTTTGCTGGCTTCAGCATGTGAGTGATTTCGTTGACCTCTGTGAAGTGACTGACCTAGTGCCAGTCACACACATTCCTTGCTTGCTCAGCTGGCCGTGCTCTGGCGAGGAGAATAAAACAGTCCCTGCCGAAGACCTGAATAAAAGGACCTGAAATGAAGTTGGCCCCCTTACTTCATTGTTTGAGGGATTGATTTTCCTTCTTTGCATCAAATCTTTCTCGCTGCCCTCAGTAAGCTGCTGGCAGCGTGCCTACCAGCCACGCGTTTAAGACCCTAGCATGAGGTAGAGCACCCACCCCAGGCCTCTGGCGTGCAGTGACATGAGAGAGGATAGACATTGGGCCAGAGGGGTCCCCAACCTGACACACACCTCACAATTTGCCCAGACAGCAAAATATCTCAATTTCTTTGTGTTTAAGACATCAAAGACTAAAAAAAAAAAAAAAAAAAAAAAAAAAGAGGGGGGGGAGGAAAATCTTCTCTCTATGCAGTCCCTTTTTGAGGGAAAGAAGAACCTCCATTTCTGGGATAAAGCTGCTGCAGGTTTTGGAATAGCAAACTGTACATCTCAAGCTCTGCTGTAAGGTACCCTCCGTTTAGAGGGTCAGAAATTAGTCCCCTGGTTAATTATTAGACTTGGGTTCTCCAATCCAGTAGAGCCGCTTCTCACCAGTGCTATAAGCTGGTCTAATTACAAACCAGCAATCTATGGGGAAAGCAGCAGTCCCCCAGAGCTGGGGGAAGGAGTGATATTCCTGTGCTGTAGAAGTCAGTGGGAGTTTTATCACGCCTTGGAAGAAGGGCCTTGTACCACTCAAACTTCCAGTTGCCAGCATAGCCTGACCCAGTTACAAACTGAAATGTTAATCCTTTGTGGCTGCTTATAGGCAACATAAGCTGAAGTGCCTCCAGAATGCTCCTGTGGAAGTTGCAGGGCCTTCAAGAGCAGAGTCGTGACTGAGAGAAGTGAAAGAACTCAAAGTGCTTCTGGGCACAGAGCGACACACAGGAACTCACGTAACTGCACGGCGTTGTCAGTCTCGCCTCGGTGACCTTTCTCTTTGGGTGAAATTAGGAAGGTGGAGGGAGAGGGATAAACAGAAGGAGAGATTAGAAAATCATTTTCTTCTTTATGATCTGTGAACCAAAGAGAGCAAAACTACCACCGGAGGATAAACAATCTGACTTACTTCCCAAAGCATGTTGTCAGAGAAGACCTTTGCCACTGAAACTGGAACATCTTATCTCCAGGTATCTCTCCTGAGGTCTGAGAGAGTTGGAAGCGAGGAATTAAAGAGGGTTTATCTGCATCTTTTGGTTAACGTCAGGATTATTTGAGTTCACAGAATCTCGCTGGGTGACCTGTGGTATTTAAAACCCCTAGAAGAGCACAGCACAATATCGCTCATGCTGAGGGATGAGGCCTCACTAAACATAAACTCTGAAGAGAAAAATAAAACCTGTGGTTTCCTTTTTGGCTTCTCTGAGCTTCATTTGAACTCCCTTGCCTGTTGTCATTCTCTGTAAAGGAAGACAAAATAAATACATAAGCCTGCCCAGTGGGACCTATTTGTTATCTCTGGAAAGTTCTTAAATGTAGGCTCAGCTCCTTGCACATTAAAGGGGTGGAAAAGCACGTTGCAAGAGCTGAAAGCAAAATGCAGAGTGCTGGTTTTCCATCCCAGCAGCCACATAGCAAACCAAAGGCAGCGTCGTGGTTAAGAGCAAAACAACCTTTGCTGTCAGAAAGCTGCAGGGTCCTGTCTGTGGAACAGCAGATTTCCTGTAACACTCCAGTGTGTGTCAGCTGGGCTCAGTTCTTCGTGGCCGTGGGTTTTGGATTTGGCAGTTGATTTTGAGAGGGGGTCTCAATAAGTCTCTTAGACCTGAAGCACAGGTTGAACAAAGGGGTGTGGGCGTGAGGTTTCAACGTGCTCTTCGTTTCTCGTCACCTTTTTCTGAATTCCTGGTTTATAAGACACGAGAAGTAGAAATCAATAAATAAATGGATGGTAGACCCTATTGAAATGTAAATCACCGTATCAAAAACCTGTGCTTCCCCTGGGTTGTGCATACATGTGTTTTCTTCCTTCCTGGGGAAAGGGTGGCTTGTCTGTCTCATTTGCATCGGTCCCATGGGCACGTAAGGAGTCAGGCAAGAAATCTTGCAGCAAGAGCACTGCCTGACACAAAGGGGACTGTCCTCTATTGCTCCGTGTTGACAGACGTGAAACTGAGAATCTGGCCTCAAGATTTACACCTTAGAATATTTTGTAGAAAAAACACTTCTAAGCACTATCCTGTCTTACTGTCTCTATCAGCAAATGCAGTTTGCAGTAATTAAACTGACAGAGGTTTGTTATCGTGGGATGAATTTGTGTTGCCATGAGTTTTAACAAGGCACAACATTCATTTGTTGTAGGAAAAAGATCTTTTTGAAAGAAAAGCTTGACCTTTATGCTAGTGAGGAGTATTTGTCATGTTTGAATTTGAATGTCTCCATATGGTTTTTATTATTGAGCTGGTTTTCTGGTGCTGGGAATCATTTCCGCATGGAAGCGGCAAAATGCTCGAACAATTTCGTCTACATGCTGGGGTGTTGCCTCAAGGAGAGAACTATTTCATCTGCATGCTGGGGTGTTGCCTCCAGCAGGTTGGGATGTGCTGGGTTAATGAGACAGGAACCTGGGAACTAACTGGAGAGTTCAAAGAAGTGACAGCAGCAGTAGCCTGAGTGCAGTGCAGGGGAACCAGAGAGGCCTACAGGTAGGTTAGAGCGGTGCTGATGCTGTGGAGGGCTGACAGCACCGCGGGAGAGCTGTGTACACTGTTGGTACTAACCAGGGCACCACCTTCACTCGCTTGCCTGTTAGTCCAGAGCAATTCCCCTGCCATAGCCCGGTGAGGGCAGGAGTCGGTGACATTGGTGGCTATCTGTTTTCCATTTACAAGCTGTAGATTTATAGTTAAGCAGGGAAACCACATCAGATGCCTTTTCCCTCTATAATGGTTTTAGCTGTTTCCACCTGGCACTTACTTCATGGCTCACCACAAGTATGTTTTCTCCAGGGGCAGAGATAGGGGGAGCGAGTGTGGTTGCTCTTAACCATTCTGTAAGCCTGACTGACGGGGCAGTTGCAATAGTAACTCGATGCAGCCAGCGTTTCTGCACCACAGACCTTGAAAAATCTGCACTCATGGACCCTCTGTGTAACTAAGAGCAATGGAAGTCCATTGCCCCATGGAAAGAACAGATTTAATTTGGAAATCGAGTACTCTCCAAAGCTCTCAACATATTTGGCCATACTACACGTTGCCACTTCTGTAACCCTCAGAAAAACAGGAAAGCAATGTAAAATGTTGTTGTTTTGCTTTGTTATATGTGAACCTGCCTCACGAACACCGTGGCATAGTAATTCAAATGCACATCTTGTCCCTCCTCTTAACAGGAAGACGGTGTTCAAGGGAACGTGCCCATCACCTTGTCCGTACCAATCAAACACTGTTGTTATAGAAGGCAGTTTGCAGTGTGCAGAGTCCCTCTGGGCAGATGCTCACAGTGCATTTTAGGAGTACCTCACGTGAAGTAAGATGTCACTTCAGTGAAGGACACCAGTTAGTTACCCAGAGGTATGGCTTCAGCTGGAGCTGCCAAACGCTGCAGCAGTTGTCCAGAGTGCCCTGAGTTAACCTGTTTCTGTCCCTCATATCCTCTGCTCTTGCTGCCCGTGTGCTGCCTTCTGCTGGGGGAGGTGAGGAGTGCTTGCTTGTCCTTCAGAGAACTCAACACTTGGGGCTAGAGCAGGCATGCATGGAGTTGCCACCTCCCTGCTGCCTATGGCACCCAAGACTACCTCAGCCCATGATAATTTACTTGTGCAACCTAAGCGTGAGCTGTTTCAGCTCAACTCAGTTAGATAAATGTTTAACCTTGGCGAAACCAGGTTGTCCTTCCTCAAATATATGGCTCTGAGGAAGGATTTCTGTGCAGAAGGGGCTGTTGGGCGTTGGAATGGGCTGCCCAGGGCAGGGGGGAGTCCCCGGGATCCCTGGAGGGGTTGAAGAGTCGGGCTGAGCCAGCGCTGAGGGATCTGGGGGAGTTGGGAACGGTCAGGGGGAGGGTCAGGGTTGGGCTGGAGGAGCTGCAAGGGCTTTTCCAACCCAGATGACACTGGGATAAATATGTCCCCTGGAGTTTGCTTCCATTAATGAAACTGGCCTATTAAAACCAGTACAAGTTCATTGGCAGGCAAATCCTTAACCCATTACAAAATAGAGTTAAATCAGTAAAATCATTCCTGACTTGAATTAGAATGTCCCTGCAGACCCTAGAATTTTTATCACGTAAGAGGGAGAAGGTTTTAACTAATTGCATTAGTTCGTACAGATGTCTTTTGTGGACCCTTTTGGGCCAGCACACTAAAACTGGCATAAAAGATAGCATAGAAATTTTGACTGTTAAACTACTCTGAGCAGGAAACGTTCCCATGGTGCAAGAATCCTTTGAGGCAGGGTGCTTTAGTGCTGCAATTCATGGGTTGTCTACAGGGGGAACATAAGAAAGTTAATCTAAGCTACCTTTTAAAGAAGATTAATTAAACCTCATTAAAACTCCGTATGGACACTCATTCTGAGAATTAAAGGGGTAGGAAAGGAGGCGAGTTAAATTAATGACACTTCAATTCTACATCAGAGGCCTAAGCACCATTTATCTAAACAGCTTTCTGTTCTTTACTGAATTATCATTTCATTTTCCTGAGTGTCCCCAAGTAGACAAAGCCACGAGGGAATGGCAGCTGCTGAATCGCCCGGGGCACCAGAGCGGGGGTCCCTGGGAGGTGGCAAACACTTCCTGGCTGGTATGGCCACCCAAAGGCCAGGGAGCCATCCCAGGTGCTCCCGGCACCGTGGGTGATACCCCCCAGCTGCGGCAGCGCCCGCCCCGGGAGGGGAGCCCCCGTTGCTCTCGGCTCCGTGGCTGGGCTGTGTCCATGCAGGTAGCAGGGCCAGCCGGGGCCAGGGTCACCGGTGGGTGACGAGGGGGGTGAATCTTGGGAATTCCCCAGGAGCAGAGCTGCAGGGTGGGCCGAGTCACCACGATGACTCGAGGAACGATTGTGCTGGTGACTTTATTGACTGACCACTTTAATAATGGAGACAGTTTGGTCACAGTCAACTGATAACCCTCGGAGAATGAATAAAGGCACTTTGGCCATGAGCCTGTTTTCCTCATAACCCATGAACCATCAACTGATTGCTGTTCAGTTCCTACAAAACTTATATTCATGAATATGTGTAAGAGAGAGAGGAGGAGGGGATAGGAAAAGGGGAATCACCCCCTTTGGGTCCCGCGCGGGCGCAGAGCAGCCAGCCTGGTCCGTAAGTTGTGGCTGACACAGACACGTGGGGTGTTGCCTCTATAGAACCTTCCTTACGCCCGCACAGTAGGTTGTTCCAGAATGTTCTCATTTTCTCTGGCTGGTACCTGTGCAGTTTGGCAAGTTCTGTCTCTGGGCAACAACAGGAGGGAGGGGGAGAGAAACAGCCCACGGTCCCCCCTCCACAGAGCTCGCTCCACTTCCCCCACAGGGTGTCCCACTGGAGTTGTTGGAGACACCCTCCTTCCTAACAGTTCTGGGTTACCCACAGTTTGTGACAGTGCAGCACCTCCTGCTCTGTCCCGCTGCCATTCACCGGGCCCTGCTTGTGAGAGGAACGGCAAAAACCATTTCCACCAGGAAGACCGTGCAGGGTTGTTCCGTAGTGTTGCACCCACGAGCATCCCCATGGTTTCCAGAGATGAGACAACGTGGTTCAGTCGGATCTGAGCTGCAGCTGGGTGTGGAGCAGCTTGGATGGTCCCTTGTGCAGGTACCACCCTGCCCCTGCCTTCTCAGTGCCTGGAGCGTTCAGGCTGAGCACGGGGCTAGCCCAGGGCTAGCGGGGAAGCCTCTCGCTGGGAGATTTCGTGCCTATTTCCCTGCTCCCTGAGCTTTTCCTGCGGCAGACACGGGGCTGCACAGCGCTCGCTGGGTTTTGAACGCTGGTGGTTGCTGGTCCCACTGCTGCTTCTCCCATCATCTTGCTGGCAGCTTCGCCACATTTTACCTTCCCAAAGTTGCCTTCTAACTCTCATCCTCCCCCAACCCCAATTTATTTTCCCACGGGGCAGAAGGGAGGAAGGCAGAGATGAAGCTGGGGGCGTGTTAGTCACATGGAGGACAGCTGGGAGCTCATCCTTGCAGGCAGCTCTTTTCTCTGATCTCAGTTCCCCTCCTGTCTTCGCCTCTGCCCATAAACCAGGTTGAGACTCAGTGGCGGCCAGATGCAGAGCACCAGGACACACAGTGGTGTCCCCTGGTAGTGGTTTGCTCACACCGATGTGACTGGCAACCTTGTCAGTCATTAGAAAGGAGTAAACCAGTTGTTTCCTGTGTGAATTGTTTAGAAGCCCTCTGGGAGCTGTTTGCTTTCAGTCAGGAGTGATTTCTCCTGGGATTTTGGTGTTTGCTTGTTTCTGTCTGTGTTACAAAATTTTGTTGTTATGGGAAGACATGTTTCTATCTAAGCCAACAAGGTGATTAAAACAAATTATATAAAATGTCCCCCCTCTGCCTTCTCCCCAGAAGGAGCACTGAGAAGGGAAGGAACTGTGGAAGGACTGGAAGCTCCTGCTCTGGAGTCCCACCCAGGCGCCGTCCCCAGGCCTTTCCTCTCCTGCTCTGTGGGTGCTAGTGCCAGAACCAGCACCCCGTGGGGACAGCGTGTGCCAGGCTGGTGGCGCAGGGACCTGTGCAGAGGGTGACTGCTTTGTGGGGCATTTCTTCCAAAAATAACAAGCCTGTGTGTTGCAGTCTGCGAAAGAGAGGGGAGAGACTGAATGAGTCTGTCAGAGGCAGAGGCATCCTTTCTCCCGTGGTGAGTGGACAGGGTTAATTGTCTTCTATCAGGAATTTCACAGTCTGGCCCTCAGCTCTGCTGCAGCTGCAGAAGAAACAGCCAAGTGGCATGGCGGTACGTGACACATACTGTGAAATTCATTAACTTGCCCCTGCCTGATTATCACAAGCAATTAAAAGGTAAACAGTCACGTGACAGAGCAGGATTCACATTACATTGATTTAAACTGTTACCTGTTGGGAGCCTCCTCCTGGTCCCAGTGAGCTCCCAGGTGGTTGCAGCAAAACTCCCTCAGCACCAGGTGAGGGTGGCGTGACTGGTCGTGCCTGGGAGTCGGGCGTGTGGGCAATCAGGGCCAGCAGCCCCGGCACGGCCCAGCCTGGCTGCCCAGGTGTCGTGGTTCTGCTGGGGGTGGGCTGGGGGAAACCGGGGGTGCAGGGAGGGGAGGGGACCGCTCCCCACTCCTGTGCTTTTCAGAATGGATCCAGAGGCCTCCGGTTTGAGGTTGTTAGGCAGGGGATTGCACTTCAGTGCTGCAATCCAGCGGATGCTGGCGAGAGGAGAAGCTGTTTAGCCCGGCTGAAGTCTGTCAAGGTGTTTTGCAGAATGCAGCCATTGTGCTTGGAGTGGCTCTCACATAAAACCGATTAAATTTCTTCTCCTTGAGCAGCTCAGAGCTGTCAGTTGCTTCAGTTTACTGGTTGTATCTCCAAGCCCCTTCCTTGCTAGCACAGATAGGCAGGAGCCTTCGTGCACTGGGCACTGTATAAACACAGTGAAAATACGATGTTGGCACTAAAGATTGTGCAGCCTGGTGCAAGAGAAAGTAGATGAGCAGAAGGAAACAAGGAGACAAACATACTACAAGTGATTTAATGACAAATAATACACCACTGGCCTTAGGGGTCTAGATGTCCTCTAGAGGCAATGTGATTCTTCTTGTCCTCTTGTTACAGGTTGCTTGTTCAGCTCCAAGAAAAAAAAAAAACAAAACATCCTTCATTCCTCCTGTATCACTCATGAGCCTTTCTTGTGGTTTCCTTGTTTAGTTGAAGAGAACAAAACCTTGGAAGAATCAGTGGGGTATTTCCATTGTTTCTCAAAATGTCTGAATCACATGAGGACAGATGTTCAGGCAGTTGGAGGCTAACGCAGCTCTGCTAAAGCCTGTGTAGAGTAGAGGAGGAACTGGGAAGTAGTTTTGCTCGAAAAGCTCTAGGATATGGTTATATATGGAGCTGCGTTGTTAACATTTAAAACAGAAGCAAGGAGAAGGCCTGGGCTGTGGAGGTGGCTGTGTCATATTAAATTAAAGCACCAGCCAGTGTTGAGGGGAGAGGGGGGAAAAAAAGACCGAAAAACAAAGACTTTTGTTTCAGTCGTAGGGTCGTATCGAAACGAGGTACGTCAGGGCATCTGTTGGCTTCGACCAGACAGGTTTCCACTGCAGGCGGCTGTTGCAAGAATTGCTGAACGCTGCTGGATTTTGCCAGAGTGTGGGGTTGCCAGTGTGCCCGTCCCGGGCGGGTGATGATGATGGTGAAGGTGGGAAGGTCGGTCCTTCAGAGCCGTCCCCAGCCGGGCGCTGTTTGCGTTTGGGGAGTGCACTGCTCAGTGCTCCCCGCCGGTGAACTCAGGGTTTGGATGCAAACACCACTGTGGTGAACCACACGGCTCCGTCAGCCAGGCGAGATCGGGGCTCAGGAGGTGATCTGCTGCTTTCTGGCTCACAGGGGATCAGTTGTTGGTGAGGAAAATGGTGTCGCTGCCAGAAATAGCAAAAAAATTTTAAAATCCAGGAGGCACAGCTGACACCTCTGCTCAGTCTATTCAAGTCTATTTCAGAAGAGCAGAAAATTCGTGGCGTAGACTCAGTCACCTGCAAAGGATGAAGCAGCATGGAGGATGCTGAGGGATGAATGTTTGTTAATGATTTACGAGGGGAGTGTGGCTCTGAAAGGCAGCATCAGAAATCCTCACAAGTAGGTAACAGCAGTCAAGTTAATGTTTGCAGCTCTTCAAAAGAGTTTCTTGGATGTCTCTTCAAAAGAGCCAGCATGCACTGAGGGAGGGCTATGCCATCCTTTTTTCTCTTTGAGCACCCACCTGAAAATAAATGCAAGATGGATTTTCTTGTAATAAATGTTAAATGAGAAAACATTCAGAGCCAAGATTAGGTAAAAGACTTCAATGCTCGAAGTTAAAAGCCATCAATTCCCCAGCAAGGTTAGATGAGCTTAATGTGTATAGATCAGCAAGAACTTCAGGAGGGAGCCTAAAAAGAAATGAAAAGATTTATTCTCTTGGACATTAAAGATCGCATCTAATTATTTGGTAACTCACAGGGTGATCTCTGCATGGGGCTGCACACACACTTCCGTGCGCCTGTGTGTTTGCCTTTGCGTGTCATGTGCCAGTGCTAAAGTATTTGTAAATGCAGATAAACTAACTCCAGCTCCAATTTATTCCATAAACAGCTCTTCAGAGACACTCACCTCTGCATAGATTCATTTGGTGCGTTGTTTCAAAGTCACATTAGCTTATTTGACTGAGATGATTGCAGCTCTTGTCTGTGCCCAGGGGAGTCACTTAGCTGGGAATCAGACAACCTCTGGCCCTGAAAGTATGAAAGGCAGAAATGCATACCATTATTTTGGTTGGATCTTTATTAGCAAACTGGCTGTTCAGCTTCTGCAGGACCCCTAAGCACTGTTGTAAGCCTGAGAGTAACTTCCTTACTTCTAATCATTTTGTGTCTTATCTTCAGTCTTCATCTTCTGCTTTGTCTTTCGCAGTCTCATATAAAATGTTTAATAACAGTTTAAAGGAAAATAATATATTGGATTTCTGAGGGTCAGGAGAAGACTAGCCTGTTCTTAGTGTTTGATCCTTTTGGGAAAGAAAAATCCTATTGCTATCTTTTTGCAGCCAAGCCGTTTGAAAAACTCTCTCACCAGCTGAACACAAACCGTGTCTGGGTGTTTTGTCTTCCTTATCTTTTGTCTGTGTCTCAGTGCCACCAATGAAAGAAAGACAGAGACAGAGCAGCTTCTCACGCTGACATTGACATAACTTGGCACTTGCTGGAGATTAAAGGGAATATGACAAGATCTTTATTTCTGAGGCAGTCACAGGGATCTGAAGTGCTGACTTCTGTCAATATGGCAATGGCAAGCTTCTCTGCCTCTCCCTCCCCTGAACGCTGTTGCTATGAGAAAAGCAGGAGGCAGAGATAAGACGTGATTTAACCCTTCAGATATTCTAGGCTTTACCAGAGGCTTAGCATAAAATGAAGAGAGGAAAAAATAACGTGAAGCAACGCTACCGAGGGCTCATAATGATACAACCATGAATTGTGCAGCTGCGTCTGTCCAACATGTGCAAAAAAGCTACTGGTGCCCCAGAATGGGCCTGTAACGCACAGGGCACAGCCTCCCCTGGTTGTAAAGCAGTACGAAACCATTAACCTGACAGGGGTTATTTTGACTTAAAGCAATGAGAGAACTTAACGTACCGGTCCTACTTTTCACACTTCCCCCCTTGTGAGACATACCTGTTTGTGAACGCACGTACCACGGTCTCAGAGGCTGACTGAAAGTGAGGCCATTATGAATTCTTGGCCCCCCTCACCGGGCTGAGACAGTCCTCTGAGGGAGGAAACTGCTCTCTTCCAGCTTGTTCCAGTCTGCAAACGTGTGGCCCCCATTTCTCCCCAGCCCAGTCATATTTTCTTGTTCTGCCTTTGGACTGCTGCAGAGAAACCCCCCCGGGGAAGAGGGCACACGTAGTTGAAGTGGATCAGGTTCAGCTTAGTCAACACAGGCTCGGACAAAGCAAAATTAAGTCCCCGCTTGAAGCAGTTTTGATCCTGTTTTGAGTCTGTTTCCCAAAGGCTAAAAAATGTCTGAGTTGTTTGCTTGGGATGAAAGTGGCATGAATCATCAGGGAAACCGGGGAGGAAGTACCTGAAATTTTCTGTCCTGACAAACACAAACAAGTGGGCTAGAAGCAGGAGCAGCAGGATGAAACTCCCAGTCCTTGACCCCTTTCTGCTCCCAGTTAGTTTGAGGCAGGGCATTTCTTTCTACCCAGATGTCTCTTCAGAAGGGGCCACTTGGTCTGGTATTCCCTCTCAGTGAGCTCCCAGAGTTTACTCGACCTTTTTTTGGGACTTGAAGCTCTCACATGGAGAGTCCTCCAGAATTTCTGAGCATCACTGACGCTAGTAGAAGAACATGAGCCAGCAGTGGGCCCTTGCTGCAGTGAAGGCGAATGGCATCCCCAGCTGCATTAGGTATTGTCAGCAGGCCGAGGTGATCTTTCCCCTCTACTCAGCACTTGTGAGGCCGCACCTGGAGTGCTGTGCCCAGTTCTGGGCTCCTCAGTGCGAGAGGGACAGGGACATACTGGGGAGAGTCCAGCAAAGGACCGTGAAGGTGTTAAAGGGGCAGGAGCATCTCTGGTGTGAGGGAGCGCTGAGGGAGCTGGGACTGTTCAGCCCAGAGAAGAGAAGGCTCAGGGGGATCTTACCAGTTGTCGTAAATTTGGGGGAACGTAAAAGAAGATTCAGCCAAGCTCTTCTCAGTGGTGCTCAGTGACAGGCCCAGAAGTAACGGGCACAAACTGAAACACAGAAAGGTCTGTCTGAATGTAAAGAAACTTTTCCTGTGAGGGTGACCGAGCACTGGCACAGGCTGCCCAGAGAGGTGGTGGAGTCTCCTCCCTTGCAGACATTTGAAACCAGCCTGGGCATGGTCCTGGGCAGCTGGCTCTAGGTGGCCCCACTTGAGCAGGGGGCTTGGGCCAGAGGACCCCAGAGGTCCCTTCCAGCCTCAGCCATCCTGTGATTCTGTGAACATCAGGATTGCATCAATATAAGTAGAAAAATTCATCGCTCTCCCTATGTCTTACTGGTTTTCACCTTTTCCATCCTTGCTGGCTTGGGCTGGAGCACCAGCTGATGTCAGTCAGCAATAGTTCCACTTAACTGCAAAGAACATTCAGAGTTAAGCTGAATAATTGTTGCCAACAGTCCTCGGGTCCTTCTCAGTTGGACGGCAGAAGGGTTCGGCATGGCACTCACCTCCTAAATACGAAAGGTGCAACTACACAAGAAAAGCGCTTGGGAAAAGCACCAAAGTCACCATTGTCTCCCTCGTTCAGAGGACTCAGTGGTTAAGCTGGTTCTTTATTTCTGGAAACGAGTTATTCTATCAATTATTGACCATCTTCATCTTACTGTTTAAATAATTTCTAGCACAGATTGTTTATGCTTTAGGGCTACTGCAAAGTCCTATGCAGCAAGTTTTTATATGACTCTTTGCCAGAAGCACCGATGTATTCACCAGGAGAGCCTGCACTGAGCGTGCCCTATTTCCTTTTTTAGCCCGTGCACTTCTCCTGCTACCACTGTTAGCAAGGAAATGTTGAATTTAGTTAACTTTTGGTCTGACACTGCATGGCTGATTCTACTCACTGTGTTACCCTCGATGTCACAATTGCAAAGGCTGAGAAGAATCCATTATCGCATCGGATACCTCCATGAGTTTACTCATGAGTTTGCATTTACTCCATGTGTAAATGGAGGCCAGGTGCTCCTCCCCAGATGGAATTCTGTGTGTATAATACTGGGGGATTTGCTCTGCAGGGTTGACTCCCAGGGAACAAGGTGGGCAGGTGGGGCTGGGGGAGCACAGGATCTCCACCAACTTGGGCTTCCTGATTTGCTGATGGACCTAGGGAGTTCCTGCGGATCTGTGGGTGTTGCCGTCGCGTGCGGTGCACGTCAGCCGGAGGCGGCGTCAGCTGGAGCGGGAAGCTCCCACGGGGAGGCTCCGCAGGCAGTAGGAGCGGCAGGGAGGAGGAGAACAGCTTCAGCTCTTTGGGCAGCGCCTGCTGCTCCAAGAGCCACTGTGCCCTCCTCCAAAGCGTGAGGCAGGGTGGGCTTGGTCAGTGGAAGTGCCACAGTGCTGTGGAGAAAACAGAAATTCCGCACACCTGCGACCACTCCTGAAACCTCAACAGCAACAGCGTAACTTCACTGCCGTAGGTTTGTGTGTGAGCCTTGCAAGAGCAGGAAAATAAGATAATTAACTTATAGATGATATTAAGTATGTACATCTGTCTATTCAAAGGAAGAGGGAGGGATGCAGACCTCAATCCAGAATGTAACCTGTAGCATAACCGGGAGCACATGTTGTGCCACCAGCGGTGCACATGGCAGGGACTGGTGGCCTGTTTGTCCCCAGTTCCTCCTCACAGTGATTTCACACCTGCCCTGAGACCACAGAATTCCAGAACCATCTGGGTTGGAAAAGCCCTTGCAGCTCCTCCAGCCCCACCATGACCCTCCCTCTGACCGTTCCCAACTCCCCCAGATCCCTCAGCGCTGGCTCAGCCCGACTCTTCAACCCCTCCAGGGATCCCGGGGACTCCCCCCTGCCCTGGGCAGCCCATTCCAAGGCCCAACAGCCCCTTCTGCACAGAAATCCTTCCTCAGAGCCAGCCTGACCCTGCCCTGGGCAGCTTGAGGCCATTCCCTCGGGGCCTGGCGCTGGGGCCTTGGCTCCAGAGACTCATCCCCCCTCTCTGCCCCCTCCTGGCAGGGAGTTGCAGAGGGCCAGGAGGTCTCCCCTCAGCCTCCTCTTCTCCAGACTGAACCCCCCCAGTTCCCCCAGCCGCTCCCCAGCAGACCTGTGCTCCAGACCCTGCCCCAGCTCCGTTGCCCTTCTCTGGCCACGCTCGAGTCATTCAATGGCCTTTTTGGGGTGAGGGGCCCAACACTGAACCCACTCACCGAGGGGCGGCCTCACCAGTGCCGAGCCCAGGGCTCAGATCCCTTCCCTGTCCCTGCTGGCCACGCCAGTGCTGACACAAGCCAGGATGCCATTGGCCTCCTTGGCCCCCTGGGCACACTGCTGGCTCCTGCTCAGGTTGGTCTGTGTTGCTCAAGTTTTAGAAGGCCAGATATGATGCAGTCAGAGGTGTTACATGTGCCAAAGTGGGACAACAAGTAGTCATGGCCAGTAAGGGTACTGTTTTCTAAATCTGTTCCAAGGAAGGCTGCTGCTGTCTCTGACTGAAATAAGAAGCAGATCTTGCCGTTGATGTGGTCACCAGGGTGTGCACTGCAGTTTGCACACCCTTATCAATTCTCCACCGGTGGTGTTGGCTGAATCATGTGTGTTTTCACTATAGATACTGCTCTGTGGCTGCCTTGTGGTATGTCTTGTGACTTTTAATTTCAGTTTTCCCTGGGACTAGTCGGGCGCCTGTTATTGCTCAGCCTTTGTCAGATTGTTGCCGCTGTGTGTTTCTTTCAGTCATATTGATCTGACCCAGTGCCAGTCAAAGAAACGTGGTTCTTAATGCGTTTTTCCTTCCTCCCAGGAATTTGCTGCTTTCAAGCAGAAAATAGTTACATTTGTTAGTTCTTTTCCCGTGCGGTTAAGACAGGTCAGTACACGAGGCCAGGACCTCCCTTTGCCTTTGGGCCTGACCCTGTAAATGCTTCCGGCAGCGCGTTTCCTTCCCGGTAGCTGCAGGTCAGGCCTGCTTGAGCCCGTGGTGGGTCACAGCTTTTTGTTGGTAGTCCAGGGTGGAGGCCAGCCATCGAGGACACCCCAGCGGAGCCAGGCTGAGGACACCCCAGCAGACTGAGGGCCCGGGTGTGTTATTTGGCCACGAGCTGAGCCCTATGCAGCCACTCCCTGTCCCGTGGACAGAGGACTTCACTCTTCGGGGCCATCAAGCCACCAAGAGTAACGACTGCTGAAACGACTTCATTAAATAATCCAGAAGTCTGGGTTTTGCTCCTTTCTTCCCTGAGTCCAGAAGTTGGTAACCCAGGAGCAGAGCTCGGTGTGTCCCCTGTGGCAGAGCTGCTCCCACATCAGGCACCAAGACGCGCTGTGCCTCCCCCAGCGTCGTGTCTGCTTCCAGCACGGTGCTGGGCTTGGGCCCCCTCTGGCCTGGGGGAGGCAGGTTTTATCTGTGTTTTCTTTTATTCTATTTGATTTTTCACTGACAAGCTGCCCAGTGGTTTGACAGTTGAGCTGGAAGGCAATCTTCTGCACCAGTACTCGCTCACGTGAACGCGCTGATCGGCCGAGGCGTTAAAGCTAAAGTTTAGTGCTACATCCTTTAATCAATGATGAGTGTGTTCTTCAGCACATCTGCAGTTGCAGGTGGGCATAAAGGAGTTCCTCCTGCCACGTCCAGTTGTTAGGGCACACGGAGACACTGGAGATAGCTTTTAATGTCTAATCTGTTAGGTAAATGGTCCTATAATACTCTGTGCTAAAGAGGGAAGCGAAAAGCAACAGAGTGATATCACCATTTCTAGATGTGGTGGGTGCTGTTAGTCAGAACTGGAAACTGTAGAGCAAAATTACTGCTGGTCAGTTAAAAGCAGTAACTTTTAATTTAATTTAACTTTTAATTTAGCCAGGATGTCTAATGAGACATACCAGACCATCAGCAGCCTAAATAGTTTTTTATGGCTGTGATTCTTCGGGGATTGCTTCATGTCTGAGTTTTTAGCAAAGCCTGAGGAAGTGAAGTAAGCCAACACCAGGTGAAAAGTGGTGGGAGGTGGATGATTAATTTCTGGGCTCCTTTGCAGCTCACAGCCTGAACACCTCCCCGGTGGGCTGGGCTGGCAGCTGGGTTTACGGTCACTTCAGAGCATTCGTTTGGAAGCGCCGATACTCTCCGGTTATATTGTAGGTGTCTTTTTTTACCAAAAATGAAAGGATTTTGGTTATGGTGATGAGTGAAAAGACAGAGCTGCAGCTTCATGGAGCGTGCAGCGATGAGGGAGGCTCATGGGCAGGCTCCCACCTTACACCACGTGGGATGGGCGGCGGGTCTGCCCGCCTGCGTGCCACTACCACTGTTCACTGCCTGTGAGGAGAAGCACCGGGTGCTCAAACTTAGCATAACAGGATATAGAAATTTATAGTGTAATAGGATGTAGAAATAGGATTTAGAGTTGTGATTGTGGTTGGTTTTATTGCCATGGTAAAATACAGCAAGGACTTTGGGGTTTTTTTAATGAGAAAAATGGTGGCAAATGTTGCCAAAATAGCATTTAAGGTGTCTGACAGCTTTGCAAGCCAGTTAGCCTGTGCTTAGATTTAATGTTGATAATGGCTTAATAGTATTTTTTGTTAAAACATATGTTCATTAAAAAATATTCAAAGCAGTCCATCTTTGTTGTACAGTATGCGAAAGATTAAAGTAGTAAACCTTCGCCTCAGGCAGGTTTTAAGGTTGTGTTTGAGGAGGACTCTTCAAACCTTTCGATGCCTGCCTGAAGTGGCCTCCACTTGAGGACCACTTTGAGGCTTAGAGAAGTCCTGGGTATTGGAAAAGTAATCTGTGGCCTTACATGGGGTTACAGACCCCTCAGCTGTTCTTCTCAACATGTCTGTTTATTAGCGGTGCCAGAAGATGAATTTATTCCATCCTCTGTGCTTTCACAAGAAGTCCTCGTGCCCTTTCAAAACTCCGTCAGAGTTTGTGTTTAACTTACGGAATTAACAGGGATGGAAATGTCCATTCTCGCTGACTTCTGGGTTTGACTCATGGGGTTTTGTTCCCAAACACAGGGAGTGGTTCGTTCCAGCAACACTCTGGAGCGCCGCAGCGGGGGACACGCACGCGGCCGGGGCCCTGCTCCGGCACGCGGGGCCGGAACTTCAGAGAGCAGCTACCTCAGTCTTTGGGGCGCATGGCCCTTCTGGGAGCGCTTACAGATTTACAGATCAAAACCAGCAGCGCATGGAGTCCTTTTAATGCTTTTGAACTACTATATAGAATTCTCTCTTTCTAAATTATTTAATTACAGGTTACTGAAGGGAGGGACTCGGCTACTGCGGCACATTCAGCAATACACATCTCTGCTCCCGATGCCGAGTACAGGCCTTTTCCATCTGCAGTGGTATTCGCATATTCAGGACTCAAATCCCCATTATCCAGGCCTTGAGAGTAGGGCAGACTCTTGTCATAATATTACATTATAATCCTTCCAAAGATAATGAGGTGACTCCTGTTGCATTTCAAAACAGTGGGACCAAGATGAGGATTTGATCCAGCAGCTACACTGTTCCAGAAGTACTGAGGTACTTGCAGTTATTTGATATTGAGCTATTTTGGCCCTCAATTGAGAAATAAATAGGTCAGGCAAGGCCTCTGAAAGGAATTTAATAGATACATCTCACATTTGCAGGCAAGCATGAAACTCTCCTGCTAAAATGAAATTGGGTTCATGAAAGGTCACAGTTATCTTTTAAAGGAAATTTTTGCATGTCTGCAGAGCAAATATTGCATTCAAGATAAGGGTAGAGTCTCTGTTTTACTGATAATGCTCCAAGTTTTCTTTTTTTTCTCCAAATTACGATATAGCTTCCTGCAAGCTAAGCAGCCAGCCTGCTAGATGGGACTTTTGCCTTATTGCTGTATAACGACATACCAAACTAGTAAGGCATCAGGCAGTAAATACAAGAACCATGAGCTGCCAAAATAGAAGGAAAACACTTTTTTGTTATTCTATTGGTGACTTTTAAGTCCTGCCATCAACTTTTCTATCATGACAGATAACAACCCCAAGCTGGCTTTACTCTAAAGCTAATTTTTGCGTTTATAAGCACAATGACTTACAGCTCTGGGAAAGGGTCTAAAAAGGACTTCATATGTCTTTGAGTACATATAGATGTCCACGGTGATAGATGTAGGGGTGTCTGTACATGTCTGTCTATCTATCTGTATTTACATAGAGATAGATACATTTGCATATAGATAGTGCCACAGCAAGGCCCCCTCTGGCTGCTCTTCAGCTGCACCAGCCATGCCTGGGCTTCACTGAAGAAGTGAAATTGGAAGAACTGCAGAATTGGAAAGCCCCACTTCCTCAGTAGGGTCGTGGGACACCCCTGTCCCGTTAACTGCCTTTGGTGGGTCTCAGCTAACCTGTTGTGCGCTGATGAACCTGCAGCTCCCTTCTTCCTGGGCCGTGGTCCTAAAAGCTCACGAAGAGGAGCAGGGGCTGCCTTCCACCCTGTGAGCCAACCTCTGACAGCCTGAGCCCAGACCGTGGGGTCAGGACACTTCCCAGCTGTGTCATGTTGACCCATCTGGCTCTGGGTCAGGGGACATTTGGCTTTGTGTCACGCAGTGACGGCAGCGTGGTGCTGCTCTGCCCCCGGGAAGGGGCTGTGGCCAGGCAGAGGTGGCCCCAGCTTGCTCTGAGCCTGCAGACACTCCTCTCGGCCACTCGTAAATAAGTGATGGTGTCATTCAGGTCATACGGAAAGTTTAGGTTTGGAAATCTGAGGTAGACCTTACTGAATATTGGGCTGTACTAGTATTTGGTTAAATAGAGGATGTTGATCATTGAATAACACAGCAGAAAGAAATGCAGGAAAAACATTCTTTCACAAGTTCAGGACATGGTCTGCAGCCTGTTACACTCCTGCTCTCACAGAAGCTCCACACGGAGAAAATGGTTTAAGGGAACTGCCCCATCGGGCGCCTGCAGGAAGGCCTGGAACAATGGCCCACGCAGGAAGGATGTTGCAGGTGGATACGGCACGTTTGTGCCAAGGTGCAGAGCAGAAGAGGAGTCACCGCAGCTCCAGCGGATGCCAGATGGTTTATGACTTTTCAGTATGTTTTGAAAAGCATCCCGTGGGTGATCCCAGAGCTGAGGAATGAGACCCATGGCAGGCTGGGTTAATACTGGGTGGTTTTAGGCTGTAAAGGTGGTATTTTGTGGCCTCTTCACTTCAAAGGTTGGGAATTAAAAGAGGTTGAAGTGAAAAGGGGGGGTAGAGATTAGCACCGCTCTTGGGAGAGCGGGAGTGAAGGCTGAGGGCAAGACTGAAGAAGCAGCTGATGCAAGTGGTTAGGGAGTTGGGATTTTGAGAGAAGAGATTGTCCCTCAGGAACAGCATCTGCAGGGCAGCAGTGGTGGGGACGAGGTGAGTCTGTGCCCCAGCACAGCTGCTCCCCAGCCCCGTGACGGGGGGGTGTCACAGCAGCTGGAGCTTGAGGGTCAAGTCTCCATCCTGTCAGCTCACCCCAGGAGCCTACCCCAACCCAGGAGAGCTGCTGGAAGCCTCCGTGTATCCCTGCCAGGGCAGCAGTCAGTGCGGAACACAGCTCGGGCTTCTGAGGTGTTCGTCAGGGGAGAAGGAGCGTATAGCTGAACAGATCGTTCACAGCCAAGAGGGAAACCAGAAGAATCCCAGAATCCCAGAACATCTGGGTTGGAAAAGCCCTTGCAGCTCCTCCAGCCCCACCATGACCCTCCCCCTGACCGTTCCCAACTCCCCCAGATCCCTCAGCGCTGGCTCAGCCCGACTCTTCAACCCCTCCAGGGATCCCGGGGACTCCCCCCTGCCCTGGGCAGCCCATTCCAACGCCCAACAGCCCCTTCTGCACAGAAATCCTTCCTCAGAGCCAGTCTAGGAAAATCAGAACTTTTCAGGTATGTAAGGCCGGTAGGAAATCAGACAGCATTAAGGTGCCACTGGGCAAGGACACTTTTATCACTCACAGCGTCGCAGTTCTGCTGGTGATAAGAGCTATTTCGTGGGTAGTGTGGTACTAGTGAATTACTGGGTTTCGTTCTCCACAGCTGATATTAAACCACCTTCTTTCACAAGTATCAAAACCACTTAAACGGCAGAAGAGTAAATAAAGCCTTACTGCAAAGTCTGGGCATGGGCAATGCTAAATATCCCTGGCTTTTGTCACTAACCTTATATATTATATAATCGATAATATTATATATATTTAGGGTTGATATAGCACTTAAGGATAGGGTGTAGTTGAGAACTGTCAATGTTAGATTAATGGTTGGACTGGATGATCTTGGCTAAATCCCAGCAAGACATGAGGGGAACCCTGGAGCAACGCAACAAAAATTGAGACTCTTCCTCCTGTTATTTGAAACGTTTTCTCTGATAGAGGCCAACGATGACTTGGAAATAATACATGCACCTTCACTAAGTCTTCTAAACTATTGCTGTGTGATTTTTGTCTGGGTTAAATGAGTTGAACAACTATGGGCTCATTCTGCTGTTACTTTGGTGTTTGCAAGCTTTCAGATTCACTACATATACCCTTGGGTTCTTACTTGGATTTGTGATTCTCCCAAAGTTTTACAGGACGTAGTGCATCCCCGAAGATTTTTATTCATTATTTAAAGCCTGCAGAATTGGAATCCAAATTCTGCCCCTTCTCTGTTATTTCCCATTTATAACCTTTTATCGCGTAAGGCCAGGCGGCGTTCAAGTCAGCGCAGCAGCCAGGAGGTGAAGTCAGGCATTCACAAACGCTTTGCAGGCTGATAGTCACCCGTAGACACCGGTTGGTGAATCACACCGAGCAGCAAATACCCCCGGAACATCGGGATCCTTCCACAGGCTGAAGGAAGTGTTGCAGTTTTACTCATTTGATCTGCATATCTCTCTCTGGAGGCTTTCGTCTCAACAGGTTTCTTTTTTACAATAATTCAGAGATATATTATGAGTTCTGGAGTTTTGCTAAATTCAAGCAGCCTTCTTGCTGAGGATGACCTTTAGGATCTTTGTTCTGCCACAGGATAGGTCAAACACACAGCCACATAGCCACACACTAAAATAGGAATTTACTTTGCAAGAGGAACCCCACACAGGAGTATAGGGGGCTCTCAGACAAGGCAGGAGCACCCATTGCAGCTGTAAATGGGAGACTACAGCTCCCCGGGGTTTTCCTGTCACCTCCGCAGCCTTGTAAGCCCCTTTGTGTGTAGAAGTGCAGAGCTAACAGCTAAGGGCAAACGATTTTGCCTATGGGTGAATTTTACCGTGCTAGTTAGAATGTGACTTCTGCCTGGGTAGTGGCAGGTGCCCGGGAGAGGATGAGGAAAGAGATACAAACCTCTTCACTGTAAATATTTCTTGTTGGAAATATCCTGGAAGATTTCTAAATCTCAGTTCCAGCTTTTTCTTAACCCCGTCGGTATTGCTTAGATGGCAGTGACACCCTGTGGTCCCGGCCGCTGGTGCAGCAGGCGGCGGTAGCTCGCTCGGGAAGTCGGAAGGTTGCATTAACAAAAAGTCCAGGGTTGTTTTTAATTCATTTTCACAGACCGCATCCTCCGTCCTCCCTGGCCAGTCTCTCTGGTTCGACTCCCATTTTCTGGCCTTACAGGGAGAGGAATCAGCTGTAGGAACAAACCAGTGTCACACCACGGCGCCTTCGCTGTGTCACTGAACACGCTCACCGCTCCCTGCTTGCCCCGGTGAGTAAGGGAAGCTGGTGGTTGGAGGGGACAGTGCTCACCTTGGGTGGTTTTTCTCTTTCAGGGGGTTCACGAGTCAAAAGGTGTGACTGAAGATTATTTGAAACTGGAATCCCTGATCCAGAAAGTGGTTTCTCCTTACTTGGGCACTTACGGTCTGTACTCCAGTGACGGGCCCTTCACGCACTCTTCCTGCATCTTGGGTAAGAATAACAGAGTGACTTCACCAAAACCTTGGTCTGTGCAGGGCCAGGGCTCACACGAGAGGAGGCTGCCAGTACTAACGCCGTGTGGTCAGGCTCCTTTTCTCAGTCATGCTCTTTGCAGCGTGCAGAGTCACAGTGAAACTTGCTCATCATAACTGTGCTCAGTAATCAGTCTGTGAATGTAGAGTGTGTTCAGCATTTCCCTTCGACCTTTTAATGGGGGAGCTTTAGCACAGGATGCTCTATGGATAGCAAGAGGAAGAAGCAAGAATCCATTTCTAGAGTGCTGAGTAGTGGCTGTTAATTAGTGCACAAATATCATACAAGGATGTTTAAAGCAGGGAAGAGAGTAGGAATTTGTCTTAGAGAAGACTAACTGATAAGCCTTCAAATATCTAAAAGCTTCCTGCAGAGTGGAAGGTATGAAGCTCTTCTCCATCCCACTGGAGATAAGAAAAATAGAGTGGACCACACACAGCAGGGGAAATTCAGATTGCATGGAAGGAAAAATCTCTTCATGCCACCTAAACCACCTCTGAAGGCTGTTGGACCTTCACTGGGAGAGGCACTGCACACCTGGCGCGTACACGGG
This sequence comes from Athene noctua, assembly GCF_965140245.1. Classification (NCBI taxonomy): domain Eukaryota; kingdom Metazoa; phylum Chordata; class Aves; order Strigiformes; family Strigidae; genus Athene; species Athene noctua. Next base: position 1,806,963 of record NC_134039.1, read on the forward strand.
CGTCCGGCAGGGGCGGGGTGGGTAAACGTGGTCCTGCCTGGTGGCCGAGGCTGAGTGAGTGACCTTCTTAAGTCCCTTCCAGCATATTATCCAAGTTTCTTTGAGCTCTGAAGCGTTCAGTGTCTTGAAGGCAATATTTGGCCAAGGTGAAGGTCTTTCGAATATCCCACGAGGTAATTCAATCTGTTGAAAATGCCAGGGGGATGCTCCAGTGTAAATCAAAAAGGAAATGTGGTAGTATCTCTGTATTTTAATGTAAATACTGCGACGGCCTGCTTGAACAGAGAAAATGGGGGAAAATAAGTACAATTGTGTGTTTTCTATGCAGTCAGTTTAATCTGTTTGCTTGTCAGAAGTGGCCAATAAGGTAGTTGGTTTTCCCTTGAAGCTGGGTGGAAGAATGGTTGTACCGCAGTAGGCGTTCAAGAAGCAGATCAGTTTTCTGTGAATAAATAGAGGCTGGTTATTTATGGAAAAAGGCTGAGGATTACTCCTTTGTGTTCATTGTTTGCCGTTAAAAGGCCACAAGCATTTAAATGGACCTCCAAATCGATGTCTTCTGAATACAAGCTGTTGTATCTCAGGACAGAAAAAAATACACCCAAAGAGAATAAATCTCCGGTGAAACGGATTGTTAGAAAATAAACGTGTTACACGACTGCAGAAGGTAGGAAGGTTTTGGTGGCCTGGGCACTTCTCCTTGCTGTGGTCTGGGGTGTAGATCAGTAGCAGCACCCCTGAATAAGTCTTAGTGTAGTGAACCTGGATCCAGGGGAGCTGAGTACCTAAGTCTCTGTTGCTGTTAAACGAACCCATCTAGATCTGTCCAGCTGTTTTGGTAGCGTGATTGAGAGCTGTGACACGCTGTCCTTGGGACTGCTGAGGCCACTGACCTCCTTTCTTCCCAGTCCGACCAGTACACCCAGCCTTCCCTTCCCACCAAGCCTTGGTGTGACCAAAAAGCCAGAGTTCCTGTGGCAGGGCAGCCCCGGGGAACCTTTTCTGTTTGCCAGGTCAAACTCCTACCAAAGAAAAAGTCCAAAAGTGAACTTGGCTCAGCCGATTTCACGGCTGAGGGAGACACAGCTGCAAAATACAATCTTAAGTACAGAAAATAGCTGTTACAGCAGTACAGCATGTGATTGGAATTTGGGTCCAGGTAAGCACATAATTATAATTTTAGAAGAAACTGGCATGTGTAAAGGGCGTTGTGTGGTTTGCAGGGGAACCTATACCACCACCCTGACTGAAAGCAGACAGTTTGTACGGAGCGGCTGTGGTTGACCTCCAGAGTATGACCTTGATCCCCTTCTCCAGCCGTGCCCCTGTCGTGGGGAGGGCAAAGGGAGAGTGGCAGGAAGAAAGCTTCAAAAGTGACACCTGTTGTTCACACCACTTGTATATTTTTAGCACACGTGAGTCTGAGCACCGGGGTCTGCAAAAAGTTGGCACGATGGTCAAAAGATGGAGCTGCTGCAGAGCACTCCCGCCCTAACCCACCGGTGGAGCATCTCCGTGCTGACTTGCTGCCACCTGCTGCTCATTCTTTGGAAAGAGCCCCCTTGGTTACCGGCAGCATTCAGCCAATCGCTGCCGGATGGAGGGCGGGTTTGTTCCCCAAAAAAGGTTGCTCCGGGTGCTGCCCTCGGCCAGCCAGCGTTTCCAAACACGCTCAGTGCTCTTGCCATGTGTGGTCTCTGAACGATGCTTTGAATCGAAATTTTTCCGGAATTATTAGTAACGCTGCCTGCCTTAATCCTTGTGCCCCAGGTCTGAAGAAACTTGATTTTCCCAGGGTGGGTGGAAAAGTTAAATTTCAACTACTGGAAATCAGAGATGACCTTTATAGCCTGAACAAGAACAGAATTGTACTTTCTGTTTTTGTCTAAAGAAAGTCTTTGCAGTTGTGTATTAGGGCTCCCACAATATTTGCTGCTTTACTCCATCTGCTGTAGTTGTAAGAATGTGAGGGAATCTGGGCTATTGTTTGCAAAGGTAAGTTTGGGGTCTTCGAAGAAAAAGAAATCTAAAGGAAATCTAAAAGAAATCTAAAGGAAATCTAAAAGAAATCTAAATGAAATATAAAAGAAATCTAAAGGAAATATAAAAGAAATCTAAAGGAAATCTAAAAGAAATTGAAAGAAATCTAGGCAACCTGTAGCCTGTGGATCTACCAAACCAGCAAAATGCATCCTTTTATAAAAGTTTCTGTCATTCAATAAAAGCTCATGAATATTCATGGCTTTTCATTTGAACACTCATAATTATTAGTACCAGGAAAACAGGAGCTATTACTCTGGATCTCTCTTTGCTTACAGAGAAGCGGTTCTTCAGGCGTTCGAAATCGGGTGACGTCCTGGCCAAGAACCCCGTGGTGCGATCAAAAAGCTACAACAACCCGCTGCTGACGCCAGTGGCCGAGTATGAAACCGAGGGCATGGCTGCCAACGGAACGGGCATCCGAAGGCACTCCGTCTCGGAGATGACCTCCTGCCTGGAGCTCCAGGGCTACTCCAACCTCACCACTATCATGGACAACGGCTCCAAGAGCTCCATGACAGCCACGAAGAGCTCGCTGCCGGGAGAGCAGGAGAGGCCCGGCGCCGTGCAGTGCTCCAGCAAACTCGGCACCGTGGAGCCACAGAAAGGACTCTTCCACTCCATGGACGACCCACACAGGTCCTTTGAGCTGGACAGGGACCCTTCCTTGATACCAGTTCCCTCTTCCAGCCCTGAGAACATAGTAGATCAGATTTTGGAGTCGATTGACTCTGATTCTGAAGGCATTTTTATTGATTTTGGCCGAGGCTGTTCCAATTCATCCGCATACAATGTGGACGTCAACAGACAGAGCATCATGTGAAGGACACCGGGAGACAAACCTTGGGTTTTAATATTCCATATGAAAGCTACTAAGGTGTTGAGTTGGACTGTGGGCAAGCTCTCTGTCCGGTCAGAACCTCTGCTGTAAGTCATCCCGGCTGTACTGAAGTGCACAAACACGAGTTTACAGCAGGTGGGAATCTGCTGCTAGGGGGAAGGAACTCCGGCCACTTCTCCCTGTCCCCGTCACTCTGCAGTCAGATTTCCTCTTGTCTTTATAAACTTAGGGATTACACAAGCTGACAAGTGTCTGGTAAAATGCTATTAGTGCAGCTGGCAGTGTTTGTTCGGTAAAACAGCCTAGCAAATAGCTGTGTTCACTTTTAATTTTCTCAAGAGATTTCCTGTAGACAGCAGGTCGTTCTTGAACTGTAACACCTCAGCCAGAGCAAAAACATACCCTTTAAAAAAAAAAAAACAACAAACCTAGAGGCTGTGGGCCTTCGTGCCACAGAATACAGTGATAAAGAAGTCTCTTTTAATCTTTTTCTTGTACATCTTGTATGCACTCCTTTGCCTAATAGTGAGTTCTTGAAGAAAGGCAAATAAACAGCAGTGTGCTGCCTGATGTCACGCAATGCCTCATGTCTCATGTTCTGTTTCACAGCCAGTACCTCGGGCCTGTGGGAGAGTTGTCTGGAAACTGGCCTTTAAGGCCATGTTAATTTGCTCTGAACGTGGCACTTCCAGGAAATCTGAGCGCTGTCAACTCCTGGAGCATCCATTGTGTGGAGAGATTCCAGGAGAATTCAAGTTATTACTTGTTTCTTGAATAAATAAAGATATGGCCTCTCGGTGGAAATCCTCATTATATATTTATATTCTTGAAGAAGTACAATAATGCTTATGCTGTCAGCTGTGTATCGATACCTGGGGAGTGTGAACCTTGCAGCTCTTCTCATCCTGAGTGCTCCCAGCTCCTCGATTCTCCCTCGCAGTAACGTGGTGGTGTGAGAGTGGTTTTACAGATGCTGAGGTGAAGTAGAAATCCTGATGCACAACAGATTGTTGATCAGATGGTTTCACAGTGAAGAAGGAGCTACTTCAGGTCACTCCAGTCTCTGGAGGAGAGAGTCTGTCGGTGCCTCCTGAGCTGCTCGGCACAGACTGGTCGTCGCTTTGGCCTGGCAGCACCTGGCATTAGCTCGGGTGCTCAGGGACGCTCCAGCTTCGCTCTGCACTTGCACTGCCAACCCAAACTTCACCAAATTCTTCTCCAGGTTTTTGATTACATTTCTAGGCTCAAGGCCCCACTTCTGATCCTTATTTCCTTTGGCCTCAGTGCCTGATCTTTTGGAAGGTGTAAGCTCAGTCTTTTGCTGCCGCCCCGCATCGCTGCTGGAGATTGCAGGTTGCGGAGGGATGTGCAGCCTCCCCGAAACACCGAGAGTTGAGAACTTCAGAAGGCAGCGGAGGAAGGAGCCTCATAAATGAGCCAGGGGTTTGGTGTCTGGTTTACTTGTTTGTGTTGGCTGTGTTCAGCTGTGCAGGCTCCCCTACAGCTAGGCACTGAAGTTAGGTCATACATAAAAAGTTTCTTTCACACAGAGATAATAAATAATTGCTTTGATGTCCCAACAGTCTCAGACTTAACAGCTGGGGAACGCGCCTGGATGAGACCATCTGCTGTGGGGCAGAGTCAGTGCGGAGGGACGTAACACCAAGTGCAGAAAAGCAGCAGAACGTACCCGCAGCAAGAGCAGCTCCGGCGCCTGGGAGGATCTTTGAGATCCACTGAACAACTCGGGAGGCAGGGACATAACTACCCCTCTGGATGTGCAAAGGAGAGCTTCCCTCCCGATGGGCCTGAGCGTGCTGGCAGCTTCCTCACCTCTGAGACCGATCAGGTTCCTGCCAACCGGTTGGTGCTACCAGTGGGTGTGTAAACACCCTCTCCTGTCCGGGGGCACGATGGGCCCACGGTGTCAAGGCACGTTGGGTGCCACGTTTAGCCCTGTGCAAAGCACCAGAGAGGGGAGGTCTTGCTCACCTTGGAGCCAGGCATTTCCAAGTGTCCTCAGGTGTTACCAGCTCCTGTGCTGGTCCCCTCAGCCTCTACCCTCATTCCTTCTAGCAAACACTCTTCTATTTCCTGAATTTTAGGTTAGAGAAAAAGAGTATCCACAGCCTTGTTCTAAGTGCAGGGAGGAGAAGAAAGATTCAAATCCCTACAAGAAAATTAAAAAAAAATAAGGCGGATCAAGGTCTCTGCACACCTTCTTCCTTTAAAGAACATTAAATGTAGTAAGAGTCATAAGCTTACTTAATTACTGGGGAATATTTAAGGAGAGTTTCAGCTGAAAGGAGAAAGGGAACTGCTAGGACCCTTCCCACCTGAGCTTTGGTGGGGTTCATCCCCTCCCCTGTGACAGGAGACCTTGAATCCCCTGGTGTGCTGGCGAGGAGCTGACCTCTCCCACCTTGCACGCATGGAGCTCGTGAATGAAAATCCTCCTCTGCCTGCTTTAAAAGGTTGTTGAGGGTTCAAGACAGGAGTATTCCTAGCAGCCACCTCAGCAAACCTCAAAGAGAAGCAGGATTTAGGAGACAATCTCATCTTCAGTGTCTCCTCTTGGCCGGGGCAGGCAGCCTGGTGCCTGTTGTACCAGCCTGCTCTTGGACACGTCACCTTCCCACTGCTGCCTGGGGACCAGCTGTCCTGGAGCACTGTGGCATCGCAGCCCAGCACTTCCAGTCCAGCCTTTACATTTCTAACTCTTACCCTTAAAGCGGGCTCTTTAGGGTCAAAGCTCTAGCAGCAGGAGGAGGTAACGGAGGCTTTCGGGAGCAGCATGGAGACTATTTAGTAGATACAGAGGGCAGCCCCTTCACCTGGGCTGCGTTGGAGAAGGGCAGAAAAGCAAAGCAAAGCAAAACCCAGCCCTGCCCTGCTCCACCCTGACCCCAAAACTGATTACCACCTGTGATAGCGGTGATGAGTATTTAGGGAAGTTGGGTTCAGCCCTGGTGGGATTCACTGCTTGTTGTTAGGTGTTGGGGTTCACTGCTGAGCTGAGAAAAGACCTGTGTGGAGCCTCTGTAGGATGAGGAGTATCTCAGCTGTTTCAACTGAAGAAAGTAAACCTGGTGATGCTGCAATGGAACAGGCAGAGCTCTGCTGCTGTTGTGGTTTAGAGTTTGCTGAACTGAACCTGCCTCTGCTACCAACTGTATTTACAAAAGTGTTTTGTGTGCTGAGCTAAAGCTCTTCTGCTGGGGTAATGACCACAGAAGGAGCAGATGTATTCTGACTCCAGGGGTTCAAGCTGCAGTTTCAGGGCTACTTTTTAATTAAAGAAAACATTGTAAACTCAGCAGGCTTGCTACAAAGAGCCTGAAAATCTGAAGTCAGAGTTAAGTTCCCTACTGCAGTGGTGACAGGGTGGCATTTTGTCTCTCCTTCAAGTTTGTGTTAAAGTACGCAGGCAGATAGGACCACAAGCTGAAAAACTGGCTGTGGGGGTCTAGCTAATCCGCTATGAAAGCCACCATCTCTCTCTTGTCCTCAGAGATGACATTCCTCATCAACTCATTCCTTGAGAAGTGGCTGGGGGCGCTGGGCTCGGGAGGAAGATGTAGACAGAGCTGCGCTCCAGCCCCGTGCCTTGAGCCTCTGCAGGTCTGGTTTGTAGTTGCAGGCGATCAAAGCCCAGTGTTCAGTGACTTTAAATGCTGCACGGATGTGAGGTCACCCCAATTTGTGATCCTTCCACTAGTAATCCCAATGCAGACGAGTCAGGGATGTGGTTTTAGAGACAAATCATGGAGTTATTACAAAGGAAGAATGTGTATCAAGAGTAAAAGTGCCGGTTCTTGCTAAAATATATTTATGAAGTGACGGCTTTCAGCTTTCAAATGCTGCTCCGTGGCAGTGTCCCAGTGCACCAGCGATGCTCAAGCTTTGTCCCCAAGGGGACATTCCCAGTGTGCCAGATGTTCCTCTCCACCCTTCCTTTCTTCCAATAAGCTGTGGCATTTTGTATCCTAACCCAAAAATCAAAAGGTGTCTGCTCTTTCCCTGGTTGGGACAGGTTCCAAAACCCTATGAGGGATAATACAGAGCAACAGGTAGCACTTAAAGCTCCTGTCATCTGGCACTGCAGGGTGAACGTTAATGCAAGTGAAAGGAACTGGGAGACGAAGCCGATGAACAGCTGCTGAGCTCGGGAGAAGTGATCCGGCTCCCTGGAGCACAACTGGAAGTAGCAGAAGAACTGGCTCCAAATAATGCTGCCTAAATGGAGGGATTTTTTTGTAGAAATGGGGAAAATTACTTTCCATTATTCAATTAGCTCCTGGCAAGCTGGTTTCGATAGTGCTGTTGACTAAACCAAATTGCTGATGCCATCTGAACCACTAAGCTGTGGTGACAGAAGAGCTGTGCGCCACCTTCTTCTAGGGCCACCATACAGACATGCGAGTATATGGAAATACACCTGTCTGAAGGGACCACCCCTACATCTCTAACCAGAGCTTTATTAGGATGATATGGTCTGCAGAGGTGTGACTGTCATTCCAGAATTTTTCTCAAAGCACCAAAATTTGGAGGCAGGGAGCAGAAACCCAGATATCAGCTGCAAATCACACATGCAGCCATTTTAATAGTACACAAATCCTTGCCACTGTGCTCTCCAGGAGAGTGAAATGCTTGGTTTACAACGGAAGTCGCTTGCACCTTTCCACAAAGGAAAAAATACACTTTGAAAAGGGGAATAAATATATTTTGCCTCGAAGAGCCTTCTAACAGCTCTTTCTCTTCACATGGTGTGGTAGCAACAGCAGCAGATTGCTGTGCTCAGTGGTTTGCAAGTTCCTTGACTGTTCTCATTCGAAGGAGGAGACGGTGCTTGGGGCTGGAAGAGCACCTTGAGCTGGGCGCAGGGTGGAAGGTGCCAAGAAAGCAGCTGCACCGTTGTGCCTCCTAAATCCCACTCGGGTTAGAATTCGTTTTAACTAGCAGCAGGCTTTAGAAAGCCACAGAGCACCTGATGGGTTTTGGGCTGGTGCAGCTCAGTTGCCAGCCCACCCTTTGCAGGGGGGTGATGTGGGGAAGAGCCCCAGGGAGCAGCCGCTGGGGTCGTCCAGGCTGGCTCCTAGTCCCTCCGCAGGGCCTGGAGGACCTCAGGCTCCAGCCTGTTTCCAGCAGATTAAAGGATCTCTGAGGGGTGGAGACTATATCAAATGATTGAACTCCCCAAACTATTGAGAGAAGTCCTAGGAAGTGGTTCATATGTTTTGTGTGGTTCCAGGCGGCTGCAGACAAGCAGACACAAACTCTCCTCGGTGCTGCGTGTTGGCCTCGTTGCTCCGTCAGAGCCCATGGTTAAACTTGACTGGTTTCATCAGACTCAGAATTAAGCTAATGTGTTGTCTCCCCAGAATCCCCCGCCTGGCTTAAATCTGCTGCTTACTCCTCCATATTGCCCTCAGAAGCCACTTTTTGGGGGTGATCAGCAGGAAGGAGCTCGCTTTGACCTACTATCTCAAGGTCGTGATTACACCAGCATTTTCATGTTCTTCAGGCAGGTAACTTGGCTAGTAATTACATAAGGAAAATAGCCTATTCTTTCACAAATGATGCACCCCTCAGGTCTCGTGTTGCATAATTGGATTAGCAAATTGGCCGCTTGCCTGCCTGCAGCAGGATTGCCTACCTGGGAGAGGAGCTGCCAGGACGCTCTGCCAAAGCCTGAGGAGGGAGGGAAGGAGAAACCGGGGGTGTGAGCAGCCGTGGAACTGCCGGGCTGACAGACCTGCCAGAACTTCAGCGTTCGTTAGCTGCCTTTGTGAAAGGAGGTGTCGGAGGCTAAGCTGCTAATTCTGAGGGTCCGCATCAGCATTTTCACCTTGAGATTGCTAACTCTCCCAGAATGTATTTATTTCCTCATTATTTTAGCATGAACTATTTTTTTCCCTTCCGAAAGCAAAGAGTTAGTCTTGGGCAGAGTTTGAGCTAGATTTCAAAATGCATTCCCTTTAAAAATCCCAGCCCTCTGAACTCTGGGTTTGGAAATCAGGATTTGGAGGGAATTCTTAGGGCACTGTTGTTGTTTTTACAATGAAGATTAGTCTTGGGATCAGATTGCTGGGCTGGAACTCAGATACCGGGCTGGCTTAATTCCATGTCCTTTACGGGCTTTTTGCATAGATTTAAGTCACTAATTAGCTCTATACCCCTTCAGAAAAGGGGATAATGTTCTTATCTGTCTTTTGCCTGAAGGATTGTCTGTTGCTTGAAGCTTTCATGATAACATGCACAACAAGAGGAGAAGAGGCAGTGTCAGAGAACGATTGAATGTAAATCAGCAGCGCAACCCCAACTTTTGTGTGTTTAACATCGTTGCCATCATATTTCCGAGTAGCTGCATCACTGATTTAGTCTGTACATGCTAATTAATTCTTATTTATGATCTGTTGCCTGTCTACCTACATGCCTTGTTTGGCTTTCCTCCTCGACAGCAATCCACTGACGTGTTTCCAGTCTCTGTTTCTTCAGCTGATGTTACCTCTTTAATACTCTGTGAGCTTTGAGTGGGTTTTTTTCTTCCTCCAGTCCATGTTACTTGTTGCCCGTTACTCTAAGTTGTCTATTCCTCATGTTCTGTCCTGAATATACTCAGTAACCTCCAGGAGCAAATATCCCAGCTTCACCCTTCATCCGTCTCTTCCCATCGAAAAACTGAAAGGCATTAGGTTTGATTTCCAAAGACGAATATTAATCTTCCCACTTGCAGTAGTTTCAGGGAAAATTGAGATCATAATGTTCTTCGTGATCACTCAAATGTTTTTTTTCCGTATACAGATGTAAAGGTTGCTAGTTTGTAAGTGTTTGGATCATACCCTTGGGCTTATTTTAAAATACAGTTGTGGTACCTGTGCTCTCCAGTTCTCTAGTACAATGTCCATTTGTTGTATCTTATTAAGCCACTTCATTCTTAAACCCCGTGGGGGGTTGGTTAAGTCATCTGGGATGGTAACAACGGTCAGGAGAAGCTGGTAACCTCTTGGGGGTGTCCCCAGGCCATCTCTTTACAGGGCAAGATTGAGCAGTAAAGGTAGACATGGAAATGCTGCACCTCAAAATTGGAACCAGAACGGCCTGTGGGTGCTAGAGCAGACAAAAGAGGGAAACCATTTAAAGGCAAAACTTAACTGACTTCAAATGCAGCTCAAATCTCACCCCGTATCTGCGCCAGCAGCTTTGTAACGTCGCTGATCTTAAACCTTGTTCAAGCCTCCCGGGAGGAGGAGGGTGAACAGAAATTATTCTGAAGGAAAAAACTGTGCACGGCTCTGGGTGGAGAGTTTGGTAAGAATTTTCCAGGGTAAGGGTGGAAAACATTTTCTGTTTCACCAGTTCAATTTAAATCCTGATTTGTCATACAAATGTTCCCGATCTTTGGCACAGTTGGCTTTTAACATTATTTTTAACTGGTTTTTGTGTCACCCACTCCAGGAGGGAGGAGTGGTGGCAGTTGAGTGCACCGTACCGCCAGCAATCCAGGCAGTGCTCAAGTGGGTAAAAGCTTTCTGAAGAAAACTCCAGATTTCCAGGGCATGTTGACTGAGGAGGAAGAAAGGGCTTTGTTGCACAAACATTCCTGCAACTCCCCAGCTGCTTCTGTGCGCAGCGAGGGGGAAGGCGATCAGCTGCACTCTCCAGCGTGTGATGAACACTGCCAAGAAAAACAAGCTCAGGGCATTAGTTATTTCCCAAATTCCCTCTTTGGGCCGAACACCAAGGACTGTTCATGCACCAAATGGTGTTTGGGTGCCCAGACCCAAGGTGGCATTTGAAGTTTTACTGTTCAGTCCAGACGCAGCCAAATGTATCTGCGTAGGTGCTAGTCCCCCCCCTCCTCTTTTTCATTTCCCATAAACTGATTATTTCCCATAAACTGGTGAATTCATGGTTATTGACAAACAGCTCTAATGTTTTGAAATTGGCTGTGCGTGGGTCGAGCGCTGGAAGGGACTACAGATGCATCCACAGTGGATGGATCTCTCCAGATAGCTCCACCAGGCTCGTCCATGGAGCATCAGGGAACCTTCTGCAATGGGAGCCTGCAAGCGTCCAGCACTGGCCCTGTCACTCTGGAATTAGCAAATGATGAAGAAATGGAGTAAAACTGATGCCACCCTTAGCAGGGAAGGAAACGGCGCGTTGATGACTCCTCCTTGCACGACCAGGCTGGAAGGACCACGCACGTGGTTACTGCGCAGGTGCAAGTGAATCCAACTTTCTGTCAGCAAGACTCACTTAATGATTTGCTCACGCTGAGGAACTAACTTGATATTCTGCCTTTTGTATCTTCCAGAAGTTGTTCGTTAAGTGCTGTGTGTGGGCATTTCCTTGGCTGGTAATGCTGCGGTTCAAATGCTTCATTTTAAACGCTCACAGCGGATGTATCAGTCTTGGTTCAGGTTGTAGGAGTATTCAGATATAGCACCAAGTCACTGCTAAACAGTCTCATACATACAAAGATTTTTTTTTTCCTTATTCTTGAAACTATCGTGTATTTTCTTCTGACTGGTTGAGTTCAGGGATTTCTGTGTGTGGTGGGTGGGCTTTTTTACTTGGTTTTTTTTTCCCAGTGGGTGCTTTAAATCACACCTGAAGTCCTGCTTTTCTGCTCTTGGCTAGGATTATTTCTCTGTCTTTTCTAATACAGATGATGGTACGGTTCTTATTTCTTCTTTTGTGCAGTGAACCACCCAGCTAGCTCACTGGGACACTGACAAAAGCTGAGCACTGCCTTCACGTATGGAGATGCTCCCTCAGCAGTGTGCCAGTGGCCAGGCTGATGGTTTAAGAAGGGAGAGATAACTGAAAAGGCCTGACTCAAATGGTGATGCTGTTTGTCCTTTCCACTGGGATTTCTCTTTTCCCTCATCAGTCTAGTGGCTGTTGCCTTTCTGACCAATCTTGTTGACTCTACAAGCTACAAAGACAGACACTACAATAATCTTGTTGGGGTTTGGGATCTGTTTCTCAGGCTCCTTTTTGCATGGCCAAGAAGCCTGTTGATGAGGGAGGTGAAGATACCAAGGAGATGCACCCAGAGCTGAGCGTCTCCTTGGAGCTACTCCTGCTGCAGCCCTGCAGAAGACAATTTCCCATCTCATGTGGTCCAAAGTGAACAGTTTTCTCCAGCAACAGCCCCTCCTCTCTCTTCTCCAGCCCAAAGCATATGTAAAAACTGCTCAGAGTAAGGAGTCTACTCAGCATAAACACTTCCCCTTCTAGCAGAGGCTTTTCAGGAGGGCTACTCCGTGCAAGGTTGGCTCATCCACTGCCACAAGCCAATGTTTTCCCAGTGCAGGAGTCCAAAGGCAATTCTTGGAGGGCAGATCCTTCCTCACAACTGCTTGGGTAGCAATCAGTCTTCAGACTAAGATCTTCTGCAGTCTATTTCTGCAGGATTTCTATGGCCTCACCTCTGTGATTCCTTGGGTGAGCAGTGATATCAAGCCTACACCATCTCCTGTTGGGATGAAAGGATCCTGCAGGTCCACTTCTTCGCCTGTCTCCCTGTGCTCTCCGGGCCAAAATGCCTGGTCTATAGCAACAGACCAAATAAATCCACATTCTTGCCTCCAGACGCTGGCCCTCAGAAAATAAACATATTTAAAATGTTGATTTATTACTGACAGTGGCAGTGCTAGTGCTTTCTAGACGGTGGTGCCCTTCCTCGCTGGAGGGCTGTGGTGGAAATAGTGTTGTCTCTGGCCCAAGGTGCAAATCCTCTTCTGGGACACACTTTCTGCTCCAGAGCAGTGGCTCGGTGCCAGCATGCACAGTGGAACAATACTCAGAAAAATGTTAGTGAGGGTTGTACAGTTTTGTGAGGACGGGTCCTACTGCCCCTAAAGAAGAACCGCTCCATTTATTGACTCCAACAGCTTGGTCCTGAGCCGCTCGTATCAAGAAATGTGGATCTTGTGTGCGTCTCAAGATCGCTCATCGATAGACATCCCTGCTGCTTCGTGGGCTCGGTGGTATCACAGCTCCCTTTAGGTGCTTCCTGGGTTTGCGGTGGATTAGAGCTCGTTCAGTATTACTGTGTTACTATCCAAACTGTCCACTGGATTGCACCATTGCTCCAAATAAATGCATCTGGAAGCAATGCGGCATCTAAGAGTGGAGGAGCCAGCTCTGTATATAAAAGGCCTTTTGTGTTCTCACTTTCCAAAGTCCCTCGGAGAGAACAGCAGGAACATGCTGAGCTTGCTACAAGAAAATCAGTCTCTGATCTAACTTGTGTCTTCATATGTGGGCTGACGGGGACTGAGAAACACGACAACCTTACCCCGCTCTGATTTCCTTGGGCCCTGGTCCTGCAGCATTCTCAGCCACGGGGATGAGCTGGGCAAGAGCTGACGCGTGGGCATCTTCACAGAACACCACCCCTTCTGTGGCCTCTCCTCTCACGGTGAAGGCGAGAAGACCGGGCAACTTGGAGAACTAATTTCTCCTTTGAAAGACCCTGGTGAGAGGAAGAGAGAGCGGAGAGGCAGCACAGAAAGGCAGAGTCCAGCACAAGCAGGGCCATCTCCTGAGACGTGAAGAGCTGGGACGTGGAAGGCCCTTTTAATGAACTGGAGCACACAGCTCTGGCTTCCATCCCGCACGTCGCATCTCTAACCCTGGCACGCCTGGAGTTGCTGGTATCTTCCCTCTACCCCAGCCCAGGAGCCGGCAACCTGAGACACAGGCAATGCCTCGGGGCTGCTTAAAGCTCAGTAGCTGAAAGATCCATTTTTACAGAGAGATTAGATGACCCTCCATTTTTTTGGACCACATTTTGGATTTGGGCCACACGTAGCCCCTCTGCCTCAGGCCCTGTGCAAGGCAGGGAGCTCTACCATCGGCATGCAGGTCCACCAGTGGGTCTCCTTTGGGGTCTCTGGGGGAGGTTCCCCAAACCTGACCTGCCAGTTTGTGTTTATATCGGAGCTCTCTGGTCAGCCAGTCATGTGGATCCTTCTTTGTCTTGCCTTGGTGCCATTCGGTTGCTGTAAGTCTCCAGTGGGCCAGGACTCCCTGTTGTGACCTGGTTGGGCTGCCTTGCAGCTCTGCTGCATTCCCTGTCCTGCCCATCACCTTCAAGCCACAGTTGGGGCGTTTCTCTGGCCCGTGCGAGGTGTTCAGGGAGGGCCCCGCAGACTCCTCCAGAGCCCCCAGCAGAGCACATGGGCAGGTCACGGAGGGGCACGGAGGGGCTGGCATGGGCTGAGAGCTGAGGGCCAGGGTGTCCCCAGCAGGGCAGTCCCTTGTTCCTTCCCGTGGGGCTTTCCAGGATGCAAAATACTGTTACTGAGCTCACAGGCACCGTGACTCTGAGAGGCAGCCTGGCCTGATCCCCCTGGGCTCAAACGGCACGCTTTTGCTCTGAGTGGTGAAGGAAATGAGGTGGTTGACTTCTACAATTCCCAGCATCTTTACTCGAAACACATAGTTCTGTATCCGTGAATCATGTACATGAGACCAGTGGTTGTTACTGGGCTTTCTGCCTTGGCACAGCATTTCAGCTAAACGTTTCAGCTTAGTCCCATTTCTTTCTGTGTGCCTGTGCCAGAGCTGTGCCCTCTGTGCTTCTGCATGTCCAGGCTGGGCTTTTGGTACCTTCTCATCTCCCCTGTGCCCTGCTGGTACCCCACAGCTCAGCAGAACGCTGCCTGTTTTCCTCTGGTGACACTGCTCCTCTCATGAATCTTGACTGCTTGTGTCTGACAGCTGTGATATTGACTCTGTGAACCTTTCTGACAATGAGACAGACTCTGTTATGCTGAGCAAAACCTTAATGATGAGAAAAACAGCAGGGATGAGCCACCTTGGTGGCTTTTCTGAGAGATGAGGAGGAGGTAAGGCTGCTTGCACAGAGTCAGGACAGCTGTGGGAGTGGGAGAAGAGGTGGCACTGGAAACATGAGAAGAGCTTTTTGCCTTGCTTCAGGTGGTGCAATGGGCCAACACAACTGAGGGACACCCGTCCCCAGAGCACGCAGGAAGGGGAGCGATTATACTGCGTCTGGGCGTTTAGCTCCTGTATATCTGGTCTTAAGGCAAGGCAGACTTCAAAACAAGTTGAGGTGCAGGTGCTTAACTCATGTCTAGCAAGACATATTAATTGCTTTATTGCTGTGCCCCAAGACCTTGAGTAAATTAAAAAAAACTTCACTCCAATGCAAGTCAGTGGGATACTTGTATGTACAGAGAATCCAAGAAGCTGTACAACGTGCTCCAGCATTGTTATTTTAAGAAATAAGGGTAGAATGTGTTATTTATTTTGCTGAAAACCAGCTATATTGTGCAAACATGGAAGTTAAGCTTTGCAGTCATTGTTGAGTTGTAATTTAAGATGCCCTTAGGAAACACTGAGTTCAGAAGGAATCTGTATCTTAAAAACATATCCTCAGCGTAGGTAGGAAGTAACCCAGTGTTACAAGTTGCCAGATATCTGTGATTGTTTGAGGCTATTTGATATATCTGTTCAGTCTTTCAGGGATGCTTTGGATGATTCAATTAGGCTTGCAAGGTTTAACAGTTTGTTGTTGACAAAAGCTTTGTGCTGCTATTCCTGGCTGTGATACGAAGGAAGGTCTGCAATATTTGCCTGAGTAATAACTGAATTTTACATCTATCTATCTATCTATATCTATATATATATCTTAGAGCATGAGATAATAGGTTTTGTGCTTTTATTTGTGTGCCATTCGTGTGGTGATATATTGAAGTGCATAGTAGCTGTTTTGTTTTGCACACCTAGCTTAAACAGCAAAACTCCAGTTAACTTACTGGTGTTGTTGGGCCACCGTGTTTTAGATGCTGTGAAAGTGAGTATTGTGCTCAGTTTTTTAAACCTTTAGGCATGATTGGAAGGAAGATATGGATAAAGGCAAGGGCAGGTGTAGAACTCTGCTGCCATTTTACAGTATCTAGAGGTAACCTGGGACAGCATTCTTACAGCCTGGGCACACGGTAATATTAATCGTGTCCTTCCTTTGGGAGTATCTGTTATTCCTCTTAAGTAACCAGCAAAAATGATCCAGAAGTTCAAGGGCTTGTCCAAGGCTATAAAAAATCCGATCTAAATTCATGATTGAACAGATCGTTTCATAGTCCAGTGAACACACAGTCCTCCAGGCTCAAGCATGAAGTAGAGAGCTGGGAGATGCAAATGAGACCCTGAGCTGTGAAAACCTGAGGACACTTGTAAGGGAACTGCAAGGAGCTCCCATCAGTGGAGAGAGGCTAATTCCTAGCAAACCAAATCCTGATCCTCTTCCCTTTTGGAAGTCCTTCCTTCTTCTAGCTGTGCTGGAGGCTCACACCAAGGTGGCACAAGGCAGCTGCATCAGACAGTGCCAGAAGATGCTTCTGCCAGCCCCACGTGCTTGCAGCGCCCGGGCACCCTGCCTGACCAAGCCTGCGCTGAGCATTGCTTGCACAGGTTCTGCCAAGCAAAATGGTCCAAACCTGAAGCGGTACATTCACTTTTCAGGCTCTTTTCTGGCCTGCGCCACATAAGGACAACTAGGCAGAGCACAGGATGAAGCCTTTCACAAGTGGCTTTCACCAGGCTGGAGTGACAGTGTTCAGCATTGTTCTCAGTTAGGAGGTGACATCATGCTTCTTCCCAGTGAAGGCCTCCCTCTTTCAGAAGGACAGACTGACCTCCTGCAACCATAAGTGAGGTTGCCCCAGGATATCTCCGGACAAGGTTTCCTCTCTCTTTGGAGGAGTTGGAGGTGGCTCTGGGTCCTCCTGGAGAAGGAGCATCAGAGCTGAGGCATGGGACGGCAGGCCTGGGAGACTGAACACAGCCCTGTTTGAAATGGACAGCGCAGTCATCCTTGAGGACTCTCCGAGGAGATGTGGTGATATCACCACTTGGAAAGATGCTCAGTGAAGAGGTGAGCAAGGCCAATGCTGAGGAGTTCTGCTGGGGGTCTGGGAGAAGAAGATGGGAAGCAGGATCCTGAGCACTACAACAAAACGCCGCCCCAACTCTGGCTATTGGTCAAGGCCCACTGCTGACAGAAGAGTTTTTCAGGGATTGCTTTTCCTTGAAGGAGCAAAAGCAGCCCAGTTCACCCCGTGTCTGCCACCCAGCTGGGGCTCTTGGCTCAGTGCACTCTGCAGCCCTCTGCAAAGTGGCCTGGGAGGTCCTGCAGGAGCCTCTGCCCTTGATTCTTTGAAGGCCCACTCAGTCCGGCATCGTTCAACTCAACGCAAATGTATCTTGTTGATCCAAATCAACACCTGGTGCACCCCAGCTGCAAAAAAGGGAATCAGCCCTTGCCAAGCACGTAGTCAAATCGCATCTTTCCCGTGGATCCCCTCCCACTGCTTCCTTCACAGGCCTAACCAAGCTACAAAGACAGTCCAGCTGAGGCTCCAGATTATCTTCTGCCCAGCGCCTTTCAAAGCTCCAGTGGCCATCCACCTCCTGTGCCAGGCTACCCAGAGAGCCGTGCTCAGTCTGGATGGGCACAGAGGGAGTGCTGGCCACGGAAGGGTGGCAACAGGAACAGAGGTCTCTGTGTACACCAAGCCAAAAAAATGTCAGGGAGTTCCTGCATGGGTGCGGGAACAAGTCAGGACAAAAATACTGATTGATTCTCCAGCATGTCATCAGCCTGGGGCTTGTGGCTGTAAGAAATAGTTCTTGAGCACTTCTTAGGCATAAATGGGAGTCTCTGGTCAATAGGCTTCTCTTTGGGAAATGTGCCTCAGAGGTTGCTCTCAGAGCAGGTTCTTTAGCTCTGCAGCAATATGCCTGCCCTGTTGTTATGGATAAGCCCCTGAGGAGGACCATCCCTGGGAGAAGCCTTGCCAGGAGGCTGGTGGACAGTCCATTCAGCTGGAATTTCCCACCAGCTATGTTTAAAAAAGAAAGCAAAACAATGGTGCACCTCCTACCTTCCAAAAGAAGTGGCTTTCTTGTAACTGAACTTCTGTTTCGTTCTTTGGGAGAACCAAATCCCTCGTTTGTTTTTTTGTGCCTTCAGGCTGCTATCTGGGAAATGCACCTAGTTCTTGGTTAGAGGTGCTCTGAAGACGAAGTCAATAGAACAAGGCTGGCTTTTATCTTGGGGGTAGTTTGGTCCCTCCCCATGAAAACGTCACCCTTCACAGCCATTTTCTCATTCCTGTACCTGCCTTGCCTCAAGCCCAGCACTGCAGCCAAGTCAGCCAGGAGGAATCCACCAGAAGAGGAAGTTCGCCGTGCCTGCACAGCCGCACCGAGTCAGAATTTTCTCTGTTACTAACAAAGTTATAGAGACAGGCATGGGGCAGCCTCGCGTCTGAGCAAAAGTAATTGTAAATGTGAAGGTTATAGGGTCCTTTCCAAGGTAATGGCCGTTTCTTGTTGCCCAGTAACTTACACTCTTTTTGTTTTGCATGAATTTATTCTTTAAATTTCTGTTGCATTTTTCCCTTATGTATTCCCATAGACACAAGAAAGTTTTCTGCTGGGAACCTCACCCCTGGAGTTGTCCCTGTAGGGCAGTTAAAGGCATTGCCACACCCTGCCCTCCTCCCTACCTCTCTGCTGATCTCTGAACCCTCCCAGGTATCCCGCAAAGGCAGTGCTGGTCTCCCCTGTTCTTCCAGGGCTGTAGTCAGCACTACAGAGGAACATCTGCTTTTGTTGTACTCAGTTCAGAGCTTGTTGGTTTAAATTACACAGGCTTAAGCAACTGAGATGTGAATCTGTTCCCTGCTAAAAGAGCATGGGCATGAGGAGAATGAGGTGGAAGGGGGGGAAAACCAGACGGTGGTTCTAAAAACTTCCTAAAATAATCATAGTGGGATTTATCAGATTGGTTTTATCAGTTTTCAGCACCCTGTGGTTCAGCAGTGCAGCACATCCAGCTGTGAGGCTTTGTAGGGCCACAAGAAAACTGCCACAGCCAGGGGATGCAAAGTGCTGAGCTATCAAACTCACCCTCGCAGTCAGACTTGTTCGAAAAGCAGTTCTAAACCAGCTGGTCAATAGGAGGGTGGAGCAGGAGCTGCTGGTCCTTTCACAGGTAGCATCAGCTCTGTCGTGTGCTGGCAGAGCTGACAGGAGTTGATCTGTGCTTGGCACGGGCTGTGGTTTTGTGGTCAGCTTGCTGGTCGTATGAAGGGCGAGTATGAGGCTGCCCGGAATCGTGTGCTCCTGCAAAAGCCACTTTGCTTTGTACTTCCAAGGGAATTGCAACGAGGTTTTTCTAGAAAGCACTTGGAAAAATACTTCTCATCACAAATACTTGCTGTATGCTGGATTAATTAACAGCATGAGCGATGTAATGGAAATTCTTTAACCTTGTGAACTAGAGAAGGGGGCTTGTAAGAAATAAGGACAGCTGTGTTTAATCCATGACCTGACACGGAAAGCAGGAGCATCAAACTCCACTCCCTTTGATCGACTTTGTGCAGCCAGACATCAGAGGTGCAAAAAGGGACAGAACATCAAGTGGAAGGAAGGGCCCCCGAAAGCCTTGGGGTAGGAGCACGCTCTGAACTCAAAGCTACGCACATAAGATCAGACTTTAAGGTGAGATTTTCAAAGAGACCGAAAAAGAGCAGAGTGGCAGTATTGCTTGTTTTTCATCCGGAGTGGATTTTTCTAAGGTTTCTAATCCGCAAGAGCTCGGTCTCATCTCTCAGCTTCCACTGAGCATTAACAGAGGAGACATGTGTGGGTATAACCAGCAGAATGTTTTAGTTTTTCTTTACAAATGTGAAGATTGCTTTGAGGCAGGAACTGGTCAGTGTCTGATGGTTGAATACAGGGGAGGAACAGGATGTGAAACTTGATTTCTCATTTCTTTTGTATTCGGAGCCTTCTGAAAGGTCTTGTGCTTTAAAGAAGGGTTTGGCTCTGTTTCCCTAGATTTAGGAATTGTAGATTTAGGATTTCCTAGATTTAGGAATCTAACTAACAAATCATTCCGGTTCTTAGCAGTACTGGGTCAAAGCTCTTCAAACTCATCATCTGGTTCTTAAGTCAGAAAAGGGAATGCTGCTTTTTTCCTTTTTGTAGTCTCTGTGTGTCATATCTGGCAGGGGCTGGGTAGTACCATGAAAGGCTTTATAAAACCAGAACTGGCTGTTAATTAGGAGAGGCGTGTACATCTGTCTGCATTTTGTTCAAAGTAGGAACGCCAGCTGAAGACACGTGGATTCTGGGAAGAGTTTCTCCAACCATGTTTCCCCCAAGCATCCTCCTCTAATCCTGCCTAGAAACACCATCTGCAGAAAGCTTTGTCTGGACTAGAAAGTTGTTTGGTGGGGTTTTTTTGTTTTTTTGTTTTTTGTTTAAAATCAGTATTACCCAACTTACTATTTTATAGGTGGACTGTGGACCCCTATCAAACTACTGTCAAAAGTGTGGCCAAGGGTTCTCTGCAGAGAACCTTTGGTT
The DNA here is from genome assembly GCF_965140245.1 of Athene noctua. Taxonomy (NCBI): domain Eukaryota; kingdom Metazoa; phylum Chordata; class Aves; order Strigiformes; family Strigidae; genus Athene; species Athene noctua. The sequence continues at coordinate 1,827,265 of NC_134039.1, forward strand.
TTGCCACTTTGCTTTTCTTTCCCCAGATGCCGGGCGTCTGCTGGATTCAAAATGGGAAATCCTGTCACTAAAATGTAGTTGTAATACTTGTGAAGCAGTGCTGAGGCATGGGGATGTGCAAAGGGCTCGAGAGATGGTGAAGTAACAGCAAATCACTGAATTCTCCCCCCTCCCACTGGGACCACTGCAAGAAGTGGTGCAAAAATGAACGCTGCAGGCTGCAAACATTCTCCCAGTTAAACAGGAGGTTTGCAATGATGTTTCTTTAAGAAAAAAGTTCTCCCTCAACCCGTGGATCTGAGAGACAGTGAGCAAAGATGTCAGTACCTTGTTAATTAGTAACACCAACTAAAACTCTATGGCCTGGGAAGCTCCTAACCCAGCTCAAAGTCAGTGGATTAATTATATTTTATTCCACACACCCGCCCTCCATTTTAAGGTAAATCGTATTTTAATATGTGACAGTGTGGGAGGAGAGAAAGGAAGAGATGCAGTTCAGTTGTGTAGTTAGTTGTATGCAAAGAAACAAGAGTTAAAACCACGGTGAAAGGTCACTAGCTAGCACCAGTTAATAAATGAAGATCAAGGCCATAGAGACCATGGCACTTAGGAACTACTTATTTGAGCTACGAATCTAGTCTTGGTTACACCTACTGACACATAGTAAAGCCCCTTGAGTTTTTGGGTGTTTTTTCTTTTCAAGGCAAACCTGTAGTGGGACAGGAGCTCGTGCAGTATCTCAAAAGCAGGGCAGTTGGATGCTTATTCTCCACAGAGGGTTTGGATGCTCAGTGCTTTAAAACAGTCTTGGATAGAAATAAAAATGTATGTCCCTTAAAGTGTAAGACCCAGCCTGAGATCTTCCCAGAGGCTCCACACCAAGTCAGAGAAGGCAACTGATTGTGCCTCAGCTGAAAATTAGAATCCACTGATCCATTTGTCTGGTAGAATTGCCCTCAAGTCTACAAGCTATTTCTCACCCCTGCTGTACACATGCTTTCTCCCACAAAGCTATCGTGTTCTGATCACTTGCTTTTCAAATGAATCGGTCAAGCTGTCTGCATTACTCTAGCTTAGCACTGATTCTGGAGTTAATCCACCCTTAACTGGAAACTTTGTGTTAAGTCCTTCTTACCTGGCATAGAAAGGGCAACTTCAAAGATAATGTGAAGGAAGCCAGGGCAGACCTAAAAAACCCAAAAGGGTTGTACACAGTCTCATTTCTGCTGTATATGGGAAATAAAGTAAATCTAGCAAAATAATTTAACTGGAAGGAGAGGGGAAAATTCAGGGCTATTTTCTGACTAGCTGCCCTCGAAGGTCTGATGTAGTTAGTTCCTTCTGGAGTGAAAGGGGTGTCTTTGGTCATTCAGACGCAGCCCTTCACAACTGGAGGACAGAAGATACAAAGACTTCAGACTGCTTTCTGTGCACTCCTGTGGATGATTCAGCCAGTATTCCGTGTTCAGTACCCCCAAGTTACCGTCCCGCCAGGTTATAGCAGTGCCAAAGTGGACGGTGCTGGAAGGAAAGGGAGCTAAGCTGTGCAGTGCGTTAGTTGGTCGCTTCTTCAACATGCAGCAGAACGCATTCAGCCATTTGTTTAATGCCACCGGCTGTTGAGAAGTAGGAGAAAGGGTTGTTGCTACTGTTTTTTACCAAAGCTACCTGATTGCATCAGCACCGGCGTGGCCAGCAGGGACAGGGAAGGGATCTGAGCCCTGGGCTCGGCACTGGGGAGGCCGCCCCTCGCTGAGGGGGTTCAGTTTTGGGCCCCTCACCCCAAAAAGGCCATTGAATGACTCGAGCGTGGCCAGAGAAGGGCAACGGAGCTGGGGCAGGGTCTGGAGCACAGGTCTGCTGGGGAGCGGCTGGGGGAACTGGGGGGGTTCAGTCTGGAGCAGAGGAGGCTGAGGGGAGACCTCCTGGCCCTCTGCAACTCCCTGCCAGGAGGGGGCAGAGAGGGGGGATGAGTCTCTGGAGCCAAGGCCCCAGCGCCAGGCCCCGAGGGAATGGCCTCAAGCTGCCCAGGGCAGGGTCAGGCTGGCTCTGAGGAAGGATTTCTGTGCAGAAGGGGCTGTTGGGCGTTGGAATGGGCTGCCCAGGGCAGGGGGGAGTCCCCGGGATCCCTGGAGGGGTTGAAGAGTCGGGCTGAGCCAGCGCTGAGGGATCTGGGGGAGTTGGGAACGGTCAGGGGGAGGGTCATGGTGGGGCTGGAGGAGCTGCAAGGGCTTTTCCAACCCAGATGGTTCTGGGATTACAGACTAAATTGTCAGCACGTTTGTACACCTAGGCATGGATTGACCAGGGGAGGGGACAGCAGGGAAGAACTCCTTCCATTTCCTCTCCCCACATGTTTTATGCTCACTGGCTCATACTATATCCTGTGCTCCATGTAAAACGGAGCGATCAGAAAGCACACGCTGCCTGCCCGCGCTCCCCTGCCCTGCTCCAGGCAGCAGTGTCATCTGTAGCGTCGACAAGGGAGCACTGCGTTGCTGGCAGTCAGATGGAGGTATGTTTTATTTTAACTTCTCTGATCATTATGCTGGAAGTGGTTCAGTAGCTTAAGAAGTTTAGGGACAAGCAAGGTACGTATTGCCACGGTGTCAGAATGCTGCACTCAGTTTCGAGGGGTCGATCTGTAGCTGTAACTGCCCCAGCCTCTTCCCAAACGCTGCTTCTGCTTCGAGCCTCTCTGCGGTCACCTGTGCGCCGTGTCCTTCAGCAATAGCAGGACGTTCTTGAGAGTTGTGATTTCTTCTTGGCACTCCTCCATAAAGCCACATGTCTCGCCTCCAAATCTTTCTACACGACCCACTTTATTGCAAAAATATCTCAAACAAATCAGCCAGCCAAAATGAGCCGTAATTACTGAGAGCAGATGTTTCCTAAAAGGCCACGTGAAGACCCAAACTGAAATCGCCTTTGGGAACAGTGTTATCTACACAGCAGGTAACCTCCAAGGCCACTTGATTTGATTTCCTTCCATGTGGTTCTTTTAGTCATTTCTTCCTTTTAGCCTCTTGTTCACAACCTAATTCAAGAGGTTTTAGGGCGGAGCATGCCTGTGTACGAGGGCTACTGCATATGGCAAGTTTCTGCTCAGAGCCTCTCCCATACCATCCTCTTCTCCCCTTCTCTTGCAAGGACTCCTTTTTTCCCTCTTCCAAGCTTTCTAATGAATTGCAATTGCCTTCAATCCCTTTTTAATTTTTGGGGTTTGAGGGTTTTTTTTTTCCCCCCAGTCAGTACTAAAGCTATTATGGTTTCACCAGAAGTTTAGGTGCTAGAAGCATCACTTGATGCTTCAGACAGGATCTGGCATTCAACAGCTGCCCCGTTAAGCAAGGAAGTGTTACCCCTTTGAGTACTGTGCCTCGCGCTATGCTTGGGTGAGTAATATCAACCATCCACGTGTACCACGCTCTCCGGAGAGCTTCCCCCTTGCTCTTGGGCTCCTGCTGCACAGATGCAGTTTGGAGATGCATGCTGCCACCCGGCGCTGTGCTGATTCATTGATTTATTGTAATTGGTGCCTTGCAACATCCTCCTGCCACATCCAAAACCTCCTGCTCCACCGAGCCAACTCCACCTCGTTCCTCCAGCCTTAAAGACTGTCAAGGGAGATGGAACCCAAAGTTATGGACTAAATGAACTCAGTAGACATTGTGGAAGGATGGCCCATAGACTAAGGGAATGAGATCTGTGAGACCCAGGAAAAGGGGTGGTGATTCCTTAAAATGTACTTGGAACCTGAGCATGACGTAAACGGTATGGAATAAGGGGTGGAGACTGTCCTGGTTTCAGCCAGGATAGAGTTAACTTTCCTTGGGCTGAGAGGGAGCGCAGCTGGAGGGCTGGGTCCCCATCGATCACTGGAGCATCCCATGCCATGTGATGGATATGATGGATATTGACAGAGCAATGCCGTGGTATTTCGAACTGTTGAATGGTGATGCCTGGTGCCTTGTGCCCTGAGCTCACTGGTGCTTGTCCCTGGGCATTCATCTCCACAAAATAAAAAGCACGCTATAAAAATAAAATAACACTGTCAAGAAGGGACCGTGCTGAGACAGACTGCAGGGAGGGAGCGAGGTTATCAAAACTTAATTCCCTTTTGGATTCTTTTCTGTTATCAGCTGCACAGCCCTTCCTCTTGCCCTTTAAATATCTGGCAGCCAAGTACCGTGTGTTGGGTTCATCCTTTTGGAAGGCCATCTCTTGCGTACAGACTTTTTTGAAGTGGTAGAAGACACCATAAAAATGGCTTAGTGACTTTTGACAGTGACTGGGAAGGGGAAACTATTTTCTGTCAGTTATATGTCAAGTAAGAACCACAAAGAACTTGCTGACAATTCATCACTTGGAGGATTTGTTCGTTAATTTTTTTCTTGGTGTAAATTCTGTTATTTGGGAGGAATAAGTGTCTCAAAATTTGTGTCCAGAGAAGAGGAGCAGAGTGGCAATCTCATTTCCATTGCCCCAGAAAACAGAGACCTGTTTTTCCTTTGGTCTCCCCGCTGAGGTGGTTGCAGTAGCTGGTGGTTGTGGTTCTCTTGGTACAGATTACAGCCGCCTAGAACTGGATTGATACCAAACCAAACTACATTACATCTGTTTTAATTATCCAGCTGATGTCATGGTACTGGTTCCTTACATAGTCTCTGAGCCAAAGCTCTCGGATGCTATAGCTGACTTGACTTTTGGAGGTGAGGCAAGTGACTGTTGTATGTGGAAACAATAAACTGATTTACGAGCCAAAAGAGCTTTCCTATCCAGAGCTGCTAGGCTCCTCCAGATGGACAGATGAACCATTAGCAATACAGAAAATGTGGCGTTCGTAGGCAAAGATTAACCTTTGATAAAGCAGAAATAGAAATGGGGTCAAGCAGTAATTTTCACTAGTATTGGGCTATGTTGCTCTCTTAAGAATAAAAAGTAAATCGACATGTTAAGCTGAGAGGAATTTTTACAAAAATTTCTGGCAAACTATGGAATGAAGTTCCTGCCCTGACTCTAAATGGACAGTACATTATTATGAGAAAAAGTATTTTCTGCATTTCCTCAATCATGAATGAGGGCACATAATGGAAATTTGAAAAAACATTCAGTTTTCATCCTGTGCTCATCCTCTTGAAACCAGCAAGATTTAAATGGCCGCTATGCAGAGGAAGAAAATCCCATTCTTTGATGTTTGTGCAAAGAAGTGCACAAGAAGCTCAGGCCAGGGATGAAATTTGGAAAAGCATCTCCCTTATTCCATTAAGTAATTCCACCTAAGTAGCACTAATAACACGCCAGCACTAATGTGAGCATACAAGAATCTGCTCAAAGGAGGAAGCTCCAGTGCTCCCTGCCTGCATGGACCTGTTCTTCTTATTTTCTAAATGGCAGGCTGGTTTTGATCTCAAGATCGAAGAACAGCAATGTTTTTGGGTTGTGGGTTTTTTTTTTGTAAAGAAATATTTATCTTTTCTAATGTGCTTCTTCCTCTCCAGAAAACTTCTTAAGCTGTATCTCCCTTTCATCACCAAAGCAGGAAAGATGCTTTCATCTTCCATCTCTAGTTATACTTCTCTCACTTCATCTTTAAAAAAGAAAAAAAAAATCCCCTTTTAGTAGCAATGCTGTTCAGAACTTTGGGCAATTCTTTGCCCTTGGTAATCTCTCTGTCTCCTGAAAGGAAACAAGTAAAACTTCTGATTTGAAATGGATGTGATAAAAGATCTGTTCTCAGCTTGTGGGATGCACAAAGATAAATATGTACTCTGCAATATTGGCCTACACCACCTGCAGAATAGAGGATGTAAACCGCAAAGCAGGGATTTTTTTAAGATAGGAAGGTAGCAAAGATTCTCTTAACTTTGATAATTATTTTGTTCTACCCCCGAAAGAGAAAGAAAGAAGGAAAACGAAACAGCCACACAAAATTGCTGGGGAACCTGAAAGCGCCTTCGCAGCACTGAGGGCTGCCACACTGGCTTGTGTTGGAACAAAGGGGATGCTGCTGATTTCATTTGCCATGTTGAAAGAACAGTTTAAAAAAATGTTAAGGCATATGCAGATGTTCAACCTCTTTGGCCTAAATAATGTATTTCAGTAAGAACGTAAATGCTCTCCTTCTCTATTTGCATTTTTGTGGGTCTTCTCCTCCATGGTACCTAAGATTTTACGGGTGGTAAGTGAAGAGAGTTCTCCATTTCCTCATCACTGTGAAGAACTAAGGGCCTCACGAAGAGGCTGCAGCGCTAAAAAGAACAGAAAAAGGGATAACCTATTGTTGTTACTCGTGCACGTTTCTTTACCTTCAAGAGACACCGTGTTTGTGATTGTTTATCTGCCTCTGAACAGCTTTTCTACAGGTTGGATTTTTTTTCTCTCTATCCTATATCCTGTAAAATAACACAGACCCAGCTCCTTTCTTAGTACCTTTTAATCAAAGTCTTGTAGACCAGAAGAAAATTTTACTAGTTTGAAGCACCCACTCTTTTCCAACACTTAAAATTCTGATTTTGGCTGTACTTACTTTAGTTTATGCCAGACCAGGGCAAACTGTGCAAAACTGTTACTAACTCCTATCAGCTGAACCAAAATAAACTTGGTTTCAACCAAAATAAGCACCCAGGCAGCCTTTTGCACAGGTTTGACTGATTCTGGTTAAAATCATACATCTTGGTGGGCCTTGTTTAAATGAGATACTTAGACCTGAGCCTAAGGTGGGTTCTGGATTTAATTACAGAATTATCTAGGTTGGAAAAGACCAGACAGGAAAGCTAAAAATACAACAGCAAAAAAGGGGAAGAAAATGAAGACAGAAGGATCTGGGTTATATATTTATAACTAGGTTGTTATTAATAGTTTAAAACATTTTTTTTTTCCTGCTAGAGCATGTTTTCTGTATATTCTTGTCTTGCAACTAAACGATGCTTCCTTCCCACTCCCACAAGTTTTTTTCCCTCCTCCAGAGCCACAGTGCCTGTGACCTTGCGTTCAGGAAATACCAGCTGAGCCTTTTTTAGCCTCAGTGTAAATAGCTGAATTCAGTGCTGTTACATATTTTTTTTTTTCAGCGTTGTTTTACAAGATTTACAGACATCGAAACGTTACAGCATATTTAAGCACCGAGATCAGTTCAATTGTCCTTATCTTTTTGTTTAATAAATATATTAATGTTAACTCTGCTTTGTCAGGTTGGGGGATGCGCACGCACGTGTGTGAGAGGAAATTCAATGAGCTGCAGTGCTGAGAGCAGCAGATTATTTTTGCTCTTCTCAAAGCAAATAGCTGTGATTACAGTTCGTACACACACACCAAAAAAGAAGGAAAAAAAGAAAAATACAGGCTCTTAATGTGTGTCAGACTCTGGATTTCCAGTTTGCTGCTTTGACACTTGACATGGACAGAACTGTGTGGTATTTTTAAATTCATATGTTGGACTTTGAGAAACATTCACAGCTACAGTGATGCTTCCTGCACGCTCTTGGTTGTTAGCAGCTCGATAGAATAACTTTACATTCACCTAGTGGATCTTGCACAGAGGCAGATTTACTGAAGGCAAAAATCTGTCTCAAAATGCTAAAGCAAAATCTTGTGTATTGAAATAATCTCAGACCAGACATAACTTGATAATGTCATACAAACTGACAGACAGAATCTTCAACTAAGGTACAAGTTTTGATTCTGAAATAGATAATAGTGACATGAAACAAACTGCCTTTTTGATGTATAAAAGAACTACCAGAATTTTGGAATTCTAGATGGTGAATTTTAGACGTTGAGGTGTAAGGTGCAGTACAAATTTATTACTACTTTATTTTTTATTAATGCTATGTGGTTTTATGGGGAGTGTCGTTAGAAAATCAAGATCTGGTTGAATTCCAGGGCTTATCTGGAAGTTCAGGACTACTTAGTAAAAGCCTTTATTCCCACTCCTGGAAATGCATGCACTAGCTTCCTAATTCAGTTTTGGAGATTGCTTCCTCATGTATTACCTTAACAGCTGACTGACACTTTTGTTTTTACTGGCCCACTGTAGCACGAGTTTCATGTAGTCTATTTTATTTGATTACCCTGGAGGCCAAGAGCTGCTTGACTTCTACTTTCATCTGGCTTTGTTTGGTATAAAGCACAACTGAGCTCAGTCCAGCGAGCTGCTGAGCCACCCCCGCCAGTGCAGGCTGTTTAATTTTGAGTGATGCTCTCTACCTCGCCGCACCCACGCCACCCGCTGAAATGCACCACGGGCTGGCTGATGCACAGGGGCTGGTCTTCAGAGGCTCCTCTGGCCTTGGGGTGAGACTTCAGCCTCATTCCAGCACTCCTGCTGTTACTGTCATGGGCAGCTGCTCTAAACGAAGTGGGTTAAGAGGGGGGACACTCCTCTCCAGCCGGCGGTGGGGCAAGGGGGGTCCTTCGCAGCATGCGGCAGCAATTTGTGTCCAAGAGCCTCCCCGTGAGCCACAGCTGGTGGTGGTGAAGCATAGAGGGAAGAGCCAGCAGCCAACAGGAACAGGGAAAGCAGGAGCCCACAGACAACCAACAGCTCTCGCTCAGTTTTCTCTCTTTTCGTGCTACCTGGCTGTTGCTCCAGCCCTATCTCCTGTTCGTACTTATTTCTCCGGAGTTCCCTTGCTTTTCTGCTTTGATTTCCACACACCACTTCGCCTCCAGAGTAAACCCATGAGAGGAAAAAGTCATGATTGTAGAGCTGATGCTTGCCATCACCTTGTCTGTGTAGCCCACTGGGTTATAACTATGTTCTGGCGAGTACTTTGCAAGGCAAGGATCTGTCCCTGAGCGCTTGTTAGGCCCCGCTATCCTAACGTTCGTTAAAAACTTTATGCCAGCTGAGGGTGTTATTATTAGCACTAATTGGTGCAGCTCGGCTTACTTCACTTGACATGAGGGCAATTGGCAGTCTCCAATGTTTAAGAATCACTCTATTTGTAACAACACTTCATGCAACATCCTCCTATAACCTCTCACATCTGCCAGGGCCGTTTGCAACGTCATCAAAAAGCCTCCTCTAACTTTTGATCACGATAATGAAGCAGTATAGGTTCCAGCAAAGAAATTTGCTTTTCGTAAATAGGTTTCAGAATAATGCTGCCTTTCGCGGGACAATTTAGTATTTGTAAAGATTGCTTTGCAAAACAAATATCTCCAGAACAGCAGTATGTGAACAGAGATGAATGTTTTACGTACTGGGACAAGTCATTTCAACTATGCCTGTGTCTTGCCAAAAAATAGCAAAGCTAAATGAAACTGATAGTATGGAAATGATAACACTCTCTTCTCTTGCCAAATGTTCATTTCTAGCCCTGTGTGTACTCTCCTACAAACTATGGAGTTCTCCACAACTCACATTTCTTCTTAAACATAGAAAAAGAGATTCAGAGACACGGAGTCTTGTCCTTTTAAAGCATTAATGAGAGACAAAGTGTTAACATAAATGAATGGGACAAACCCAGTATTTCACTAGAATCTATGTAACGTATGAAGGATGGATGCACTTCAGCTTTAAATAATTACAGACCCCTTTCTGTTGATAGTTACTTAAATTACTTGAAAGATGGGTGAGCTCAGTACAGGGGGATTTGTCTAAATATAATTGATGATGAGCTACTTAAATAGGCTTTTGGTCTGTTCTTCAACTTTCAGTGCTTTTCTCAAGGTGACCGATCATAATTTACAGCAATGGATAGCAGCAATTCCTAGAAAGCCAGCAGTGCCATCGATTTTGACCTGAGCTTTCAACTGGCGAGCTACCAATTACTTCTGTTAAGGCTTCAGCTGCTCTGGGTGGAAGCGTACACGGTGCTGGCTCTTTGGCAATTTGAGATGGCAAGATAGCCAATGGATCAGTTCTCCTCTATCGATAAAGCTCCTGGGCCGGAGCTGCCGTAGCGCTGCTTCTAGATCTGGAGATTTTTGATCATCTCTGATTTAATGACTTCCCTAAACAGAGGACTTAAAGTGCATATATTATTTAGCAGTAATACCCAACTGGCAACAGACACAATAGATACTGATTGATGGGCTTACAGATACGCACTAAGTATACGCTGTGCCCAGAAATTCTCCTCTCTCTTTGGCAAAGATGAATCAAATGTAAAGTATCACAAGGAAAATAGATCAAAGCATACTAGGCAAATCTTGAATGAAAATCTCATTTAAATTCACCATACAATGCTTGGTTATCTGTAGAGGCTTAGAGAATTTAGTGCAGAGTAAAAGGTTTATTTGCACAAGTTTTGGAGTCTCGCTTTTTTGTCTTGGCTTTTTTTTCCTGGGTACTGAGGAATTTATCTAGCTTGCAGCTTCTACTGTGTAAGTTCTAAAACCACCTCTAATCACAGTAAGCAGATTTGCAAAATCCTTTCTCTTCCGTGCAGAGATCTTCATCAGACATACTATTCAACCACCAAGAAAGCTATTTGTTGTTATCTGCTATCACTGGAAACTCCAGCTATCTTTATTGCTAGAATCAACCTTAAAAAAAAATAATAAACTGCCATCCTACGCTAAAATGCAGGCACACATACAGGATAAGGAACATTAGTATGACACACAGACGAGCCTTCCTTTGGGCCAAAAGGTATTTTTAAGTTACTTGATTGTAATTGTATTGGTTTAGAGATTTCTGGTAGGATGAGCTAGAAGATAATACTTGGCGTACACTGGAGCCTAAGTCATCGCTGCCCCTGCTTTGCTGCTTGATGTTTGTGTGTTTCTTAGATCGTAAATTCTTGTGGGCCTGGCTGCTTTCTGTTCTGCATTTGGGAAGATCCCAGCACAGTGAAGCCCGAGGCTTGAGTCCCTCCAATGCATATAAAGAAATAAAAGGCTATAGCCCAGAGGTTGAGTAATACCATCTACAGAATACACAGAATTTCTCTTGTAGTCTTGGGACTTTCTGAAGAAAGTTTCTGTGTAAGCACAGAGATTTTCAAATAATTTCTAAGCACTCTGCACCTTCCTTTTAATTTTTCCTTCTTTACGTCCAATGGCTTTTGGCTTTTTCATGTGCAGTGGTTGTTCACAGTAATAAGCCCTAAGAGAAAAGGCAGCGTAATGCTTCTGAAAATACAACAGATGCTTGTAATATCATTGCCCTCTCTACAGGGACTTCTGTAAACTGATTCCTTGCTACACTCAGCACGTTAACACAGAGGAGCGGAATATTGCTTGTGGAATTTATAATGGAACCAGGGATTCCAAAAATTGATCCATGGGGTCTTATAACTACAGAAGCTCCAAACTATACGTTATCAAGCTGCCTCGACTTTCCTGCTTTTCAAACACAACTCAGTTTGCATTTACAGCCTGTTCTGAATAATCTTCACTTGGTACATCCTGACTCTGAGACTGTCAAGGAGAAGGATTATCTGCCAAGTACCGATGTGTTTGGGAATGTTCAGCACAAATTTTGGTGTATTATTTAAATGAATGTCTTCTTTTGTCACTCTTGAAATATGCAGCGTCACTCTGGCAACCTCTGTATCCTGGAAGGTGTGTGGCCCAGTGAGAGGTGTAAAGGAACAAGAGGCAGGCAGCACGGCATATGTGATGAATGAGAAAAATAAGTCATTAGGAAAGCCTGGGATAAAAACAGAAGGGACAAAAAAACCCTCTCACAAGGGGGTGAGGTGGGAAAATGGGGTTGGTTTAGTTTTCTTCTGTCTTGGCAGATTCCTGGGAGTGCATGCAAGGGCTCAGAGTGAAAATATGTACAAAAAATGCAAAAGTCTGTGAAAAAAACATAAACTCCTTGTTTCCAGCGTTCAATTCTCTTACGGCGTTATTTTATCTTCTCTGACTCCCTGTTATTTTCCACTGATTTCTCAGACCTTCCTATGAATAAAGCGTAACCCCCACACAGCTCCGCCAGGCTTTGTAGCTGCAGGCATTTTTTCTGGCCCAGAAGCCCCTTCCTCCCCATGAGCTCTTTGGTTATAGAAAATTATTTTCAGCCATCGAAAACTTCAGCGGGTGCCCACAGTCTCTCTTGCTGCATTCCTGCTGCCTCCTCACCCCACTTGCAGACACTGATAAGCAATTAGCTGTCAGCAGGCTTCTTTCATCAGCTCTGCTCTAAGCCCCATCATTGTCTTTGCATACAGCCTCTCCTGCATTTGGGGTTTCCTTATTCTTTTTTTTCCACAGTAGTATCTTTAGATCGTGAGTAAATGGATGCTTTTCATATTATTTTTTAATTAAAAACTCTGGTATTGGAAAGTGGGATATTTCTGTAATAGCGTGCAACTTGGAATTAATGTTTTCAAGAACAGCGCATAATGCTCATTTGCTTTTCAATGAATTACGATTTTTAAATTTACATGTTAAAAAACTCTTACAGTCCTGTAATTTGGAATAATTCAAATCCCAGTGCAAACCTCTGCAACATTTCATTTTTATTGGTTTTTAACTCTCTTAAATTAAATCTGAACTTTCTCCCTTTGCTACATGTGACTACCAATAGAGTATGTACAGGGGCTAGAATAGAATAGAATAGAATAGAATAGAATAGAATAGAATAGAATAGAATAGAATAGAATAGAATAGAATAGAATAGAATTTTGGTTGGAAGGGACCTACAAGGATCATCTAGTCCAAGTGCCTGACCAATTCAGGGCTGACCAAAAGTCAAAGCATGTTGTTAAGGGCATTGTCCAAGTACCTCTGAAACTCTGGCAGGATTGGGGTATCAACCACCTCTCTAGGAAGCATGTTCCAGTGTCTGACCACCCTCTCAGTAAAGAAACACTTCCTAACACCCAGTGTAAACCTCCCCTGGTGCAGCTCTGAACCATTCCCGTGCATCCTAGCAGATAGGGCTGCCTCGCATTGAGCCTGCTGTCAACCAGCACCCCCAGATCCCTTTCTGCAGGGCTGCTCTCTATATTGTGCCCACCGTTGCTCCATCCTAGGTGCAGAATCTGGCATTTTGACTTGTTAAATTTCAACCCATTAATCATTGGAGCCCAGTGCTCCAATCTATCTAGATCCCTCCTGTCTCTCAGGAGAGTCAACAGCAGCTCTCAGTTGGGTGTCCTCAGCAAACTTGCTAATGGTGCATTCCATGCATCCAGATCGTTGATAAAGACATTGAAGAGGACTGGCCCTAGAACTGAGCCCCGAGGAACACCGCTGGTGGCTGCTTGCCAGCCAGATGTAGCCCCTTTCCCTCCAGCCCTTTGAGCTCCACCCTTCAGCCAGTTCTTCACCCAGCTCACCGTGAACCCGCTCATCCCACAGTTGGGCAGCTTGTCCAGAAGGATGCTGTGAGGGACAGTATCAAAAACTACATCCACCGCCTCCCCTTCACCCACGAGGCGGGTGACCCTATCATAGAGGGGTATCGGATCACTTAAACAGGGCTTTCCTTTTGTGAACCCACGTTGACTGTGCCTGATGATTGCATTATTCTTTAAATGCCTTTCGACAGCACCCAGTATAGTCTTCTCCTTGATTTTTCCAGGAACTGAGGTTAAACTAACAGGTCTGTAGTGCTCTGGGTCTTCCCTCACACCCTTTTTGTAGATTGGAATAATGTTGGCCGGCTTCCAGTCAGCAGGGACCTCCCCGGATTCCCAAGATGATCGAGAGAGAGGGGTCCTGCCGTAACATCCACCAGCTCCCTCAGAACTCTGGGATAAATCCCATCAGGCCCCATGGACTTGTGAACATAATGAATCTGGCCTAAGCTTTTGTTTTACCACGTGGGGTTTTTCGGACAGCTCTAAATATTTCTGTGGAAATCCTTCCCAATGCTCAGTCTAAACCTCCCCTGGTGCAGCTGTGCATGAGCAGAACAGCTTATTCCTATTTGTATCAGCATCCATTTCTATAGGTAGTTGTCCTGCAATTGTACACCAACACAGCTAACACAGTACAGGTTTTTAGTGTGGTTAAGATGTTATCTGTCATTTTCCTGGGACATATTTTTCCCAAAATATTTATCTATTAGGTATATAAAAAGTGCCAAACACCATAAGCCTTTGAACTTAGCTGGGGCATGTACTTGCTATTGTTAATATAAAGAGCAGCAGTAGTACCACCATTGTCTGTATGCACCTGGTAACTGGCTGCTCACCTCATCCCCGTGCAAAGTCCCAACTCCATTCATCACGTGTTCAGCTAAGACTAGAGTTCTTTAACTACTCTGGACACTTCAAATCAACCTGCAAATGGAAGACTTCCTCAGCTGCACCTCCTCATCCTACAAAACCACAGCGTCCAGCATAGCTTTTTCTTGGTCCTTTTTTAGTTCACTGACGGATTACAGATATCATCCAGGTCAGTCTGTCTGCTTATCAGTCACACTCTCAAGCTCCCCATTATCTTAGCTGTGCAGTTACAAGATCAGACTGCCTAGCATTGCTTTGGCCAACTCATGTTATTTAGCTTTAAGTACATCTATTCCCTTGTCTTACGAACGCTGCTTGTCTTCTGAATACCCTAACTCTTTATAATTAAAAAATTTACATGTTTGAGGGCACTGCAGGTAGGATACAAATTTGAGAACTTGTACGACAGCATCACTGGGTTTTGTAAATACTGTGTTACTTTTCACACGTATCAGAAAACGAGAGCTGCCAAAATAACCCGATCGTTCCCAAATCTAAAATCTCCAGATTACATTTGCAGAAAGATGATCCACAGCCAAAACTGTGATAGGATCAAGGCATCATATAGCTAGTGTGCAAATTTATTTGGGAAGACACTCTCTCCTTCAGGATTACAGAGTCTGTTTTTAGGGACTGGTCTTGTGCTTAGCATACCAAGTGCTTGTGCAATTCATCTTCCATGCTCCTGCTCTGACATTCCCTTATCACGGGATGCTGGAAAATTGTCCAGAGCAGATGGGTGTTGGACAGCCTGTGAGGCTGAGCTTTGTCCTTTTGTATTACCTTTGTTATCCAGACGTGCTACTTTGAGATTTAGGCAATTCACCTTTTAGAAATTTCTGTGGAGTGGTTCACATCTTCTCTGCAACAACCCCTTCAAGCCCCTTCAGAAATGATGGTTCTGACCTCTGCAATTCCTGATAGCCCTGAAGTATTCACCTTTCTGCCCCTCAGCTTGCCCCTCTTCAGGCTGAGGCTGCAATGGGTAGGAAAGCTAACGCCATATGTGTAAGCACGTTCAGCAAAAAATGCTAATAATCCCACACCACTGGGTAGTGATTTGTCTTTTTGGTTTCTTTTTGGTGAGGCCCTGGGGATTTTGCATAAATTGAGAGACAGGTAGGCATAAACCGGTGACGGATGGCTCCCTTGGTTTGAACACTAAGCAGCAGCTCCAGCTTGAGTGATGAACCGAGGGGATTAAAACGATACACAGCGGTAAGAGGTGTTCTCTCAGGGTACTTCTTGAGCACTGACAATTATCTCTGCTAACGGTGCATTTGGAGAGGAGCTTGCTGGACTTCTCAGACCCAGCTCAGGCCAACCAGAGGACTGCCAGCATCAGCGGAACTCGGCCCATCTAAACGCAGCCGGAGTTTTTCTGCACCATGATTTACAACATGTGCTGCTTGGACGAAAGAGAATTGCAGTTGTACGCTGGCTTTTAAAAATATTTTCACTCTTGAAAGAAGCCTGATTGACAAAGACTATGAGCCATTGAATTATAACGCGCCAGATTTTACTAAGAACACTCTAAATATGCAAATTTATGGGAGGGGAAGCAATATTCTTACTCCTATTTAGGATGGGTTTGATAGACAGAAATAATTCTCTTGTCACTTGTTACAGAGAAGAATTATTAATTTTGCTTTGTCTGTAGAAAGGCAAAAGCCAGCAATCATGTTACAAAGTAGGTTGCATAAATGGGTTGACTTTCAATGCCTTTTTCCCCATCACATCTTAGGAAGAAAAAAAGATTTCTTAATGGTGCCAGGTTCCATTAGAAGAGTAGAGCAACATAGTTTTAATTGACGCATACCATGTCTTAGGAAAATAACAGGCAAACTCCCTGACCATTCAATTACCATATAAATAAGAATGCACATACCTCCCCTCATATCAGCATCTTGCTTTTTTTTGTTGTTGACAAAAATATGTTAATGGCTAAAAGCAGCTTTTCATTTGAATAATGACTTAATGCTTCTGTGAATTTCAGATGGTGGATTAAGCCCTTTCTTTAAAAGTTTGCAATTTCCCTATAGTTCACCAGCTGCCTTTGCTCAAGGAAAAAAAACAAGGCAAATGGGAGACTTCAAACCTCAGCACCTGCTAGGGTGCTGCTGTGGTTTATAAATCTGTTTAGGGAAATGAAGCATGCAAGTCCTCTGCTGTCTTTTGTTCAGAAGACTATCATTGATGGGAGAGAGGAAAAAGCCCAGTGCTGTGTGTTTTATGGTGCAGACCAGGCTTTTTTTTGTGCCCTGCCAGGTGGAGGTGATCCTTTGCAGGTACACGCTTCAGATTTACAAGGTCGTGGAGGAAAGAAGCAGCACTACCTTCTTTTGACTTAACCGTAGGAAAGGCACCAGATCTGAGTCAAAATGAATGAACGTGTGGGCCACTGATGTTAACTGTTAACTCTGGGGAAACGGTACTAGCTGTGGTAGTTGCATGTGATGCCTCCTTCATCCTGCACTGCAGACCAGTCCTGCTGCCAGGGGTGTTGTCTCACCTCATTTTTCAGCAGTAGGAGGATGGAAACCCCATTTGCTTCATAGGCGGTGGATTCCCAAACAGCAGATGCCCCGTTTTCACTTGCTCTTTCCCATTCTTTGGACACCAGACATCAAACTGCCTTTGATCCAGCTAAAAAATCAGCAACACTCCAGTCAAAATGACAAAAGCAGTGGGCAGTAGCACTTAAACCAACCAGGAGACATGGTCCAGCAGTGTATAAAGATGTGGTTCAACAGCCAGCCTCTAGGCCCTTCTCAATTTCTGAAGGAAAGCTCCAAGTTCAAACAGGTTTTGCCATTCAAATCCTTTCCCTATTTTAGGAAGAAAAAGAAAGGCAAGACCGTGGTCCCCACACCTCATTTCTGAAATAATTTAGACTGGAACACTGACTGATTAATAGGAGTTTTGTGCGTGTTGGGCAAGGTGAGAAAGTGGTTTGAGGCTGGACGGTGCATCAGTGGAGCACCCTGCTCCATAGCTCTGTGCTGTGATAGACAGAAGCACAGGGCTCTGCGAGTGAGGGTTACCAGACTGAACTCACTGTTAAAACTGCAGACGGTTCTGAATCAGTTGTTAAAAAAAAAGCTTCCACTAGATGGAAGGCTCTTTCTGCTTTCTCCTCATCTCTTCCCCCTAGTCACGGAGTCTCGGACCTGAAAGCCACTGTGCTTTGATTGTACCCCCATGTCAGTCGGAAAAGCACTTACATCGCCTCGGCAATTCACTCTGCAAGGGCCATCTTCTGTGCCTGATTTTCAAAAGGTGTACTTAGCACATCTGTCTGAAAAGTCCAAACTGTTAATTATTAGCTCCAAATAATATATGTGTTCAAGCTGAAAGCAGGAAAAGCATCAGGCTTTTCACAATAGTGATTTGTTTCTCCCGAGTGAATTCCTCAAAGTGTCTGTGTCTTTCTATCCTTTTCACCGTGGAATAAGAATCTACATCCATTTGTCTTGCTAGAGAGGAAAATAATCTATGTTGTACTCTACACTTGGAATGGTGCAGATAAAGGAATGGGTAAATAAAGACCTTTAGCTTGTATTTGCTGCCATCAGCCTTTGTGTCTCTCTCCTAAGGTTCAATATTGCAGTAATTGTGCTGTAACAACAGGACCTGTTCCACTGGTGCAGAAGGAAGTGGTAGTGTAGTAAGATTTAGCTTAACTAAGTTCGTCAAATAGAAAAAAATTAAGTAGGGTTCAAGCAAGCATGACACTGATATAGGAAAAAAAAAAATTTAAAAAAATCCAGTTTAAGTTCTCTTTACAGAATTTCTATATTTTTGGGCCATTGATGGTACGCTTGGATTCCTAATTTCATACATCCATTTTGAAAAGCAAAACACGGTACTCCATAACAGCGTACAGAGAATTTTCAGCATAATAGATAGAAGTCAACAGAAGCCATATGGAACATGAATAGGATTGCCGTGCTTTGTTGCCCATTATCATCTTGGTCTAGTTCCATATGGTGATTGAGCTCTGTTTACATGACTTTGATGTGTAGGCATCTATGTTATTGGAGCTGTTAACCAATTAATAAAAATCTACTGCCATATGTGCTGATTCTACAGTTCACCGTTTTATTTGCATTGGGAACTGGTTTGGGAAGAACTCTGTTCTCAGTTCTGTTCTGATGATAATAATGTCCTTTTATGCAGAAACTGCACTCAGAGTCACACTTTTAAGTTGTGCTTATTGAGAGGGATGCTCTTGATGGAAAGCTTTGGTAGAAATTCAGATTGAAGCAGTTCATGACTTGAAACAACTTGAATCTTCTTGGTCCATCGCTTGGGAACAAATTCTGGTTAATGATCTCATGTCAGAAAGCAAAGTTTAAGTCATTGCCTTAGGTGTAATTCAGGTAGGTGCTGAAGTTGAGGTAGAAAGAAACTCATGAACAGGTTTCTGAACCAAGGGCTGATGAAAAACGATGAAAATATCTTGATGTTGAGGTTGTTCATCAGCTGCTAAAAAATTTAGAAAGGGATTTAAATTTCACGCTTTGGTTGAAGGGCAGATCTTTTATGGGTTCTGTTAAAAATCTTCATGAGGGACAGGCTGTGTAACAGTCTTCCTTCTGGAAAGTCGGAGACTTTACTGACACACCTGGCACGTGTTGAGAGGCAGGGCCTCGGCTGGGTGGACCACTGCTTGGGGCCAGCATGCTGCTCTCTGAAGCTGTGCTTGCGGAAGATGTTCCTCAGAAAAATCCCTATCTGTAATCTTTTTCCATTAATCCTTACTTATCTTTGCCCTCCAGGAATTACCAGCCAGGCTCACTTTGCCTGTTGTTTACATTATCTACTAAAGCAACAAATGTATTTGTAGAGCAGTGCTTCAGTAGTACTTGTGGTCACACCACGCTACTCTTGCACTTATTCTATGCCTCATAATAAGCTTGTCCGAAAGAAGAGTATGGATGATTTGCCAGAGTAATTTTTTTTTCTGCTAAATGCAGTGACACCAACCCAGCAAATGAGGATTTGCCCCATATTAGTGGTTATTTCCTTGAAAAGGGAATGACTTTGAAAAGTGGATTCACGGGACTGCTATTACCATAGCTCACTAATGAGAATTACCGTGGAATTTCCTGTTTGAGGAAATCCAACTGTGAGTTCACAAACATGTGTGAAAGCAATGGAGAGGAAAAACAAAATTCAAACAGCTCTTCAGTCCCTTAAATCTTGCTTTCGATTCGCAGCTTTCCTTCAGCGTTCAATTCTATTTTGTAGCAATGAAAGGCTCTGACAAGTTGCCTGAATGGGGGTAGCATTATAGAAACAAAACCAGAAACCAAGCAATTCTTTTATTGACGTGTCTTTTTTTTTTTACTCTAAGTGGTGTAACGGGAATTTATTTTCGCCTTTTAAATTAATGCTTTTGCTTTATTATCCATACAGTAGTACTGCACTGCCATTTTAGAAATTAGAGATGCATTGAGAATACTGGAGGTTCCACTGAATCTGTGTATTTATGTTGCATTCACCGTGGTAACTGATACATTACACATCATAAATAAAAAGACACAGTGCCCCATATTAAGTCATTTTGCTTTAAGGGCCTCTCATTTGCAACTTTCTCTAAAGCAAATTTCAACAATAGTGAATTATGTTCCTTAAGTGGACCTGTATATAAATTACGGATTTAGAGATGACAAATAGCACACATTTGTTTCTGGTTCATATGGAATGAAAAGCTCAAATATATACACAATGTAGAGCCAAACTGGGTACACCCCCCTGTATAGTGCTCTCTTATTTTGAATCTGAAAAGGTTGCATGACTTACTAAGCTTAGCCTGGTGAGATGTCACAGCCTTACTCGAAAACATAACCTTGCTGTTTCTGTTGATCTTTCCTCCAGTTTGCATAAGGTCAGCTGGCCTCAGTGTTGAGTCTTATCTTAGAGAGCCACCATGCAAACCTAGAGAGAAAACAGAGGTGATCTTTTACCAAGGAAAAACCTGCAGCCTAATGTTATTCTACTATTTAATCATTAAAACTTGCTTTCTGTGACCATAGGCTGTAATTAGCTTTAGATCCTACCTACGGAATACTGATTGTCTACCAGTGCAGATAAAATAAGACAAGCAGTTTACACCTTGCACAGGCATTCTGCCAACAGGAGATGATGAAGAGCTGAGTTAGCACCGAAGTCTTCCAGCAACAATCCTACAGTCCTTATGGTCATCGCTGCTCTGATTTGAATTTGGCTGCTCAGAAGATGTCAGCAACTGAAAGCTCCCCTCTTCCACCTTTCTTTCACAAACTGAGCTCAGTGCCATAGGATGGGGTCCGTGTAAAGCTGTCTCTGAACAACCTGTTTATTCTGACATGCAAAAGGATGCAGAGGGGCTGAGGTACAAGAGGGGAGAGTTTCATGCTGGATGGAGGATTTGGAAGTACAGCAGTCCAGCCAAAAATCTGGACTTGCCTTCCTCCCCTCCCATTTGTACTACTGTCGCCCTCAGCAAAGACCTCACCATGGTCTCCTCCATCTGGAAAAAGCAGCCTGGAGTCTCACATCAGTTTGGACCTATTTAAGAAAGTGGAAAAGCCCGTGGAAAGAGATCTCGTTTCAGACCAAACTAATGCTAGACAAAAAGCTCTCTCTGGGTTCTGTAGAACAAACTTAACACTTGTTCACTCATGAGCTTCACTTCTGCATCTCATTTTGAGGTGGCAGTTGGCGTGCAATTGGAGGCGAGCGGAATGATTTTGTTTTAAAATACTAAGATTTGTTCTAAATCCACTGACTGGACCTATTCATAAAGAGGAAAGTAGAAGCAGTGTTCTTCAACTTTTCTTTTTGGGTTGCAGACAAAATGTTAATACAATAAAAATACAAACATCAAGAAATGCATTTGAAAGAGAAAAGAGGTAGGTGCAAAGCAATGCCAGAACATTCAGGCTGAGGACATAAAATCTCAAAGGTATGATTGTAAATAAATATAGGAACTAGGCAATCTGAATGCATAGTTTTGCAGAAGAGACCCGTGAGGTGGGCTCTGAAGTAAAAAATTACATTTGGCTTTTTCGGCCTGAGGAGTTAGTCTCAGATCAATCACAGGCATGCTGTACCTTAATTTCAGGTCAGACCTAGCAGCCACAGCAGCCCAGGAAAGACAATGGAAAGTCTAGAGACTTTTGTGTGGGACTTGTGCTTGATGAAAAACCAGAGTGATCCAAGCAGCTACAGGCTCTTTTTATCTGACCTCATTAGTACACAAAGCTTTAGAAAAAACGCTGAAGGAAAAACTAATTAAAGATGTGGAGGTATATGAAAAACTAGTTAAAATGCAGCAGGACTTCACCAAAGATAGAACACACCAGTCTAAGCCAGTATCTTTGTCTGATAAATCATTTTCTCAAACAATGAAAATACGGTAGATCAAATCTGTCTGGACTTCAATAAAACATTTGAGAGGATGCCATGCGAGAAAATATTAATTAAGATGGAGAGATGCGGATGAATGTAAGAAATGAAAAGTAAGGACAATAGTGTGTGCTGAAAGGGAAACTAGATGGAAGGAGGTTACTAATGCAGTTCCGTAGGGACTGATCTCAGAACTAATCTTAGTTAAAATTTTATTAGTGACCTTGGCAGAAAAATCATGAGTGTGCTAATGAAATTTGCTGATGACATAAACCCAAGACCTGCTGTTACAACAGAAAAGGATTGGAATACCCTGTGGAAAGAATTGGATGAGTCTGTGGACAGGAGAAAGAGAAACGACATGCAATTTAATAGTGGGAGTACAAAGTTGTGCACTTAGCAGAAATTCCTATTAATTGTAGTAAAGTGGGGTGAGGAGAAGGCTCCTCCAGATGGACAGAAAATAAAGATACAGCACGAATCAATCACTTGGAAGCAGGAGTGAGTCCACAGCGAGCCAATTTCTGTCTGGAAAAGGCAGCACGAGGGCTGTAAGGGCAGTTGTACCGAGTCAGTCCCTGCCTCCCATCGCCCCCATTTCTGACAGTAGCCACCAGCAGAAGCCAGGGAAGGCGAATCTGGTAGGATTTTTCCAGAGCAGTGGAAGTATCCGGCAATTTGTGACTCAGTGAGGTAGTGAGGGGGCATCCTTGTGCCTCTAATTGTGTTTTTACACACACACCCCCTTCCTTTTTTTTAACTTGCGTTGATTTATCTCGGCTGACTTCCCACCCTTCTACTGGCAGTGACAATTTCCCAGCGTGGGTTTGAGGGAATATAAAGAAAATGGCACAATCTCAGGGAAACTGTGGGACAAAACATCAACCTGGGGTCTTTTGCCAGGATGCTGACGGTACTTTGGACCTCTCCTAACCGCATGGGGACGCCTGGGGTAGACCTAGAGGAGCTGCTGGTGTCACAGACTTGTAAAAAAACTACCTGAAAAGGGTAAATGTTGGTCAGGGTGACTGGAAAATAACGCTCACAGCGAAGGGCCACACCTGACCCCTCTTCTCTACATCCCTGGAACGAAGTACAAAGGGGAGCGATTTGTCAGTCTGGGCATCGCTCCTGGGCGATGATCAAGAATTGGATCGTTTTCCCCCTAAACTCATGAAGAGGCGGTACAAAGAGATGAATTCCCACATCTTGCTTCTGCATCTGGTTTCCCCACCTCGGCCCACCCGGCGGGCCTGCGGGGGGCCATGGGCCGGGGCACCGCCGCCCCACGGCCGGCTTCCTCCTCCTCCTCCTCCTCCTCCTCCTCCTCCTCCTGCCCAGGGAAACGAAACCGAAAGGCCGGGGCCGTGCTGCGGCTCCGACAGCCCCGGCATTTGCCCGAAAAGCCGCCGCCCTGCACCTGCCTGAGCGGGGGGGCGGCGGCGCGGCCCGGGCCCTCAGCGACCCGCCCGCGGCCTAGTCTGGGCCCGGAGCTGCCCGCCCGGCCCCGGCCCCGGGGCGGTGCTGCCGCCGCCGCCCGCCTCGTCTCGGCCGGGACAAGCACCTGTGTGGGTCCTGCGAGTCTTCCCCGCCCGCCGCCAGGTACGTGAGGCCGGCCCGGGGAGGGCGCGGGGGGCCGCGGTTTGCCTGTCCCCGGGGTCCCGCTGCGCCCCGGCTCCTTCCCCTCGGGGCGGTGGAAGCGGCGGGAACTCCCGGGGCGGGAGGAGAAGGACTGACTGACCGCCCGGGGGGGCGGCGGGGCAGAGCGGCCCAGGCCCGGGGCTGCTGGCGGGGCGCCAGGCGGGCCCCCGGGGCTCAGTGTGTGTGTGTGTGTGTGTGGAGCTGTACAGGTGCGTCCCCGCTTCTCGCCCTGACAGCCTGTCGTGCTGCCCTCCGGGTGAGAAACGCCCTGGCTACCGGTGAAGCGACCAGCGGGGTGGGCTGGGATACCCCCCCTCCTCAGACCCCATTTTGCTCCATCCTGCGCCCAGCTCACCCCAGCCAGGCTGGCTGGCCCTGTGGCCTTTCTGCTGGGCGCTTTAATTTTTACTGTTTACCACAATAATACGATTCAAAGGTCACAACTAGAGACCGGTTTATGCAGTAACAGGTATGAGGCTGTTGTTTTACACCGGTGCGTACCCCTCGGTCTGAGAACTGAGTGTTTTGGGGCTCTTTGTGCAAGTGTGAGTGAAATTCCCGATGCTGAGAATATATGACACAGTTTTCTGGGTTTGATGGTCGGTAAGGTGAACTTGTGCTTTGACTTCATGAGAGAACTTCACAGGACAAAAAGTTTCTGAGTCCTGTTGCAGAATTGGAGCTCGCATCAATACAAAACCTCATGAGAAACACAGGAAAGGGGGTAGAGATTACACTAAATGTGTGATGGAGATTCAAGCTATAAAATATCACTTAAAGAACAGCTCTAGCTATGTATCGATATCTTGTGCTTTTAGGGTTTTCTTTCATCCTCTTTGTTACCAGTCCTTTGAAAATTAATTTGGCACCCCCATTGTAATACATATTTATACGTATTTGTTCACTTTTCAGCACGCTTCCTACGTATTTATATGTATTTGTTCATTTTTCAGCACGCTTCCTACGTATTTATATGTATTTGTTCACTTTTCAGCACGCTTCCTACGTATTTATATGTATTTGTTCATTTTTCAGCACGCTTCCTACGTTTTTATATGTATTTGTTCACTTTTCAGCACGCTTCCTACGTATTTATACGTATTTGTTCACTTTTCAGCACGCTTCCTACGTATTTGTATGTATTTGTTCACTTTTCAGCACGCTTCCTACATATTTATACGTATTTGTTCACTTTTCAGCACGCTTCCTACATATTTATACATATTTGTTCACTTTTCAGCACACTTCCTATGGGTGTAGCATCAGATTTTTGGTGCGTGGTTAACATCTGTGTCAGTGTGCACGAGGGGCTGAATTCATGTTGTGTGTGAAACTTTGATTCCCAACTTCCAGATGTCCGAGCGATGATCACCTCTTTATTTTGTAGTGAGTTTTCCAGGCAGAAGGTGGCACAAGGTTTTTAGTTAAGGCCAAGGAACTCCTGGGGAGCCTGTGGTAGGCTGGGCGTTGGGACTGGAACCGGTTCCTCTGGTTTGCTGCCATTAAGCATTCCTGCAATTCCTCCCATCCCTTCCAAACCCACCCTGGTAGGAGTCCACCGAAGGCTGAAACCTTTCAGGGCAGACAAAACAGACAAAAGAGCCGAGCCTCTCTGCCCACCCTTGCACAGCAGGTTAAGCAGCTCCCCTGAAATCCGTCCCACTTAGATGCCTTTTCTCTTCCCACCGCGTCACAGCCAGGAGTTTCCTGTCCTTGATGCTGTCTTGATGACCTTGCTGGGGTTTTGGCCTTTTTTTTTTTTTTTTTTTAACACAGATGAGCTGTTGACCTGTTACTCAGTTTCCAAGCTGAATGATCGCTCAACTTCATCTGGTCTTTTACTTCAGCAAGTCCAACCTAGGTGACTGGATGCAGGAGTAAAGCTCATCACGGAGCAGTAGTCGGAGCCGTTGAAGGTAGGACCCTTGTTTCTGACACCAAAACCTCTTCCAAGGTGGAGTGACCTCTCCTTTTGGGAGGCATTTTGACATCTAAGTGTGATATTTGCCGCTGACGTGTTGTACAGGCCTTTGGTATGCTGCCTAAAATAGCCTCAAATCGAGCAGTTTGCTGAGAGGTCTCTGAAGAGATCTAAGTCAGGCAGTGATCTCTCTGTAACCAACGAATTATTTTTTAAAAGCTGCTTTTGCACAATGTCACTCATTCCAGTGTCTTCAGACAAAAATACGCAGTAATGCTGGGTGGAACTTACTTTACTAAGTGAAACAAAACTGAGTTCCCAGTGTGGTTTTCTTCATTGTTAGAGCAGGAATTCAAAAGGTAAATAAACACGGGGAGATGTAAACTGTATTTTTAAAGTTCTGGGTTGAATAAATGTTTACTAATAGTACCGCTGAGGAAATGTGTAAACAGTAATTTTTTGTACTCCCCTATGAACTCTTAAGCTTTTCTTTAAGAATATGAATAGAGTCATGAACTCATCGTGTGACTGAACTGAGTGAGGATTCTACGTGCTTATGTAGGTATTGTTTTTTATTGGTTTTAAATGTAACAGGTTTTTTTTTTTCAGATAACTTGTTCAGAGTCAAAACAGTCCTTGGTGTATGCTTGTGCATAGTACAGTTGTGTTTATGCTGTGCTGGGTTGGTTTAATTTTGAAATTCAGATACAACAGAACCGTTATTGTTTAATAGGCATCGTGTTATTGAAACTATAACTCCCATTTTATTTAAAACTGATTTTTTTTTATTTTTTTTTTTTAAATGAGACTTAACAGAACATTGTAACTCTAGGGTAAGGATTGTCACCCTGCAGACTATATAAACCACAGTCTGAGATCTTGCTGTGGTTAGTGATGTAGGATGCAGCTCTGAGAGGTGGAAATGAGGGAATGCAGGCAGGCTGTGGCTCAGGAACGGGTTGAGCAGCCGAGGCCACCTGGGGATGACTCCCCAACATTACTTCGAGTAACTCTTGCTGCTCACCACATCCACAGCTGCAGAAAAGAAGCAGCTGTTTCATGTCCAGGAACGAAGAGGTCTGGTTAGGATTTATAATATATATATAAACAAGAAAAAAGCACAAATTTGTCATAAAAAACAGGCTGTGTGGACACTATTGAAATTTTAACAGCAAAATAAAATAAATACAGAGGAAAAAACTTTTGAAAATATAAAATCATGCTGGTTTTAACTGATATTTTTTCCCAAAAAAACTCTTTAGAATATGTGGCTAAAAGTACTGATGAAGGGAGAGTTTGAGTCAGCAGTATCTGAGACTGAAAAGGAATGAAAGAGTAATTGTAAAAGTATTGCCAGAAGACCTTTATTTTAGCAACACTGCTGGATATTACTATAATAAGGCACAAATTCCGTTGTATGTATACACTGTTCAAGCCTGACAGCTTAAAAATTGACAACCTGGTGCCTTTTCAAGGAGACAGTTACCAAAAAAGCTTTCTTTGCATCAAACAAGAGACTGACAGTAAGACCGGTATACTAAAGAGTGGTTTAGTTGAACCATCAAATTTTCCCTGACCCTAACTAAAATAAACTCTTTTGTTATAAAATATAAGGCATTTTTTTAAGAGAACTAAATATATTCATTGTTTTATAATATCTGGTGTAAGAAACAAGAACATTTAAGGGAAGAAAAAAATTAAAAAGCAATGATTCATTCTCTGCTTCTGTTGGATGTCTTTCTTTGGTCATACTTACCAAATCTTTCATTCTTTATTACTGAATTCACTTTATATGATATTGATGCAATCCATATTCTCTGAGAGTTTTCCTCCCCCTCCTGCTCACTCTGTCTTTTGGAGGCATAATCTTTGATCTATGATGACAATAATTTTCACAGCATATGCAGAGAGCGACTGCAGACAGGGAGTAAGTAGCATGAGCTGATGAACACGTAAGAAATAATCCTCTAATCATGCAAATATGCGATGCGATGGGTCAAACCACGCATTTGTAAGAAATTTTGAATCTGGTGAGCCCTGCCATTTATTATACCTGGGGCTGCAGGTGTGTCTGAGAATCAAGGACTAGGTGTCCAGTGCCAGGCACTCAGCGTGAATTCCAGCTGTTATTTGGGTTTTTCTGTAGACTGGTGGCTCTACTCAGTTTTCTTTTATTCTCAAGCCAATTCTTTATGTCAGGCTGCTCTCCATATTCTTAGTGCTTTGAAGAGCAAAGCATCTCTCTCTCTCTTGTTTTGGGGAAAACCAAAGATATATGGGTATTCCTTTAAGCTGTTTTTTCATGCTTTTAAACTATTCCAGAAGTAAGGATTATGCTTCTGTTTTCACCATTCAGGAAGCATGGCAGATCTGTCAGTCAAGGGGAGCAAGCTAGGATCGGCTCTCCTGAGGGAACTGCTCTCTTCATATTACTTATATGTTGTCTCCACAAACTCCTAGGTAGTCTTCAAATCTCCAAGAGTTTTGTTTAATGACTTGCAAGGTGTCTCATTGGAAATTGTTGGCAGAGGCAAAAATGGATTCCAGATCATCCATATTAGCTCTCCTCTTCCCTTCACGCAAGCCTCTGTGACTACATCCACTACATTTACTTAACAGGAGGGAAAGACAATTATCTTTTCATTAGAAATGAACGGTTGTTCTTCAGATCACATTCTCCTGTGCAGAAGCTGAAGAAAGAATTACGTGGAAAGAAAAAATACTGTTCTGTGCCTGTAATTAAAAATAAGTCTTTGTGCGTATGCAGAGAGACCTAAAATCACATTGTTGAGGCAAACTCATCTCTGGTGTTCCGGAAGGTTTCTGTTTTAGGCTTAGGAGGTGCACTGATATTCTTGTAACAAACTCTATGGCCTTGTATCCACATATAAACTTTTAATTTTAAAAAACATGGGAATTCTATTGTGGGATCATATTGACACCAGCGTAGGTCGTGATCAAGTCTGAATCTCAAGATTAGCTGTACGGACTTCTGAGTCTTGATGTGATGGAATAACTGATAGCAATTGTAGGTTGCTCTTTCTCAGGCCAAGCAATGTGAGAGGATGTAACAGCTGATGTGCTGATAGGGAAAAAAAAAATGGTGTGACAGAACAATCTTGGGTTTCATTTCAAGCTACATTAGTGGACACAGATTTTCTGCTTATTATCCCCAGTTGGGACTCATTCAACTTCTTTCCTATCTCATCTCTTCTCTCTTATCTTGTTCAAATCCCATTTCTTTCACTTAGCCTTCTCAGTAACCCTTGCTGAACTCCCATCTTACTCGCATGCTTTTGAGGTCGGAAAATTTCAACCCACAAATAAAGTTGTGAAGAACTGAAAATAAGGTCTCAGGCTTGGGAGTTTCAGGTGATACCAACCAGGCTGTGATACCAGTCCTGTCCAGAGGAAAGAAAATGCCCAGTAGTGTAACTTCATTGCCATTCAGTGATGTCTGCCTTAAAGGCTTTTTGGTTGATTTGTTCATTCTGAAAGTATCTTTGATACTTTTTTACATCAATATATTCTAGGAATATTTCTTTTCACTGTAGATTCTTAGCAAAGACTACAGCTGTCGCTGTGTGCTCTGCAGTGCTTGTATTTCACAAAGTTTTTCTAACTTTGAAATGAAGCCTGCTGAAGACTTTGAGCTTCCCGTTCTATATGGCGCACACAACCATCAGGGAATACGCTGTCTTTGGTGGGATGCTGCAGGAGTGTGGTGATAAAGCTCAACGTCAGAACTTCAGGAACAATCAGCAGGAATCAGTTGTTCTGTGCCATACAGTGGTGGTCTCTGACGTAGTGACAGTGACAGCATAGCACAATGAAGGTAACGTGTTACAAGTCACAGCATATACCAAGTTTCTGCAGATAGACTTTAAAAGAAAAGACTTTAAAAGATTAGACTTTAAAACAAAACCAGAAGAAAATTAAACTAAACCTTAAACTGCTTACAGAGTTCTCGGGCATTTGTGTGCCCTCATGGTGGCCCTCGGGGCATTTTTCTGGCCAGCCCAGGCTCCCAAGTGATAGACGTGGCCAACTTGGGCAAGGTGTGAAAAGGGATGCACAGGCAAAAGTTGCAAGGTTGTATGCAGAAATAGGTCTTTCCCCCACCTCCCAGTACCAAGGAAGAATCTCTGTAAATATCCACATCTTCTTAATATTCTCCTGCTGTCCTATAACCTGCACTATTCCTGTTTTGTCTGATGATGTTCTCTTAAACCTGTGTTGCTTTATGCACACACACATGACTGTCTATTAAAAATTTTCCACTGAGATAACCACCCACTAAAAAGCTGTAGAGCCATGTCTGAACTTTAAAGAAAACCTATCCCGTGATGTTTATTAGACCACTGAATACGAGGTCTATAGTGTGCACGCTCAGAAACCAGCATACTAGATGCAACATTCTGAAATACTTCATGGTATCTTTTATCACATAACTAAGAAGAACTAGAGAAGTTTCAGAATGTGAAGGTAGTGAGTCCATTCTTATTTTTAGAAGGCGTTGAATTATTATGGAAGAATGCATACATAACCTGTCGTACAAGATACTGGAAAGACCGAGGTGTTTCTGTTCTCAGGCTTTCCACATCCATCTTTGTTATTACCGTTCAGTATTTTAATCTACCATGTGAGGCAAAAAAAAAGTGCAAAAATGATTTTGTTATATGTATAATCTTGCATGTGTTTACACATACTAACTACGTAAATGAATTGAAATAATGAAAAAAGTTCAGACTTTTATGGGCTTTTTTTCCTCTAAATCTCACTCTCCTTTCTCTGCTTGTGAATGTTACTAATGGAAACCCGTAGTGTCATGGGAGCTTCCACTTTTGGAAGCTGTCCCAAACTTGAGAAGCCACTCGCTTGAAGCTTGAGATTGAGGCTGAAATTCAGAAGTTTTGGCATGTTCCCTACAAAGCTGGCTTTGAACAAAACCTGTGCACTAAGGGCTGAACTCTGCAGCCTCAGAGAACACGGGTGCTCCTAGCACCTCATTTACATCTAGCTTCCATATGGGGGAGCACAGAAACGGTGGTAGCTTTAACTTTCAATCTCAGTTTGCTATAACTGAGCTCTTTTACACGAACGTTGGGTTTAATTGTCACTTACGGGATGAAATGGGAATGAAAAGGTCACTTGTCTGAAAAGTACTCTGTCGGTTGAGGTTTATGGGGTTTGCCTCTTGTGTTACAGAAGCTGAGAACTGGCAGCTTCAGCCTGCTTGGTCAATGTTAGCTGCTGGGGTGCTGGGGACTCCCCTGGAGAACCTGGGTGCTGCGGGGGTGAGGGGTGACTTGCCCCAGAAGGTGGATAACTCTCAAATTCCTCACAAGGAGAGTTTTTAGTATAAGCAGTGATCCTGTGCTTGGGAGGAAAATACCTGACAATGTAGGAGTGAAACCTTATTCCAGCCGGGTTGAGGTCAGCGTGAGTTACAAGCTCAGTGTGCGTTATGGTGGTGGTTCCCGTGGGCACGGAATCTCACTTTGTATGCATGGATGCCTTCAAACCTGGAGGCAAGTTTTCCTGTTAAACTCTGAGGCCAGAAACAACCACTGCCTGAAGGCTTAGTTGCATCTTCCCACTCCAATATGTCCACGGGGTCTTGTTTGTTTAGCAGTGGGGTTTTGATCTCGCCCAATGGTGGGCAGATTCTTTCGCAACAGTATTCAAGTAGCAGAACAAGTTGTGGTTATGTTTGCAGCTTTGTTTGTCTCCACATCTGGACTGACTCTACAGACTGTTTTGCTTGACAGAAAGATTAAGCAGACTTGACAAACTCACAGTTGTAACCTTATCTTTGCAGTCAGGAGCCTACAAGTCAGAATAAAAGATTCGTTATTAAGACTTGCGAAGGAAAATACTGCAGGAAAAACGAAACAAAAATTGTTTGTGCTTGATTCAACAACTGTTTTGCAAGTAGATCTTATAGTACTGCATATTGGTGTTATGCAAATGCAGATGATATTATAGGTCTCTTTTTTATGAGTGTTTAGTTCTGGGTGTGGGGGCCTCACTGATTGTTCGCTGTGACCTGGTGACATCCCATGGATAAATATGTAATGATTTGCTGCAGTGAAAATAGAAAGAACAACACTGATACAGACCTGAAAGCTAGTAATTAATTGTAATTAGCTTCACATACTGCATTTCTCACTTCCTCAAACCCTGGTAACTTTTCTCATCCCTTATTCTTTTATTGCTTAAAAAGTTTCTCTCCCTTCTGCAAAAGACCTGTGCAAAGAAACTGGTTGTTTGCCGAAAAGTCCATGAAGACATGCAAGTATAGAATGGTACCAACTAGAAATCATTAAATGTACAAACTAAAAGGAAGAAATTGTGAACTGGGGAAAAAAATCTTATCCTTAATTTTTCGTAGTTACCTTTGCTCTTAATTGCACCAACAATAGGTAAAAGTTTTTGGGTAGAAATGTCATTTTAATTAAAAGATGCCTTTGAATGGTTAAAATAGCTTCTTGTTTCAGCCGTAGATGTAGTAGGACCCAATTATTCTAAATTATATTATTAGAAATTCACTTTTCAGTTTCTGTTTTATTTCCTCTCCCTTCTCTCATTCCCAGCAGACGGAAGGTGTGAATGAATTGGCTCTAGAGCCAAATGATCTTTATCTGCCCTTGGGATAACTCATGGAGGATTTAAAAGTCAGATGAGGCAAAAAAATTTGTGCTAATGTTTAAGAAGCCTCATGAAAGCCTACAGAAGCCTGACTAAAGCTACAAAAAAAGAAAGAGGGGAATCATTAGAAGTCATATACCAAAGACTGGATGAAAAAGCAATAGTACTTTACTCCCGAATGTCACTTTTCAACTGAAGCCCATAAAGAGCTCTGCTGTGATACCATCCCTGACACCGCGTAGTACACTGCTCCTTGAGGAGCTCCGTTTATTTTCACCCAGTGTCTACCAGGTGGGCGCAGGACGGGGCACGAGTTGAAGGTTTGGTTTCTAGCAGCTGTAGTCAGCGGGGAGTGGAACCAAATTTTGTTGTAATCCTGGTACCTGTGAAAGTACTTTGAAGCAAAATAAATCTCAACATGAGCCATGAGTGGCAAGATCCGATTAGGTGAAGAGTGGCAGAACTGCCTCTTGATTAATCAAGCAGCTAACGCTTCTTCGAAGCATTGATTCATGAAAACCTTGAACACATAATTCATTTTAGCTGGACTTCTGTTGAGTGTGGATGTGAGCTGGTGCATAATGGCTGTCCCGAGTGCTTCCCTCAGTCTGGACCTGATAGGGCTGTATATCCTTTTTACGTGGAGATATGGCAAGTGACTTACAGGTGTGTGTTCTTAATGTGTAAATAAAAGTGAAAAGAGGGAAAGTAATCCATGTTTAGAAGAAGGCAGAATATGCTATCAAATACTTTGTTGCATTGATGGGATTCTCAAATTTTATGCTTGAGTGTTCCTGAAAACTAATCTGGTAAGCAGTGTGCAAGGTTGATTTTTGTTTTGTTTTGGGTTTTTTCATGGGTGGGTGCTGTATAATTTTAATGGACCCTCTGAGAGAATGGAAGGCTTCTTCATCCTGGCCTTGAATTCTATCCAGGGTTTGGCATCTAAGCTGCTGCTTAAAAAAAAAATAAAGCTGGCTTAGTAATACTCATCCGTCTGTTTTGTATGTCATTTATTAATTATGGCCAACAGCTAAGACAAAGACAGCACATAGATTAATCATTCTAAAGAAATAATATTCTTCTTGCCAAACATATTGGTAAAGCAAGTGCGTAAAGTGTTTCTGGTGAGGTAAGCTGTGTGTCCACCTTCTTGGAAAGAGTATAAATGTTGTTCAAGAAAAACTAGGGATTTATTGAAAGGGTTTAATTTTGAATTACGGCGGTGAGAGGTGAAGAGCCTGACCCGATAACCTTTTTTACTTCTGATCATTGCATTAATGAGTAATTTGTACGTTCTTCTCCTCAGTAAATGGCCTTGGTATTTTCCACAGCTGGCTTACAGTATCCTTGTCCCCTTGGTTTTTTTGTTCATGCTCTGTGCTCCTGTGTTTATATACTGCTTATTAAATATTTATTAAACACATCAAAGGGAATGTTGTTGAAAGGCACATAATATGATAAGTTGCTGGATGCACAAACTTCCCTTTCAGGTCACCTGAAGGGCTTGAGTGCCTGAAAACCTTACCAGTTGTTTTTTAACCCTGCTGCATTTTTTTGATTTCATAAAACCCAGTATGTTTCCCTCTCTGCCTTGCTTAAATTCAGACTTCTGCCTTGCTTGTGTTGTAGTAGTACTGTAGCCTGTAACAACACTATAGACTGTAGCAACACTAAAGACTTCTTCAATGTGTAAGTAATATAAAATTTCTGTATGTTTTCCGTGATGTGCTGACAGAGGGGAATAATGAATGAACAATGTGGTCTTGTTAGATGTTAACATAGGTTTAAGTAAGTGCGTGTACATCTGATGCCCTCGTATCTTTGGATTTGTGTAGCAGTTGCATATGCATGTTTGAAAGTTTAAAAGGTACCAGTGTTGTTAAGTACCTCTGAAGAGCTTCTTGTTGTGTTTCATGGAGATTAATAAGCTAATATGCATCGACCCTGCAATATGTTACCAGTGTTAGATTTCTTATGTGGGAAATAGGATTTATTATTTTCCATATGTTAGAAATGTTGATTCTTTCCTGAGATGATAATCTCTGCCTGTTTGGGGGTGCAGTTAAAGAGAGAAGGGTAATAAACCAGCTGCAATGACAGAAAGTAATTTTACGTTACAGTAGGGGTTTAACAAGATTTCTTTTGAAGCTGGCTTCTGTTAAGGTATGGAAAAGGTCTGGTCACAGAATCCAGGTCATAATAAGTTGTCATTTCACCTACCATGCTACTGCTGTCGCTTCATTGCTGCTTCTCCGATCTTTTACCTGAGAACTGCTCTGTAACATGCGTGAATGTGGACAAATACCTTTGCATAAGGTGATGAAGTATTCAGGGTAGAAGCCTTTATAATGGGGCAGTGGTTCCACTATCAGTATGACCAGATATGCGTGGAAGCACATCAGCCAGCAATAAAAATTTGATCCAGATCCAGCCGCAAAATCCCATTTCTGTCAATTTAGTCCAAGTACATCGAGGCAGCAAAAATGCGTAAATCCTTGGTTCTGTCAGCTTTGGGAGGACGAGAGATACTTGATGCCACATAAATCCTTTCAGTAAAAAAATTAACCTATGAAAATTGTTTGAACAAATTTGGATTTGTACAGTTAATTTATGCCGTGTCATTTCTTTCTTGCACGTGACTTCATTTTTTTCTGATCCGGTGCAGGGAATATGAAAGACACACTTGATGTATCTTTGCACCACGGCACGGGATGCTTCTCATGCAGATTTTAGCTAGTCTTTTTGGAGCTAGTCTTCTGTGTGTCATACCAGGTAAGAGAACTACGGCTCTAAAAGACACGGGCATAGCAAACACGGGACAGGAAGCCTTTTACTGTATCTCAAACTCTTAAGTCTAACTTCAGGGCTGTTTTGGGGTTTTTTTCCAGCCTTACAGTTTAGTATGGAAAGAGCTGCCTTTTCCTCCCCTTACTTCTTGATTTCTTTTTCTTCTTCTAGTTCCCATTACTCCATACTCTTGCCTGGCAAATTTGTTATTTTATTCTGCAGTTTTGCACATACAAGAATTCTTTGTGCTCTTCCACAAACGTTACCTATCACAAAATTTTGCTGACAAAAGCCATCAAAATATAGCGTGCATGGGTTGCTACTGAGTTTTGGTATGGTGGGGAGATGAGCAAGAAACATTTTAACGTAGTCTTTACAATTCTAACATCAAGAAAATGGTTGAAGCTCATGAAATGTAAAATTTTTCGACTTTTGTCCAGTTGTAATTCCAAAGCATCTACAGAAATCTAGCAAGGGATGTGATTTTAAAAATTAAGATTCTGAGGATGGGGTGTGCTGATGTGAATAGAGGGGAAATTTGAGGTGGACCGAATATGGAAGTGTCCCGGTTTCGGCTGGGACAGAGTTAATTTTCTCCCGAGCAGGCGGTACAGTGCTGGGTTTGGATTTAGAGTGAGAATGACGTTGCTGCCACACGGACGTTTTAGTTGTTGTTCGGTGTCTGTCCCAAGTTAAGGACTTGCCGCTGGCCCGGGCGCTGCCAGCGGGCGGGTGGGTGCACGGGAAGCTGGGAGGGAGCACGGCCAGGAGAGCTGGCCCCAGCTAGCCAAAGGGCTACTGCAGAGCATCGGACGTCCCGCTCAGTGCAGGATCGGGGGGAGTTGGCCGGGAGGGGCCGATCCCTGCTGGGGCACCGGCCAGCGGGGGGGAGCAGCTGCACTGGGCACCGCTCGGCTTTTCCTGCGGCTTCTTTCTTTTTGTTACATTCCTTTTCATTACTACTATTATTACGTTTGATTTTAGTTATTAAACTGGTCTTATCTCAACCCACGTTTTCTACTTGTGTTTCGATTCTTCCCCCCGTCCCACTGGGTGGGGGGAGCAGTGAGCAGCTGCGTGGTGCTTACTTGCTGCCTGGGGATAAACCACAACAGGACAGAAGTTGGGTTTGAGGTTAGATTTGAAGTGGCGGTTGTTGCTGCTTGATTCTATTGCTGGTATCAAACACGTGAACCATTTTGGGCCCTCCTGAGCCCCTTGGCACGAGCAGATCAGTGACTGAGTTCTCATCTGAAACACTTCTAGACTGTTTTGGCAGTTTCAGGGATGTGGTGGGTTGAACTCTTGCAGTAAAATGCTATGAGGCTTGCACAGTATGTTATGGTAAATTACAAATTGGCCAGACAGAAAATGTTTAAGATTAATACTTGTGAATTAATGGAGAAAGAATTGTTTCGGGCAAACTGACAACTATCTGGGTCTTCAGTGCACCAATTCAGAAATAATCCAGTGCAGATGGAGGAACAGTGGAATGATAGGTACTGTTACCTTCATTTAACTTGATGTTGACTTGGGGTTTATAACTAAACCTGGGCTATGTGTATAAAATGCCTCCTGGAACTCACCTCCTGTACTATTTCCTTTGGTGCACTCAGAGGAGGGAGAGGTGGTGGTAAGCCTGGGTATTGCTACATCTTGACAAGAACTGGAGACGTTGGCCTGTGTTGCATAAATATAGGAAGAATATTAATTTATTTTAAAAGCCCTAATTTATTCCAGCCAGAGGAATCCCCAGTGTATAATTATGCAATTAAAAAACCCCTTTTTATCATAACACACCAACCCTTTGTCCAGTAACTTGTCAGATTAATTTAATTAAAAACCACAGTCTTAAAAATATACTTGTCTGCAACTGAAAGTGTGTAATCCCTTGAGACGGAAGCGCTAGTTAAACATGAGTTCAGCCCAACATCATTCTGCCACATTAGTGTGTATCACGGTATATTAATTTAGAGAGCAAGTTCCATAGATGACTGATCATTAATGTTTATTATGATTACATTATAGTAATCTTTGTTTAGTCAATAAACATTTACACTGAATCAAAAAATGGTGGTGTAGTGTGTAATATTGCAGCCACTTATCCATGTTCAGATAATTTTGTCCTAATGATACAGCAAGCATACATGGCTTTCTGTTAATTGGTTATACATTAGGCACTTTTTTTTTTCCATGTGGTTGCACTGTGCCAGATGAACGAGTGGATGTGATAAGAAAATAGCTGTGCTGTTTCAGACAACAAAAGATGATTTCCAAAACCTCTTTGCTAGTAATGGGTAGAAATAATCCCTTTACTTCAGTGCTTTCAGAACTGGGAATGACTGATACATGCAGATATTTATATGCAGTAGGGAAACAAGTTTTATTTCACTCTGACATGCTTAATTCTTCCCATAAATAGATTTTTGACTCCTTCCAGTAGAGAAGGGATGGCAGGGCAGGGGGAAGAGACCAGGCGTACAGATTTCATGGTCAATGAAATGGCAATGCATCACTGGTTTCCCAGCAGAGGAGGAAAACTAGTGATGGGCAGTCGAGTAGAACTTGTAGGTTCCAAGTATAACCTGCTCTGTGTTTACCTGCCTGCTCCAGTCCTGCATCAGGGGTGATCCCACGGTGAACACAGGCGGGCAAGCTGCACTATACTTTGAGGTTGGACATCGTATATAACTGTGGGAAAATGTTTTATTAGGTGAGTGAGGGCTGGTGGCAGCCTGCGGTCCAGAGACAGCTCTCGGAGGACAGGCGGGGGTGGACAGAGTTGGGTTTATGCATCCATGGGGGTGGTTCGTGGCCCAGGGTGTCCCAAACCGCAGCACAGCCCCCGCAGCAGGAAGGGTGTGATTGTGCTGCCCGAGGCCGTAACCCTGTACTTTTGTATCTTAACCCCCACTCCAGCATCTCTACTGTTTTAGATAATGATATTCTAAATTTTCTTATATACAGACACATGTGTATGTATAAAAAAATCCCACCCTAATGGGTACATTGTTCTGCCTCAAGGCTCTCTCTGAGAGGAGAAATAATTTTGTCCAACACAAACTCAACTTCTCACTTCAGGAGTGTGCTACACAGTGTTTACCATCCACCCTGCTGAGAATTCACTTTCTTGCACAATGCAGCAAATGTTGCTTTATCTGTTTTATATACAGTGGATGTTTGCCTTAAATGAATGCAGTACTGGTTAAAAATTACCTAGTTGATGTCATTGGAAACTGAAGTCTGATTTATCTTCAGAACAAGTACAATAGAGCAGGCAGGCACCTCCTCCCCTCCCTTCACTGTTGATACATTTTTGTTCTAAACAAAAATTCTAAACAAGGTTCAAACCAACGGGTTTTAAGAGGATGCTTCAAAACTACATTTATCTTCTTCTTTGATAAAAGTGCTTGCTCTTTCTGGTCTTTCCTATCTTTGCTGCTATACATCCACGTGGTGAACATAGTTTGCTTTGTATTCACACTGATAACTCAGTGATGGAAGTTGTTTGCGTACCAGGTTATTGAGCCATCAAGCTTCAACAAACACTATATCAGAAATGAAAACCGTTGCTTAGAAAATTGCAGCTTTAGTTGCCCGGATAATTGTAACTACTAAAGGAACACAAATACTCATCCATATTTACTCAGTCACTCAGGTTTCATCATGAACAGTTTTAAGCAGAAAAAGTATAGTGGGATGAATTCTTAAGCCTTAATAATTTAGGAAGTTGTACAAATAAAGGAAGATCTGCCTGCAAGTTTCAGACAGAATTCTGTTCTAACAAGTATCAGAGTAGCAGTAGGAAATGTAGTGGACTAAAGAAAGACCCTTTTTTGCAGTTACGACTTCCCATTCCCTTTGTTCTGGAGGGCCTGCAACCTCGGAGGTTCATTGATTCATGTGCAGCCGGAGAGCTTAAAATCTAATTGTGCTGAGAGTGGGAGAGATGAGAAGAGAGAGAACTTTGGGCAGGAGAACTTGGACATCAGCAAAGCAGAGGGCTCGGTTAACCTGCAGATTCGGTGGTGGTTGCAGGTGAAAAGTTATGCACAGAGAACTAAGCCAGGGTGAAGGAACTAGGATGAAGATGGAAAACAAGAGAATTGTGGTGGAAACGAAAACAAAGAGATGGACAAAGGGGAAGGCCAGACAGAAAGAAGGGGAAAGGAAGCACTTGGTGGATGGGAAGACAGGAAAACAAAGAGAGAGGAGTTAAATTAAAGGGGGAGTGCAGAGCCGCTTGAATGGGCACAAAGAAGTGTGACTAAAAACACAGTGATGGAGGGAACTGCAAATAGCAAGTCCCCGACTCCCCCTCCTTCACACTGCTGGCGAGGAGCAGGTTTACCAGTGAGTTGGCGTGTGGCTGAACAGAAAAGAGGATTATCCCATCCCGTCTTGAAGTGGGAGTGTTAAAAGAGTGAAAGCACAAAAAGCCAAGGGTGAGTTGCCAGCAGAAACTGGCATCAAAACCAGACTCCCCGGACCTAAGAGCAGTAACGCCTGGGCGTAGGGAAGTAGGGTTTGGGGTGCAGGCTCTGTAGGGGAGTCCTGTGCTGTGGGGGGGGAGGCCCGCAGAGGGGCCAAATACCCATCGCACGCTAGCCACGAGAACAGCGCTGCCAGGGGGAGACACCAGCCAGGATTTCCTCATAGTGGCTCTTCCGTGGAGAGTTATTTTTTCATGGTTCAGATTTCCAGGGCAGATGTGCTCCGAGGAGCAAAGCCACATTTCCCTGTGGCTTCAAAACACTAAAGAAAGCAAGCAGTTTGGCTGTCTGGGGGGTCGGGTAGTTAAAGAATAATGCTGTAGTATTTATCCAGGAGTAAATACTGAAGAAAACCCCAACCCATCTGCATGGACTTGGGCTTCTTTCCAAGTTTAGGACAATCTATACCATCACCAAGTAAATGCTGTTCTCCTGTTTTCCAAGAGCTGAATGGATGAGCCTAGTAGAAAATTGCTTTCAGAGAAATCAGTGCTGTTTGATCAGTGTGTAACTTGGTATGATAGAGCACAGAGACTCGTGACAGGAAGACTGTCTTCCTTTCTTTCTGATTTTCAAGGCTGTGTCTCAGTCCATTGCAGGAATTAACCTTTGTGTGTGCTCCTTCTCTGGTCATTATATGAAAAGCAGCTCGAAATCTCCCAAACTAATGTGATATAGAAAGGATGAAGTCTTTGGATTCTTTTTGAGGCCATATGCATTTAATTTTAATTTTTACTTTTCCATTTTAACATAATATTTTTATCTCAGCCTTAAAACCAGATCAGTTCTTATGTTATTTCTGGACAGAGTACTGATGCTACAGCACGGTGTTATTTTGTAGGGAGATGGGTGGTTTGAGCCATTATAAATTCTCTACTGTTTTTGTTAATTCTGAAAGAACAGAGGTGTCAACTCAACACGTAAGAACCCAAACCATGTTAATATTTATGCACAAGGCAAATGCTGATCATTTTAGCATGAATATGTCATGCTGAAATTGAAAGCAAAATATTAGAAATTTCTATCGTAAGTGATATGGAAATCAATTTATGCAATTGAGTATAGTGATTATGCTTTTAAAGTCGATTCGAATATCCCTACGTAGTTGGACAACCTTTTGTAAAATTGCATTGAAATTTTCAAAATAATAATTTTCTAATTGTAAACAATAATTTATCACTCTGTGTATCGTCCTTCAAATTCTTTTTTCTTTTTTTCGGTTTGCTGAATTACTTTTTCCTTTGAAAATGAACTTTTCGTGGAAAGTTTGGTTAAAAATGTTTTGAAGTTGCAGAGGAATGTGGCCAGTTCTAGGGTTTTGTGTAATTTTATCTTTGCTGCACCAAAATCAGTGGAACTTATTTCAGTAGTAAAATTAATTTGGGATGAGAGCCCAAATGGAAAAAATAATAAAATCAAGGCTGTTTGATGCGTGGAAGTAACACTAGAATATTGACTTTTCGAGGCTTCCCGGTGTTTTCATGTTGGAAAGGGTATTTCAGTCCCGTGCAGACCCGGAGGTGCAGCCGCCCAGCGCCTGGCAGCCTCCCTGAGCTGGGCACTCCAGCCCGGGGGTGGGTCTGTACCGGCCCTCGGCGTGGCAGGAGGAGGCGTTGCAGCAAGCAGGAGACCCCCTTTATTTTAAGAATGGTTTCATCCTGTCTCTTTGCTTCCATCCTTGCTGTTTCTGAACTGCTCAGCCTGGTAGCTACAGTCAAGTGTCAGCTACAGTCAGTCACACAACTGCTCATCTCTATCGCAGAGCATACGCCTGACTTTAGGACCCTGTATATTTTTCAAAAGTTGCAAGCTGCTGTCAGGTACACCAGAGAGCGTGGCTGTAGGTTGTAGGCTCCCTCTTCCCTTGGTGCTGGCAAGCAGGGCTGTACCGCATCTCCTCCCTACAGAATCCCAGCATCATCCAGGTTGGAAAAGCTCTTGCAGCTCCTCCAGCCCCACCATGACCCTCCCCCTGACCGTTCCCAACTCCCCCAGATCCCTCAGCGCTGGCTCAGCCCGACTCTTCAACCCCTCCAGGGATCCCGGGGACTCCCCCCTGCCCTGGGCAGCCCATTCCAACGCCCAACAGCCCCTTCTGCACAGAAATCCTTCCTCAGAGCCAGCCTGACCCTGCCCTGGGCAGCTTGAGGCCATTCCCTCGGGGCCTGGCGCTGGGGCCTTGGCTCCAGAGACTCATCCCCCCTCTCTGCCCCCTCCTGGCAGGGAGTTGCAGAGGGCCAGGAGGTCTCCCCTCAGCCTCCTCTGCTCCAGACTGAACCCCCCCAGTTCCCCCAGCCGCTCCCCAGCAGACCTGTGCTCCAGACCCTGCCCCAGCTCCGTTGCCCTTCTCTGGCCACGCTCGAGTCATTCAATGGCCTTTTTGGGGTGAGGGGCCCAAAACTGAACCCACTCCCCGAGGGGCGGCCTCCCCAGTGCCGAGCCCAGGGCTCAGATCCCTTCTAAGATATAAGATCATTGCCTGCAGCCTCGCAGGGTGCAGTGGTGGCGGGGCATTGCCCATGCTCGTGATGCTGGGAAGGCAAGGGAGGCACCAGCTCTCACAGGAAAAGTGCTGGTTTTGTTTTTTATTTTCCTCGGGGCCATACAGTAACACATGCATACAGCTGGTTAGGGGAGTCTGGGTCCTGAGTGCAAACCTCTGCTATCACTTGGGTTACACACCCAGAGCATAAGCAGTGGCCTGACAGAAT
The DNA here is from genome assembly GCF_965140245.1 of Athene noctua. NCBI lineage: Eukaryota > Metazoa > Chordata > Aves > Strigiformes > Strigidae > Athene > Athene noctua. The sequence goes on from NC_134039.1 coordinate 1,868,999, forward strand.
GAGAAGCAAGAGAGAACAGAGGGGGAGAGAGGAAAAAAGGTAGCTGAGAAGTGTTAGTTTGGCACTGATTGGTTTAAAAACAAGCCAAAATCAAACCCACTTTATGCTGCCAAGTAAAACTTTGGAGGTTCCACGGTATGATAATTTGTTGAAACTACAAAGAAGAAAGGGTTTTCCATATTTTCACCTGTGATGCAGATCTCAACACCATCGTTAAAAAATACTGTTATTTTGAGTGAGTATGTACTCCATACCCTCGGGTAGCTGACCCTCACAGCATTTCACAGAAAACAGGCAGCAGAAGCTGGAAGAACAAGGAATAGTTGGCTGGGCATTAGTGCTGCTGCAGCAGCAATCTGGGATCTGGGACGGGCAGCTTGTTGGAGGAAGAGGCTGTGGGGAGGTGGTGGGTGGTGAAGGGGAGCTGCCATCAGCTGTACCAACTTCCATGGGTGTGCAGCTGCTTTGCGGTTGAACCAGAGTTGCCTTTTAAAAAGCTAATCCATGCGGTGCGTACGTGGAAATGTTTCTTTATTCTGCCGTGAAAAGTGTTCTAGGTTGTGACAGGCCCTCCAGGTAGCAAGACAGGCTTTTGACATTAGCTCAACCAGCCCCAAATCAGTCCTTAAAAGAAGACCTGCAGCCCCGTGTGCTCTCGCTGGCAGCCTGGTGTCTGCTCACTGTGCATGGCCTGGCTGATTCTCACCAGGGTATTGCTGACACAGAATGGTAGGTCAGTGAGGAATACGGAAATAAATGATGTCAGATACCCGTAACCAACTGCTAATGCTGAACATGGACGCTGGTTTTGGTAGACACTGTGTAGGAAGGACACTGAGGAGAAGTACTATTTAGTGCAGACAACCTTGTGGAAGAAAAGGAGGATGTTTTGAGTACGCTTTTCACGAGTGCGTTATGCACTCTGCTCACGTGTTGCTGTGTTGATAAACTCCATAGCAAAGTTCCTGTGGTATTATAAATAATAAAATAATCTGAAACCACTTTACCTGGTTTGGTAGATGATACCCCTTAGCAAATACTGGGTTTACACAGAATTCTCATCCTATCAAAATGTAAATTGCAGACTGATGTTACACGGTGAGCTGTGTCACACCTTTTAAAAGTAACAAAGAGTATCAGTGGAAGGCAAGAACATCAGGGGGAGAAAGAAGAGAAAAAAAAAAGAAGAGAACCCACACTATTTAAATTTGAAGAAGACTATATCTGACAGCTGAGTGAACAAAGAGAATAGGCATCAAAGACATCTGCGCCTTGACAAATGTTGGGAGCAATCCCTCGCCTTTGTTTGGGCTATCCGGAGATGCAAGTTCATTATCGAGCAGTTCTGCATGCGTGACTGCCTTCATTTTCGATAAAGTAATGCTCTTTTAGGGATGTCAGTAAGTAATAACCTTGCCTGTGGAGGGATATAGGATGTGGTGTTTTATAAAATACTTCCAAATTTCTCTTATTAATAAAAGGCTTGTAGTTTGGCTCTTTTCAGAGCTTTTTTTTTTTTTTTTTTTTTTTTTTCCCACTGCCTTTTCGGTGGGGTGAGGTGGGGGAAGGCACTAAATCTGACAGTTTACTAGAAACAGTGCTACGTAGCGTGGAATGCTGTTAAGGAGATTATGTTATCTCCTAGGAACAGAGAATGCTGTGGTCAACGGGAAATCAATTTCCGAGGGGGCTACAGTAAATTTGTCTTGTAACTGGAAACTTTCTAATTGCTGCCCCAAGGGAACAGTAAGCTGAAAACCAGGCAGATGGTTTCTTCCCCATTTCCCTTATTCTTTGATTCTATCTAAATTATTTCTAGCTTCCTCGTAACTTTGTGTTAAATGTTTGCAAAGGTTTTAACACTGTCGTAGTTGCTCTCCCTTGTACTGTAACTTTGCTGTTCAAGAGCCAGATGTTTTCTGACAGGTTTGGGGAGAGATTTAAATCTGTCCTCTTTAGATTGAGCCACTACTTCTAGCAATTAGCATCAAGGCGAAACTGTTTTTTGTTCCATGCTACGCAGCAGGATTGTATCTTTTTTTTTTTTTTTAATTCAAGTGGGGGCTCAAAGAGAGAGCCTTTTTCTCTGTTCCATCAATTCATTGAGAGTTTCATTACTCACGTCATCTGAAAAGCATTCTAGTGTCAAAGATACAGCCTCGTTTTTATGACTTATGATTTTATTTATGATTTATGGTTAGAATTCAATAGGATGGAAAGGCCTGTTGTAAATAGGTACTTTAGAAGGAAAGTAGAGCCCCATTTCCTTATAAGAGCTTTGGGAAATATTTGTTTGGGATGAAGTCTGTGAAGATCAGATATATTGAACATTGCCTTTCTTTGTTCTGGAAGTTTGGCTGAGTGCAGGTGGTAGTCTATGAAAACTAAATTGAAAAACGTAACAGAAAATAAGTCATAAAGAGCTTATTGTGGTCAAGTTCTAGCTTGAGCAAAGCAGAAAGGCCTGCTCAAAATACTCGGTGGAGTTGGAGGCGGAGGAGTGAATACAATTGTGAGGTGTGGGTTGAATTTGGAGCCCCTTGAAAACTTCTCAGTATCATTACTTTCCTACAAAATGTGAACATTTCGTTTAGGAAAAAAATACCACGAGGAAATTGTTCAGATAAGATAGAAAAAGTCAGCTTTCATTTTTTTGCAACTACACTTTGCTTCAAAAAATGCTTTTAAATTTTGTTTATTCAGATACTTACGTACGGTTTACTCCAGACCGTCAGAGGTACACATGATCAGATAATATGCCAAGTACTTCTGAGTAAAATACATCAATTACTAAATCGTCTACAATACCTGCCACAAATCAGTTTCTAAAAAAAAAAAAGCATTCTCACACTTGTTGCTAATTAATAATTTTAGAAATGTGTAAATACCACTCAGAATAATACTAAATTAATTACTGGTTGGAATATCAATCACTAAGTTTGGGGTGGTTTTTTTGCATCGTAATTTAAAACCAACAATGGAATTATCATTTGAATACCATGTGTTAAAATTGACATGAAGAGAAATATATCTGTCCCAGACTTGCTTTCATTTTTTAAAGGAAATTGTTGCTCAGTGAGAAATTGTGTAATTTTCTCTTTTGAACTTAATGGGGTTTTTTTCCTGTGTATGTGCTTTTAAATTGAGAGTTTCCTGTCAACGGAGATAATTATTTTCAACGAGAAACAAATAAGATTGTTATAAAATAGTTGGTAAGTGTTTGAAAATCTTCAAAGTGATAGAACCATGTTTATATTTTATCTGCAGTGCAGCAAGTTATGGAAACGCATGGTTGCCTTTGGTGATAATTACTGTTATATTAGTATCAAATCTGTGAAATGTATTGAAAATTTATGGAAAATCTTGATTAGCCATCAGAAGCTCTTTTAAGTATGATGATGGCTAGCAGGTACTTGTTTTACTGTAGTACTTGGGAGTCATATACTCGGATGCAAATGTGTTTTGCCCTGCATAAACCAAAACCCAAAGGCCAGACTTGGCTTGTTAGAGCCTGGCTCTGGTTCACAGGTACAAGTAGTACCTGTGGTCGCTCCCATGACTAACTCCTCCTCAGGAAAATAGGTGAACATGTGTTTATAATTAAACAGACATTTACTTACTTTGTTGGTGTGCATTTTCTTTCTAAAAAACTTCTTATATCCTTACGTACTTCTGTATCCTTCCTCTGGTTTAAAAAAACCCAAGGATGGTATCCAGCTTTCAGAACTGGGGGTCTGGAATAAACCTCCTTAAGCTTTGAGCTGTGCACAGCGGGCAGCAGCGAGCAGGCAAACTGTCTGGTCTTTGTTTGGGCCAAAATAATTTCCCAGTTTCAGTGCTTTGAAGGAGCAATACAAAATCTAACCTCTTGGCAGAGGAGAGTGTGACGCTTGTGGATGCCTTTTGTCAAAAAACAAGCCATGAATTTACCCGTTTTCTTTTTATTTAACATGTTTAGGTGAAACCAAACTGGTATAAAACAGGGGTTTTAAATTAAAAGGAGCATCATAAAAGCTCAATTTCTTTCTTACCTCCACACCCGAGTCTGGGTTTTTAATTTAAGGAAAGTACTTATTTTGCTTTTTGGAGCAGCTGCTTGGGGAAACACATCTTCTAAATTGTATTCTTCTCTCCTGATGCTCACTTTGGGTGTGTTACTTAGTATTCTGTTTACAAAGCGCTCCACAGAGCATTTGACAAAAAGCAGTGATTACGCACAGGAACTGCTGTTTTTTCAGTTTTTATATGTTAATGCTCACTTGAAATTTTCATGAAGCTTTTTCCTGTGAAACGTGAGGCGTAGAATGTTTCCTGTAATAAAACTTAAAGCTGCTGCGGAGCAAGTGACTTTGGTGTGAGGGTGTGGGGGATATACATATCTTCTTCATTAGGGAAATAAAATTAAGAAAAAGTTTAAGGTTTAAGTTGTTTCCAGAAGTGAATTAATCTGCAATTCTGATGTCTATCATTAAAAATGTGTAATATAGAATTATTTTGAAGAACAACCCCCTGAAATAAACAGAGCAATTTGTTGAAAGACTTGTTATATGTATCTTGCCTTTTTTTGGACAGCTGGTTTAAAATACTTTTATAATACCGTATGTGGTCAGAAAATGGTGGCCAAGTGCCGATGAGCTGGTTCCTCAACAATAATTGGGATTTTTGGTTTGGGTGGGGTTTTTTTGTTTGTTTTTTTTTTTTTTTTTCCTTTTTATATCTGTCTAGTGGGTAAAATATGCCACATTGTGATAACAGCAACTTTTGTTTATTTTTGTAGGGTTGACCCAAGGAGCATTTCATCCTTCAAGAATCAGTTAGCGAGATCTGCATAGACTTGTTCCTAAGGGGAAACATGTCTGAGATTGACTATGAGAAGTTAGCTGAAATAGGTAAATAATTTTTATTATACTTCAAATGGCATCTGTGTAGAGTTAGAGGTGATTTAATAGAGCATCTTCGGTAAGGGAGAGGCTTCACCAACATTTTGTAATACTCCTTGGAGCAATCCAGTATGACTTACAGCCACTGTACTGATGTGTATCCTATTAAACCATTAGGGTTGAAGGTTAGTTTAATACATGCAGTTTTTATGAATTATTGGTAGATGTTCCTAGTGCAATTCTAGGCTATTGGAATATCACCATCATCACATATTGTGGCACGAATGGGAGTCATTACTCCAAGCAGACAAGTATTGAAAGCGTGGAGATTGCTGGATTGCATGTTATCTCCAAAGATGTTAGCGGAGCTGAGCAATCTGAACATGACATTAGGGGCCTCATCATTTTGAAAGATCAGCATTATGTTGTTTTTTTTTTTTTCCTTTAAGTTTTTGAGAATGCCAGGCTGAGCCCCAGAGCAAGACCCTTCCAGATCTTCCCCAACCCTTTGCCCCTGGCTCTGTTTCCCTGTCCCTCACCTTAGCTCTGATTTCCCCACATCTTGACTTCCAGGAGCAGCTTTTTCACTCCGAGGGCCTGTTTCAAAACCCACTGGAAGCAATTTTTCTCTCAGCCTCGACAGGCTCTGAATCAGGCCCCTCATGTTGCCTCCCAGCCATAACAGTGTGAATAGTTACAGATGATCCTCTGCTGTAGCTCATGGAGCAGGGCGATAAACTCCTCTGGCATTTCCAGGAGAAAAATGGAGCTGAGGTATCCCTCAGTTTGGAATAATGAATCTTCTTTTTTATTTGTGTTTATTACAATACATCTCTTGAGCTCCAGTCCTCTCATTCACGTGTCAAAAAAAAAAAACAAAACAAAAAAAAAAAGAAAAAAGAATGTCCAGAGAATTATGCTACTTAGGGTTAACTAGCTTTCCAGTAGATATGATAACTGCTGGGGCTTCCTTAGTCCCTGTGAACAAGTGCAGTACAGATGGTCATATGTATTTATTTTGCTTTTCTAGTTCTTTGGCACATCTCAAAGCCTGATAGCTTGTTATCTATCCTTTGTTACAAATCCTTCCCCCTGCTTTTTGGAAACCTGTCTGGTTTTACGCATAGTACAAAATACTTTTTGACAGAAGGAGTTAGCCTCTGCCTCTCTGTGTCAAAGGCTGCAGTTAACGTATTGGTTGTTTCTTTTGTGTTCAACTTGAATATACATTTCACTTTTAATAAAGCCTGTTAAATTTCAGTGGATTATGTAAATGCTTTACAGCTCCTGCTTCATGTTCCCACAGACTAGCATTTTCTCTTTCTTTTTCTCTCTCCCTTTTAAAACTTTTTGTTAATTGAGATGGTTACTGTGCTCAGATGTGGAAAAAAAACCCCAACAAACCAATAAACAAAATAGTGTTTTCCTTGTTCTGAGTTTTAACATGACTTCTAATATTTTAAAAAAGGAAAAAAATTGTGAAATTCGTGGACTGCATTATGTTTATATTATTCTTCCCAGCTTTTGGGACAAAAATATCCTTTATTGCGAAATAGCATTTTTCCAGTTAAGGTTAGTGTAGCTTTTTATGTGTGATCCACTTTTAAAGGGCAGAAAAATACACATTTTTGAGATAATAATTTAAACTTTTTCTGTGTGTGAAAAGGACTCTAACGATGTATTTCTAAAGACGTATCTTTTTTTTCCGCCATGGGGCTGCTGATTTATTTTTTGAAGAGGCTTTAATGTGAATTCAGACATAAAGTAAGGTAAAAGTAGTACACGTGTTCCTGACTCCTCTTTGTCTTTGAGAAGCCCAGCCACTAGTAGCATTTTTCATCCTCATGAAATGCATTTTTGGTACAAATCAAGTTAAAAATGAGACAATAAAGCTTTCATGTGTCTGTTTATAGGACAGAAGGATACTGAGAAACTGTGAGTGGAAAGCATTCAGAAATATTTAGTAAGAGTTTTTCTCTAACGCTTATTAGCTACTGGCACATAAATCTGGCGGAAATCAATACTTAATATATTCAGTCTGCCCTAGTGTGTCTTGCGGGGTGGTCAGGGCGTATGAAATATGTAGATGATCAAGAGGCAAAATGTTCTTGAAGCACTTTTAAAAGTGACACTAATAATGTTATAGGTAAAACTGTTAATTCTACCTTATTATAACTTGCATGATAAAAAGAGATGGATGGTGTGCAGGGGGTGCTGCACCTTATCAGGACATTAATTTTTCTCTTTATGTGTGCCTTTTCTTCTCTTAAGCCACTTGTGTGTTAGTGTGTCAATGTTATTCCTGTCAGTTTCTAGAAAACATTAATTTGAATAGCATAGAATCATTAGTGACAGTAATTATCCCAGAATCTGTGTTCATTTGGATATGTGCTTAGGATCAGCTCTTCTTGAACCTTCCAACCGTTTGGAAAAAAACTTGGAAAAAAACCCAAACCAAACCCAGAAAACCCTGGAACAAGATCGATTGACCTTGTGGTGGTCATTTCAGTGCCGAGCAGATTTGAATTCTAGGATCTAGTCCAGATTCCACTGAAGTTGGGGGAAGGATTCCCATTGGTTTTACTGGGCTTTGAGCATAGTTTTCCACCTTTGCTTGGCCTCTAGCCGGAGTTACACGCTGGGTGGACACTTGGCTGCCTTGCCTATTGCAAATTCCACAGGTTTAAGGATTTCAAGGAAACGGTGGATTCTGGGGGAGGTGAGATGGAGATTTGTTTGCAATTTGCTACCTGTATGCTAAGTGGTGGGTCGGCTCCCAGAGAGCCTTCACACGGGGTGTTACTGGGGAGTAGCTGTCAACACACGTGTTCACGTACTGAAACTTTGACTTCTCCATTTGGGCAACCCTGAAATAAAAGGCAAGAAGCTGGAGATGGATACAACAAGCAGATTGTGGGAGTGTAGGTGAGACAACACCAGCAGCCATGAATAGCAAGGTCACAGCGTGCCAGCTGTCCAGGCATTGTCGAGTTTTTTGTGAGCATCGCAGTAGATATTAATCTTAAGGAGGGTGTGGAGGTACCTTTGAGATCCCGAAGGGTTGCTTTCCCCACACGTGAGGGAGGGTGAAGAACAAGGAATCGATTTGAAACTGCAACAAATGGTGACAAAGGCCTGTGTTTTTGTTACACTGAGCTAAAATCCAGCCCTTCAGTAATGTATCGGAGGCAAAAATTTTTCTCTGTTCATTAGCACTTAAGCATTCTTGCTTGCTCCTTTAGAACTGCAGAAAGATGAAGTGGAAAATACACAGTCAGAACAGGAAGAAACATTTATGCCTCCACCACTTGAAGATCCTGAGCTAAATATCAATCACCCCTACTATGATGTTGCGAGACATGGCATCATTCAGGTAGCAGGTACGTGTGGAAGGTGCTATGCTTTTACCTTACTACATCCCTTACCACATTTTTCTCACTGTACTCCTCAAGGTGATGCATAGGAATAATGTTGATGCTTTCAGCCTTCATCCTAAAAAGCAGCTGAATAGTAATATGCGAACTCGGTGCTTTTCTGCAGATGAATTACGAGCCAAATGTTTGAGCTTAATCTTGCTTTAAAATACAACTATAGCAATATATTATAATCTGAGGCCTAACTGTGGCTGTAACAGATCTGTACTTTGTTTGTGATAAGCTGGTTTGTTTTCTGAATAACCTGAATTGTTGTGTAGACACACATAATAATTTTTCTAGTCTGCCCTGGAAGGGGTGTGCAACTGAAGAGATACGGGTTGCTGTATAAAAACTTAACAAAAGGCAGAAAGGAAACTGCTGAAGTAAATGTTAACTGCATTTATCACCTGACTCTCTGTTGTGACAGGGAGAGGAGCTATGGGTACATAGCATAGCTAAATATTGAGTCATTTAATGTTGGCAGTTACTTATTTTTAAAACATTCTGGCAATGTATAAGACACGCAGGTATATTTATGACATAAAAACACCTCTTTAAAGTATTCATTACATATTTTTTTTTTTCCTTTTGGTATATTTTTGGCATCAGTGTGCTTGTTAAAATCGTATTAATAATCACAATCCTGAACTAAAGAAGTGTGTACAATAAGACACAAATAGTGGTATTTAACACTGCTCATCCTAATGAAGTCTTAAGATTGTGTTGTATTGTGCATATTTTTTGTACTGCATACTTTACTGAGCCTAGATTATGATTCTTCAGGAATACTATAAACTCGGGTACCTTCCTGAATTGGAGCCATGAATAGGATGTTATCCAGGTGAATATCAACTTTAGCAAAACCAGTCCTCTGGTGAAGTACGATTGTCTAGGGCAGTGAAATCTGTGGCAATTTGTCTTCAGACTTATAGTGGGAGGAGAATTTTACCCACAGTAACTTCTCTTCTTGAAGCTAGATATACACAGGATAATATTTTCTACCCTCTTTAAAACTAACCCCCCCAACATAAGACTCAAAAACAGATAAACAAGGGAATAACAGATTCCCATTCCCGTGATTCAGAAGCTACTACCTGCTAACCCACTAGGATGTTTCTCACTTAAGCCCCAGCTTTGGGATGGGGGCAGTGCCAAGATATAAAGTTATTAATGAAACCATCGACATCAAACTGACAAAGTGTGAAATAGATGTGTTAACAGACACACTGGAGACACCAGAGTCACTATAACTGTCCACCTAAGAACCTCTTCCATCTGCTGTAGTAGGCAGCGCTACATGATAGCACTTTAAAAGAGATCTTCAAGACTTTTTTTTTTTTTTTCTCCTGCTAGTATACTCAACATCAAATTGTGATGGGCCATGTATTGTCTCTTTCAAATGTAATCATACACAACTATTTAGTAAATGTGTGTTGTTGCTCCTCATTCATCGTTTACCCAAAGCTGCCCTGGAAGTCATAAGCACTTGGTGTGTGTCTGTTTTAGCTGGTGTTAATTCTGAAGGGTCCTTGTGTGCTTATTGTCCTTGGAAGAACCACTGTGATTTCTGCAGCTGTGGGCAATGCTGCTGGGCAATGAGTCTGTGCTTAGACAAAGCTCCTTTTCTCCAACACTCTAGACTGGGGGAAAAGGGAACAAGTTGGCAATCTGATTAAGTTGTCTTTGACTGACCCATAAGACATTCCCTGCTGATTTACAAAAAAAATAAAAATAAAAGTTTACTTACTACCAAGGCAAACAAAAACTTTAACTTTCGTAGTCTCAAGAAGGGCTCTGTCATTTGGCTTGGAAGAGTTAAAATTGTAGGGGGACTCAAAAAAGGGGAAAATTTTTGAAATGAGAAGATGAAATATCCTGGAACAGCTCCTTTAAAATATTCATGCCTTTACTGCTGGTGAAACAGAGGACATGTGGTGGGGGCAGAATGATAACCAGCCTGCCCTTTCCCGAGCAGTCCCCCTGGCTTCAGCTTATGCCTTACTCCTGTGTTAGAGATGGGAATGTGCTTCACTTCAGTAGAGCGAAAGCCTTGGCGTATTTTGAAGAGACCTACCTGTAGCTTCCATAGTTTCATCCTACGACTTGCTCCTTATCAGTGTTTGTGTGGAATAAAGCCCAGACATTAAGGATACTCCTGGTTTAAATTCACTGGAGCAAACGGACGTGATCACAAGATGAATCTTGACTGAAATGTTGGATTATCTCTGATGGTTTTATCCTGCAGTCTTTTGTAGGGAAGAAAGTCTCCTAGCCATTGTTTAAGCTCAGAAAAGACTGACTTTAGCTGCCATTTCAGCCAGAAATATGCCATGGAGTTTTAAAAACAAGCCTACTGGACAATTTAAATGTCAGGCAGAAGCCAGGAACTGTGCCTCGGGAGGCAGTCTGCACCTCAGAGCACCTGTGACTGTGGCAGGGAAAAGGAGAAGGCAGGGGTGTGCGTGTGACCGCAGAACGTGGGGAAGGTGAACTGTGATCCAAGGACGTGCTTCACCTCCACAAAACAAGACTTTCCTGTCCCCAGCGGAGTCAGGTTTGAGTGATTTCTGGGCTTAGATTCAATGAGGAGAGGGTGAGCTCTTCAGATCTCCTTTGCATCTTGGAAAAGGCCATTCCCTTTTGAAACACATAATTTTTAAATGATTTGTACCTAGTTTATAATTAATAATGGCTTTGAATAGGACAAAGTATAATTTCAGTGTTTGGAATGGCTGTTTTAAAGCAATTCTGAAAGCTTTTCCTTCAGTTTTACTTCTGTGACTGAAAGACAATGAGCTGTATTGTTTGAAATGATCGAAGAAAAAAAATTGAGGTGAACATATTTGCAGTAATTCATCCATCTCTTAGTGATCTCGTTTCCAACAGTTAATTTAAAAAAAAAACAAAAACAACCTAAAATTCCATCTTGCTTCTCACAAATTGAAATGACTGGTACCTGCTTTCCATAACAATAGCTTTGACTATATGCAAAGGAGATTTTTCGAGTTGTATTCATAGAGTGTGAAAATACAGTTAATTGAATAAGAATAAGGGACGTTTTAAAAAGATGTAAGCTTTAATAATTGTTTATTAATTACAGACTGATTGATGTCACTAATACCAATGTGCAGCTGACTACTCTAAGCGTATGTAAATGGCACAGTGCTGCAATGATGGTTCTTTTTATTTCTGTTTTGAAGGAGAAATTTCAATCTGTTGCCTAGAAAAAAACCTCAAGACCATTTTTCTTTGTGGCAAAAAGGAAGGGACACAGAAGTACATACGATGCATCAAGCTTCCTTATTTTCTATAGTTTGCTTTTATGATACGATTGCTGACAACTTTTTGCAGCATCTTTTTTTGAACATGACCTTATTTAGCAGGACTCTGATGCTTGTGTTTTCATTAACTGACAGTGACATCCTCTTACGTGTTAGACAAAACTTATTCATGGAATCGAAGTCCATCATTGTTTTAAATCTGTATTTCCCTTCTGAGACTCCTACAGCTTTTCTAGTTATATTTAAAGATTTCACATATCCAGCCTGGGTATTTGTAGAGACTGTTCGTATTTTTCTTTAAGATCCAGTTGATCCCACGCCCGTTTCTGATTTTGAACCAGTGCGTTAGATACTCATTGGAATAGTATTTCATAGATCAGACTGTGAAAGGTAAAGTTGTAATTTAGTTTTTGTAACATGTAAGGAGAAATTGTACTGAATTACCTAATAAGCCCAAGACACAAGTTGTAATAATTTTCAGTCCATCTCAGTGACAGCTTTGCTACTTCTTGCAATACCTTCAGGAACAGATCTGTGGTCTGTAAACCGCAGTGTCACAGGAAAGAACTGGGTTTAAAGACTTTTTTTTTTTTTTTTTTTCTCTTAGAAGATTTACTTTGTGTTTTTTTGTTTAGTTTTGTTTTGTTTTTTCCAAAAGGGTATTCCTGAAATCAGTACCTCTGACATTATTTCATGGGTACCCTTTTGGGGAAAACAAATCAGCTGAAGAGACCTCAGCCTTCGGCAGTTTTCAAGGAGGAAGCTGAGGGCCCTGGTTCGTAACCTATTTGCAGCACAAGAGCTTTGCACTTACAAAGCATATCCTAACCAACTGGGTGTTGTCATGTTTTCCTCTCAGTTGCTGTGAGAGCAGCTCCAAAATAAAGGTTGATCTCAATGAAAAGTGTTTCCTGCTCTAGAGAACAGGGAGCTTGCCTGAGTGATAGAAACATGGGTTCAAATTCTTTATGCAGGGATTGAGCTTGGATTTTCCAAATTCTGCACCACTTCTCCTCTTGCTTCTTCAACCATTTTCTTCTCAGGATGTGAGAGGAAATAAATCCTTATTTTACTGCATTCCTCGCTTTGAACATCAGGCTGTAAGTTATAGTGTCTTTTTTTAAAGATAAAACTGAGTTAATTATATCAAAATATATGGATGTGCTTTCTTGTTGAATCTGAGAAAATATAATGGGTCTGCTTTAAACCTCATTTAGTAGAGCTTGCTAAAATAAATGATGGCTCAAAGTGCCCAATTCAAATGTGCACGTGAACTCAACTGTATGTTTGGGAGTCTTGACAATATACCACAAGTCATTCTACACCTGAATATGCCTTATTAAAAAGAAAATCCTGGCACTGTTTCCCCTTTATCAAGTAAATGTAAATTATATTCCCTTTCTGCTTGGCTGTGCTGCTGTTTCTTTGCTTTCCTTAAATTTTCTTCTACGCTTTCTGTGAGTTATCAACATAGTTAGTTTTGCATCACTGAAAGCAGGTTGATTTTCAGTGCCCCTTTTATGATTAGAGCATTGTTCTAGTCCAGAGAGTCAGCCAGATAGAGCTGTATTGATATTAGAGAGGTTAGCTTCAGGAATGGCTTTAACTCACCCTTCTTTCAACTTATTTTGCATACTTTAAAAGGAGCACAGATGAAATGTAAATAATTAATTACATCAAAAAGCAAGCTATCCTTTTGCTTTCAGCTGATCTGAAGAAAATGTGCTGTGGCAAAGTGTTTTTCGTAGACATAATTTAAAAGAAAAATGGCTCATGGAGGAATCTTTGGGGAATCTTGGCTTTCTGAGGGGAATGAACAAGGTTCCTGATGTAGGAAATCTCCTGAAAATTCACTTCTAGGCATTCCTGTTTAAAAAAACACCTGAGCATGTACTTGGTTTTAATTGCAATTGTAGCATTTTCCAGAATGAGCCAGGTGCAGCGCAGGTGCAGTCCTCTCACAGAAAGCTGATTTCTAAATAAACTGGTGGACACGAGTAGACTCCAGAGGAATGAATGCAAAAAAAAAGGGAATTTTGTGAAATCAAAACAAGTATACTCTTGGAACTTAGAGCTGGTGTCATTCTCCGTATTTCCTTGGTGGATCCGATCTCTGTCCCAAAGGATAAACATCACCGTGGATATTTTAATACTTCATCTTTAAGCTGGCTAATAGCCATTGTCATGGATTTTAATGTGATCAGCCGAGGTGATCAATGCCAGGAGAAAGACAACTCCTGCGTCTGCAGCCGAAGGTGTGAGCTTCTCCTGCTAATGTTGAGGCTCAGCTGTGTTATCTGGGCTGTGTATTTCCTAACTGGTTAAGAAGTTAGCCACTGTGGATGGGCAGAGGCCCACGGTGAATTACTTGTGGCTGTATTTCCCGTCCATTACTCAGCCTAGGCAAAACACAGAAGTTTCATGATGGTATTTTTGTGACCCCGTATTTCCCTGAGTTGTAGACAGCAGGAGGCTTGAAAGCTAGTTTGTCTTGCCATTTAACACAGTGTAATTGAGGTTTGGGCTCGTTTTCTCAAGCTTAAATTCTGTGAAAGAAACAAATACATGAGCAAGTGTTTTCACTGTTGTGGCAAGTCCCCTGGATTTTGACCCTGCTTCTACTCCCATTGAAACCAGTGGCAGAACTTCTGTTGCCTTTAGGATGTCACTTTGCTGTAATGCGATAATGACAAGCTTCAGTGAAGTAAAATGATATTTCACTTTTCACTTATAAAGTAGTAATGTTTAGTATCTTCAGAACAAAAGCTCTTAAAAAGTCGTGCTAAAATTACGGCATTCAAAAGATCTCATTTGCAAATTGGAATGAGCCATATCAGTAGAAAAAAAACTTTTTTCATTTTCAAGAAGCAGTCAGAAAGTGCTGTGCCATCCAAATCCTTAATTAAAAAGTAGAACAATCCCTTTTCCCACTTACCCTTCCCTGTGTCTTACTGTAAGTTTTTTCCACTGCTAAGCTCGCTATCAAAAGCGATGTACTATTCATATCTGTTTCACTGAAATCCAGGCAAATAAAACCCCAGCAGATAGCTTGTATTTTAAAGGGCATAAATCTCATTCTGGCCAGCGTGGTCTCCACACCCCTCTGCACTCACGGGGCTGGTGTCACCGTGCTCCGGGGCCAGCACAGCCCATAATCCTGCGGCTGCCCGGGAATGCCTGGGTGACAGCGGGCCTGGGGAGTCTGTCAGAGCTTTTTGGGCACCAGGGCAAACTCTGAGCCAGTGACTTTTAAAAAAAAGTGTAGGCAGGTGGCTGGAGGAGTGTGAGTGCCCAAGCACTCAGTCTTTGGGAATGCCTTCGAAATTCCTGGAGCTCCAAACCAGTGCAGGAGGAGCAGGCTTTCCCGGGAGGGTGGGACAGCTTGTCAGCTGGAAGTGTGTGGTGACATTAGCCTAGGAAATAAAGTAGGTTAAAACAAAGCTCAATTTTTGACCTGAAAGCCAAACATGAAGGAGGAAAGCTGATACTTCACTACTTCTTTGCTTTGTCCCCTGTAGGAAACGAGGCATCTTTCTGTTTAAGTCCGAGTAGTAGGGAAATACGGGTTTTGCGGGATAACAATACACTCTGTGCTGATTTTATAATCAGTGTGTTTCCCATTACACTCTCCTTTGGCTGTGCCGATGACTATCCCTCCCCACTTTACCCTTAAACTGCACTTTCACGTGTCTGGGTAACAATTATATCCTCATGTCATGGGATTCAAACTGTGTTGGACTGAAAAGCAAATGCTGTAGAAAATGCCACGGGAATTTCCCAGGGTGCTCGGTCACAGCCCTTCTGGTAGGGGGCAAGGAAAGCTGCTTCTCTTTTCACCAGCACTTCATGTGCCACGTTAAAAGTCGATGTTGTTCAAAACATGATGGATGCCTCTGAAGAGCGAGCAGCCTCTTCCCTTTCATTAGCTGTCGTCGCTAATGGGAAGCTGGCACTGCTGTATTTAGTTTTTAATGGAGTTGAGGTTACCGGTCGCCTTTTCTGGTGTGTGGTTGTTGCCTGTGTGGCACTGCGGGGTGGGAGAACAAGGTGCTCTGCTCTGCTGCTGATTTTGAAAACGTTTCTCTACCTCAGTTGAGAAAATTTCATTATTGAAACCAAGCAATTATGTGTGTTTTATGTTCTAAGTGTATCTGCAGTCTTTCATAAAGCTGGGGATTTTTTTTTTCCGCCTTTTAATTCAAGCAGTTGAATGTGACCAACAGTAACAATTAGTGACTCATTTAGTAATTTGACTGGAAACCTTTCTTGGATTTATTTTGCTCATAAAAGTGATTGTCTCTAACAAATAAAACATCCTACAGTGCACTGTAGCACAGCTATTTTTTCACAAACAAGTCATGATTTAGAGAACAATCTTTTATTAATGTTTTAATTTAATTTTAGAACAACATTCATATGAATGCATGTCACATTATAATGCCTTTATAAGTACTCTGAGAATATCAAATAAGACACTTAAAAATAACTTCAGGAATTAAAATCATGATCTGTTAAAGAACAATCTGCAGACGTACCTGAGTACATTGTTTTATTGTGCCTGCTCTTCCTTTAGTGGTGCACAAGCACCTTGTTTAACACGAGGCAGAATTTATTTTTAATGTGGGAAGAGGCACCAGGCCTTGTGGAATGAAAAAACACCTTTGAGAAATGTAATAAAAATAAGCGGTCAGCCAAAAAAGGAACTGGAAGAAGGAACCAGCCAGCAGAGAAAGATGTGATTTGGAAGTCAGAGCTACAGGACTGAAGTATTTGCCAAAAGTCAAGCTGAGATAGATCGTTAAAGCAAATAGCAAAAAGTTCTTTAGTTGTATAAATAAAAAAAGACAGAAGTGATCTTCTGTGAAATAAGAGTGGGGTGGCCATCAGAGGTAACCCAGCTATAGCTGTCCAACTACATTAATACTTCATCTTGTTTTTCTGTAAAGACAGAAATATTTTTAAGTCCTGCCTGTCATGTTTATCTGCAATTTAGATATTATCTATCTTACCCAGCTGTGTTTAGGAAAGATGCATTCAGATTGGGGTAGGGTAGAGAATAGCTAGGTTGGGGAAGAGATGGAAGATCTAACTTGTTTACAAGCGGTAAAATACCGGCTGGGAGGGGATGTGATTGTTGTCTAGAGAGTCCTTCAGGATGGTAAATAGTACTGAAGGAGAAGTGCTGCTTCAGCTGAGTGATGTCATTGTCACACAAACAAATCGGGACAAACTTACTGTGACTTTTAGGCTGGAATTGAGAAAGCGGGTTGCTTGTTCTCAAAGCAGTGAGCCGGAGGAACAAGAAACTCAAAAAACCAACTGCTTTTTAAGATGGAGCTCCACAAATCAGTGGAAGGATTATGTGGTGTAGTTTCTGGTGATTAATGCAGGCTTGGAGTTGATAATACAGGTATCTCCCAGCCTGTGTTCATACAGGAAAAGTCATTAAGCATAATCTCACCGCTTCTCCTTCTGCACCTAAACTGGAATGGATTTAACTAGATGCGGTCCCATCGTGGCCTCTGTAAGTACCGTTGAGCACAACTAGGTAGGAACTGGACAACGCAAATACAGAAGTTTTTTTCCTTTCTGTGGAATCTGTCAGGTGAGGACAGCCACCTCTTCCTGAGTTGAGTGAAGGGAGGCATATTGCTATCAGCAGTGAGTTGTCATGGAAAATGTGTGTTTTCAAAGCTGGGAAGTGTTCTGTTTATTCAGATCAAGTAATTTGAACCAACATCAGTAATGCAAATTAGAACAGCTTAAGTAGTGGTCCGAAGGTGTTCTGCCCAATTTTCATAGAAATGCTCATATGATTTTATTCGTTCAGTGACTCATTACCGATTTAACTTCCCCCATTTTACTACTTTTTAAAAAAAATTTGTTTATTCACTACAGCGATTTACTTAATTAGGGGTAAAATGAGAACAACAGAATGATAAAGAATATCTAAACCCCCCCAGTTCTTAACTTTATTGTATTCCTACTGATATCGAAGCCAAACTTTGATGTTTTAGCTGTATTAAAAACAAATATTAAATATCATTTAGTTTGAACACTGAAATTAGACAAAAAATGTCTCAAATATGAATTCAGTCTAAACCTTCATCTGGGGTGTTTCCGTATTGCTTTAAAAGCAGTGATATCTTTCATGTGGATACAAGTTGAAGTCTTCACACCTCACAGGCTTCAGTGCTGAGTTACCTTCAGTACGAGCGTGACTTAAGCCCCGTGCCTGGCTTTCCAGATGGAAGTTGGGTGTGGGGTGGGCATGGCATGAACACCGACCTTGTCTATACAGGCGGTGTGGGTGAAGCTGTCCTGAGTCAAAGAGGAATTGAACTTGGGTGCATCAATATATGCTTTGCCAGAGGAACTAAGGGGTGGATGCTTAGGGATCTTCAGGTTATGAAAAGCATGCTTGTGTGCCTTGCTTGTTGTGTTTTAAATGTGATCTGAATGTAGCAGTGCTTCTGGAAAAAAGTAGCTAAGAAAGCGTACGGTGGTTAAAAAAACAAAGCGGGTGCCCAGAGTGCTTGTAGGCAGAGCAGTATTGTGATAAATTCCAGAAATATTAAGCATGAACAGTTTGAAAGCAGGTCACTTCCAAGACTACTAGGGAAAGCAGGGCTGTTCCCTTCCACGGCTGAATACTGCAGGAGGACTGAAGTGGTCCCTGTCAGGAGCTGAGCACCACCATCCACCTCCGAGTGGGCCTCAGCTTAGCTTCATCACCTGCCCAGCAGCCGCTTCATTCCACTGCAGCGGTGGCCAGATTGCTTTCTGTAGGCAACGTGTGATTTGACAGTCTTGAGTAATGCCAGGAGGTAGAGGTAGCCCCAAATATCAGAAGATATAACCTGTTCCTTCAGATCCCTGAGGTGCCATTGCATAAGTAAATGAGCATTGTCTTTACTAACTGTTTTGTTCACCAGGTGATGACAATTCTGGAAGGAAGGTGATTACCTTCAGTTGCTGCCGTATGCCCCCCTCCCATCAGCTCAATCACACCAGATTGCTGGAGTAAGTTTCTCTCAGTCTCCTGTGTGGACTACTTTGCATTTCATACATGAACTTCTGTTAGCTTGTTTCCAGGTGAATGAGCTTTCAGAGAGGAGAAGCAGGAGGCAAGGAGTGAAATGAATAAAGGATGTAAGACCTACTACTGTTAATACTAAGTGAATGAGATGGGGATGAAACTGCCAGATACTTCACCTGGAATCTTGACTAGAAGCAGCAATTCACTGTGTGCTGAAATTAACTTGTCTTGATCATTTTTCTAAAATTTAATTTATGATTCATTGTGTGCTGAAATTAACTTGTTCTGATCATTTTTTAAAAATTTAATTTATGATGGGGACCAATGAAAGAGAAATTCTAGTATTTTAGGGCTCTATAGGTATGTACCCATGAACAGTAGTGTTTGCCTTAATTTGCTATACCTTACCTCCTAAATCACTCAGCAAGGGTGTTGTTTAGTTATTTACATCTTCACGATCTTCCTCTTTTATAAAAGTATCTGCGTTGCGTAGAGTATAATATGCTTAACATTTTTACATGCATCTCACTTTGTAATGTTTGGGGTCTTGTGTTAAAAGAGGTTGTGAACATGTAAAATCATAACATTCTTCTTTATAAATTTGCCGCAGCAAGGTGTCAGGACGTCTTTCTGCCTTGTAGTTTGTCGCTACAAGGAGATGTGTTCTGCCGTGGGAGTCCTGCCCTTATTAAGCGTTTTAAACCTATTTGGAGTTCTTGTACAGCCTCCACTGCCAAAATGTTTGAGCACCTTTCAACCGTCAGTACCCACCACCATCGGAAAGGACACAAGTGCTGTTATCTCAACTTTTCAGAAACAGAGAGGGATTAGAAGACAGGTTATTTAAGAAGTGTGTTTGACACCACGTTGCTTCATTTCTATGAAATTCCATTTCACAGCTAGGTTATTTCCACAGCCTTAAGCCAAAGCTTCCTGTGTAGCACAGAGGGAGCGTTAGCACCTAGGAGGAAGAGCCACACCAGTCAGCTTCTCACCTAGAGTTGCTACCTGCAAGGATTAATAGGAAATGCCAAAGAAAGGATTGTGACAAACCACGTTGCCACCAGATCTAAGAACCTTCCTCAGTTCTGTGAGGAGCCGCCTTGATGAAACCAAGGTTTCCAGCCCTTAGACTCTTTTTTCCTGTATCTGAGACAACACCAAATTCACTTGGAAAGTCTGTGCTAAGGAAGAACTGAAGGCAGGCGTCTGAATGTGAAGCTAGCAATGTAACTATCAAGTGGTCTGCTTTTGAATAGTTTGAAATGTTGAATTCTGAGGAAAAGCTGCAGAGTAGGCTCAGATTGGTAGGTATTTTGGGATGAAATCACTTAAAGAATTGATTTGGTAAAGCTTTTGTAATGTCCCCCCAACTCTGTTACAGCCTTAGAACAGGTAGTTGACTGTGCAGAAATACTGGTTGTTTTATGCCCACAAAACTCTCTCAGTGATTTTTAGAGGTAAAGGCTTTCTGGATGCAATGTGCCAAGGAATTTACATGCTGTAAAATAAAACACGATGCACTCGGTATGTAAGAATATCTGTTTCAATATATTTTCATTTCAGACTCTTTTTAGAAAAGTCTTGAATGACTGTTGCTACTACTTTTTCCATGAAATTGCCATGAACACGTAGGTCGGGGATCAAAACAGCATGATATTAATTGCAGTGGCAGTCCTTGTCCTGAGACTGACAGTATGCTGAGGGAATAGCAGATAAATGGGACTGCAGGAGCAGAGTGTAAGAGTGAAGTTGGGGGCTTTTCCATGCAAAGGTGGGTAGTCAAAGTGGCCTTGATACTTGCAGATAGCCACAGCCTAATAAATGGCACATGGAACTATCTATTTTCCATTGGATGACAATTGCTTACATACAATTAAGAGCAATAGCTGGGGCTCGGCTGCAGAATAATAAGGTAGCATTGAGAATGACATGAGAAAGTTGAAATCTGACACAGCAAGACATGAGGCCAGATTGTACTCTTCCATCACTGCTTTATTTGAATCATTGAGCTGTGTAATAGGCCATGCAGTGATCTCAGCTGTAGGAGAAAGGGAAGAGAAGAGCATCGTAAACTATACCATAAAAGAATGAACACCCAGAAATCTGCTTATAAAACGTGCAGTATTATTTCAAGATGGGATAAGTAGTGTAGTTCTTTAAATTAGTTTTAAGGGAAATGATCTATGAATGCCATCCTCCCAGTACAAACAAGGGAAAGGCAAATATGTTCAAGAAGAGGGTTTACAGTAACAGGTTGCAATTGGCAGTAATTCGGGCTAATGGATTTTTCAAAAATTTAAAAAGTTTTAAATTAAGAGGAAAACCCAATATTTATTCTTTATTATTTTGAAAAGTCAAAATGACATTGTTTGCTTGGCTAGAAGGAAGGAATTTAAAAAAAAACCCACAAAACCAAACAAACCAAAACCCAGAAGAAAGCAAAATAAAAGTCGCTGTCAGTTAAAATGCATCTTTTTAACAATTTCTTGGAAAGCACAGTCCCATACTGTCTTCATCTTTTAGCGATTCATGCTTACCATAGTTTTTGTAACTAAATACGGTCTTTCAAATTTCAGGCTTTGCAGTGATGTGGAATTATTGGCAACTGTCACTAGAGCAAGTTGAACTTGTTAAATAAATACACTGAAGCAAACGTGAATTTGCAGTCGCTGGCGTTCTGTGTAAAAATAGCACATTTTCTTTCTCAGTTACTGCTTTAAAAATCTCATCCAGTAAACTGTCTTAAAACTAAAATGTTATCTTTCTCCTCAGGTACTTAAAGTATACTTTGGACCAGTATGTAGAGAATGATTATACGGTTGTCTACTTTCACTATGGCCTGAAGAGTGTGAACAAACCATCTCTGAAATGGTTACAAACAGCCTACAAAGAATTTGACAGGAAGTATGTCTCCAAAATATTTGGTTTACTTTGTCGATTGTGTGATGTCTGGAACTGACCTCCGTGAAGGAAGCGGATCTTTCCTGATCCACCCAGGGCTGGCTGAGTTCATTTTGGCACTGCACATTCTTATGATGATAGTGGATAATGGTGTTGGTTCTCTGGGAAGTGTCTGGGCAGCACTGAGGAATGGCCGGGGTGCTGCAGTGGTTGTCCAAAGGTATAAAAATCTTTGGCAACAAACCCAAGAGCCGTGCCCTTTTCTGTGCCCTATTTAACGAGACAGCTGTGATACCTTGTTGGTCATTGTTCTTGGTTGTATCACAGTTGTGTTTGATTTTTTGATCATCCCAAGCCTAGGTTGTGTCCAAAAAAAGGGAAGATTAGTTTTTAACATTCTGTATCTTGCAGGCCTTGCAGCGTTTGTTGGTTCTCATACATAAAGCCCTGCAGGAACCACTGTGCTTGGGTATGCCTGGTGTTTGGAATAACACTGGCCACAGCTCATGACTTCACGTTTTAGTTGGTTTGGGTGTAGTCGAGGCCAAAGCTCCTGGATAAATAGCATTTTAATAGTGGAAACTAAAATTCTGGTGGTTATACTCTAGAAGTGCACGCTTACCAATGAAGCAGAAATTGCCTATTGAAGTCAGTCAGTCTTTGCTTGTTTGCCAGTTGTTACTCGTTTGTAACTTGGTGTTGAGAGGGCAGCATGACTGAAAGCAAAAATACTGCTCTTTCCTGGAAGTGAGAGTGTATGTTGGGGGGGAATGGATCATACATGCCTGATTTTTTTCAAATTTGGGAGCTGGAACAAGAAGCAAATCTCAAAAAAAGATGCTGCCAAGAGGATTATTGGGTGTTAGACTGGGAGCAGTCCCAGTGAAATACCCAACCCTGCTTTAAAATTGAAGTGGTGATGTGCACAGCGCCTTTTGGCCATCTAGTGCCGGAGCTCAGACTCTTGAATCTCACCCAGTAACCTCCTGAATTCCACTCTCAAACCCATTAAGCAAGAAGATGAGGTTGTGCATAGCAGCCATCAGAGCAGCAGTGTGGAGCTGTCTGCTGAAGCCTCTACGTCCTCCACTCAGCAACAGACCAAAAAAGCTTATTTTTGCTAGTAGCTTTCCAGTATGGTTAGTACCATGTGTCTGTGGCTTCTGGGACTGGGTAAGGGAGAAGAAAGGCAAAGGATCTCTTGTAATTTGTCTTTGGTGAGAGATTTGGACTACGATACGGGTTTTGCTGCACACTGGCGATTCCTGAAAATAAAGCATCATGCTATTTTTCCTTCTGGAATGATCCCAAGCCAAATTTACAGTTGCTGTGTGGGGAGAGGCAGTACAAGGGCAGTATCTTTTGTTGCCTTTTGCCATACCTACTAGTGCACAGTGTGACTCTCATTTATGCCAAAATCTGTTCTCTCCGTTCCCCCACCGTGACCCAGAAAGCAGGAGAACCAAAGAGGAACGGAGAAGCTGAGCAAAACTCTACACCCATTTTACTCACAGTTGGAACTTCTTAGCATACTGTCATTGAGAAGCTCAAAGCCATGCTCACCGCCCGACATCCATGTTTGTCTGTACTAGCCAGAGGAAAAAAAAACCAAACCAAAAATAGCACCTTTCAGACTTCTGTGTGTGTGTTTTGGGGTCAAAAGAAGGGAGGATGGGGTGTACAAAGGGCAGTAATAATTAGCTAGCAGCGTGGAAGCAAATGTTCAGTGACAATAGTTTAAATAGAATAGTTCTTGCTTTGAAGGTTTAGAGCAGAGGCTCGGTAAAGTTTTTTGATTTTAATCTAGGAAACTATGAAGTACGTAAAGTTCCACAGAAGCAACGGCTTATGCCCATTGCTTCAAGGTACAAAAGAAACTTAAAATGGAAACTTCAGTAAAGCAACTCTGGTGTTTTGCTTGTTATTTTTAATTGTTGATTTTGGGTTCTTATCCACAGTCGTGCCAATTGCACAGGGATAGTTTGTGTATGGTAGTGGCTTTGTAAAAATCTCTTTTGATTTCAGAGATGTCTGGGCCCAGTTCAAACCCAAAAAGGAAAACTGTTGTAATTGCTGAGTTGGTCCCTTTTCCCCCTCTATACCATAACTTGCTACAGGAAGGGTTTTCTTAGGAGTTCACGATAATTTTTTTTCCACAGTCATTGTTTTGTAATCATGAGTAGTGAACACTTGGGAGGGGCACTCCCTACTGGCAAGCAAACTTGGCAGAGCAATAAGCAACAATTAATATCTAAAAGCAGAACATCTCATTATGCATTCCTCAATTTCATTTTGCAATAACGTTGAATAAGAGCAGAGTCTTTTTGTGCAGCCTGGTTTCCGTTTCAGTTTCAACCTACTAGAATCTACAATTTATGTATCATGATAGGACACTGTAGAATCAAGCAAAGCCGTAATGGAGAGAGACTTTTCCTTCATACAAAAGGGACCACCCAATCTAAACCAGCATGCAGTTGGCTTCACCTTTAGTAATTACTAGCAAAAAAAGATAAAAGTAATGGTAAAAATAAAAGATTAAGTATAAATTTTATCTCTGAAAATTTAGAAATCTTCTCCAATGTGAAACTCCGGTAAGCAGAAAATAAAGGGAGATGAAGGAAAGTAATTTTTTATATCACAGATTTTTTTATAGGCTCTTCTTTCTCTTCTCAATATTTTTTTCAAGTTGCCTAATTTCCCTTCTGTCCCCCTGATATTAAATCTGTGAGAGAGTAGACATTGGTTAGGAATGTAATAGTGTTATCTTGGCCTACTATTGTATCGTCAAAACTGACCATTTTTTTAAACGGGGTGGGTTTTTTTTCATTTTACATTCTATTTCTTCTGAATTAGGTCTTTTTAATGTATTTGAAAAGAATGCTGTATAATGTTCCTGTAATAATACCTTCCATTTAGCTGTAGCTATTCAGTTCTACCGTCTGTGATATTCAACAGTCTTATAACAATTTCATTTTCTTTTCCTAGGTATAAGAAAAACCTTAAAGCACTCTATGTTGTACATCCAACCAACTTCATAAAAATTCTGTGGAATATCTTTAAACCTCTTATAAGGTACTTGGCAGTTTATTCAACACATTTTTCTGTTTAGTTTAAGGATGGTTTGATCTCTAATAATTTGCTTTTAAAAAGGCTTGAGGTAAAATATGTCGGGTAGCAGCACAATACCCATTTAAATTGTCTTGAACTAATGAGTAAGGTGAGCTTAAGCCTGGGTGTGAATAATAGGGTAGAGTTCTTTCTAAGAAAAGGGAGGCTCAATTCATAGTAGTTTTACTGGTGTGTTAAGGTAAATATCACTTTAAAACAGTTATTCTGTGGAGCATGAATGACTTTTTTGTCCCATTTGACAGCACTTAGCACAATAGAACTGGGTCTGTGACTGGAGTTAGGAGTGCTACGGTAAAGCGGGTAACGAATGGTTAACCTTGGGTCTGATCTCAAGTGCTGCATGAATAGGAACCACACCACTCCTGTGTTCAAAGTTAATGGATAAGCCCTGAAGTGCCCATAAGAATTTGAGATGGAGGGTATAACGGTGAAGGTGGATGTATTCTACTGGTGCATTCTTTTCCTTTGCATGGTTTAAAATTGATGCTGTCTACAAAGAACCGGCAACAATGGGCAGAGATTGCTAAGTGCTAGGATGGTTGGGCTGGCTTAGTTTCTGCTCCTGAACTTCTGCCACTTTCAAAGTAATTCTAACATGTTGCAGATTATAGTATGAATGTCCTTGGGGCTGGAGGATGAAAAGTTTATCTTGAGAAGCTATACCTAAAAATCCCCATTTCAGTAACGTGCGTTTGATCCAATTTCTGATTGGTAGCATGCTAATTAATCTGAAAGGGGGAGTTTAACTTTTAGGCAGATCAGAACATGTAAGAAGCATGAGAAAATAAAAAAAGTATTTCCATCTAAAAATCATTCCAGAATATGCTGTTCTCGAAACAAGAAGACTAACTATAGTTCTTTATTTTAAGTAAAGTAAATGCCAGAGATCCGGTACATAGACCAACAGTGTGACAAAGGAAGGTAACAGTAAAACCAGAAAACCTCTCAATGGACGTTACAACACTTAAGGTGAAACCAACTTTTTTCTCAGAGGCAGCTGAAAGCTCCTTGGAATAGCTCCAGGCAGGCGGTTTTGGGACACCGACAGCTTTCAGTCTGAACCTGTGGACCAGCCGTGCTATTTGACTTACAGTAATAACTGGCTGCTAATTCTTAGTTAAAAAAAAAAGTTTGCAGGTACCTGTTCAAAAATACTCATTTTCCCTGGATCTTACAGGGTCTGTGTAAATAAGGTGAATGTTTTTCTTCTTGGGCAGTATGATACACTGGCAGTTAAATCCTTGTGTACTCTGAATGTGAAAGTGCGTGATCCTGATAAACTGAAGCATTCACAGCTAGCACAGAAAATTCAAACCAGGGCTTGTCACTTTAGATGCATCATCATCTTAACCTTCTGAACACCCTGCTGTCATCCGGATTGGCTGTCCTGTTTGTGCTCTGCTTTTACTACCTGGATACTTGCTGGGAGCCTAATTTAGTTAAAATATGTGACCGACAGAGACAAAGCTATTTGTATGCTGGGACTGACAAAATAATTAAAAGTATGAGTAAACTCTGAAAAGATCTGTAAGCCAGGAGGCAGGAATTAGCTGAAACTAGGAACAAAACCTCTTTACTCCTTAAAACAGTTTAACTGCCAAATGCTCACGTGCATTTGTACTTTGGGTTGACTCAAGTTTGGGTTTGTCAAGTAAGAGAAAATGTAAGGATATAATTTTAAAATTGAAGTGTGGACGTGCCCATGTACAATTTGCCTAAATTACACTCTCACTGAAGACTAAAACTTATTAAGATTGTTAATTTACTACAATAGTACTATTTCAGATTTGCTCACAGTACTTTTCCTTCCAGTTTAGAATAATCTTATCTCAGCAGGTCATGCTGTTATGTAAGTGTCAATATTAAACCAAAGTTAACAAAAAGAAGGGAGAAAAATCCTCTGGACTTTCTGTCTCCTAGCTTTGCTGAATTACAGCCCAGATTTACTTGTAGGTAGTGTTTCCAATAAAAATAGTAGATGTAAAATAAATTTCATTATCAAGAAACATGTATTTATTTTTCAGAAGTCTGTTAGTACGTTCGGTATCTGTTAGTACGTGGCCTTAGTACTTTCACATGAGCAGTGTGTTTGCTAAGAACTGGACAAATGGCAGAATTTAGAGTGGAGAGCAAAAGTAGTAAGTATTGTGGCATACTCGTATTTGAAAGTATTTAAGAAAATGTAAATACTTGAAATTTCTCAAGCACCACAAGTTGATTGATCTTCTTTCCAGTCCCAAAAGAGACGAGCAAGAAGGTAATCTGTCATCAAATGTCTTTTTCCAAACGGCAAAAAACCCTGAGAGCAACACAATTCTGTGTGTAAGCTAACAGAAGCCACCCACCTGTTATCACAATAATACACATCTAGATAGTGGTGGTGATGTGACATTTTTAAGGAACAGCAATAATTCCTAATTGCCCACAACTGAATTGCAAACTGTGTGTTCTGTAATACGTCCTGTATCACCAGAGGTGGCTGGTTACGGAGGGTTCTGTGCTAGCCCTTGGCTTGGGTAAGATGTTGAGGCTGGTTTGGGTAAAAGACACACTGAAGAGCTCTGAAGTTGTTCATGCACAGACCGGTATCCGTTAGTGTCCCAAAATCGCTTGCCCGTTAACAAAATTTAGCTCATTTCAATCAAAAGCTCCTAAAATACTGAAGTGACTTGTATTTGTGCCACCTCCCACTAGAGGGAGTGTGTGTATGTGTATTTGACAAGCCAGGGATAAATTCATTAACGCGAGAGAATTCTTCTCCAAGTTTACTGTCAAAGTAAGTTGCAGCAAAGAACACTTTTTATCATACACACCCATTATTTTGCTGCACACTCCCTTACAGGACAGATGGTTTGTGTTGTAATTTCATATTTTTCCCCATGAAAATGGTGCTGCACCTGGTTGGAACACCTCAGCCTGCAAAAGTAGTGTATTCTGTCTGAAACTCAAGACCTAACTAGTGACACTCGGTGCTTCAAATTTGGAAGCGTGTTTTGTACAATTCACAGAAAAACCTTATTATGCAGGATGTTTCCTAGAAGCTATCCAGCCCTTTTCAAAAGAGATAAAGTCGATAGCCCAACACTCCAAGGGTATGCACTGTCCACACTTTGCACATCTTCTCTGTGGCTTACTACTTTATCGTTCGTGTCTGCAGCCCCATTAGTTTGTCTTTTGGCGGGGAGGAAT
Organism: Athene noctua; assembly: GCF_965140245.1. Taxonomy (NCBI): domain Eukaryota; kingdom Metazoa; phylum Chordata; class Aves; order Strigiformes; family Strigidae; genus Athene; species Athene noctua. The sequence continues at coordinate 1,896,837 of NC_134039.1, forward strand.
ACCTAAATAATGCAAACATGTTCTCTTGGCTGTGTAACATTTTCTCCAAAATTAACAGTTCTTTTAGTGAGCTTTCTAATGCTGTGTGAAACCTGTTTTTCAGTGGTTTTTAAAGCAGTGTTTTTCATATCTATGCAAATCAGAAAACATTCAGATGGAAGTCAGTTATTTTTATTCAAATCAGACTCTCAGGCATGCACTGTATATGTTTGATCATATGAAATGAAATACATCTTATGTCTCCTGCTGCTTCAATTACAGTCTAATTTTGAGTTGCATCAGCACTTACATTTTTGTAATAGAAACTAAACCCTTCGTAAATGTTCTTCCCATGCTGATTTTTACACTTCTTTGTGTAAATTTTTTTTTTTTTTTTTTTTAGCCATAAGTTTGGGAAAAAAATCACCTACTTGAATTATTTAAGTGACCTGAGAGAGCATCTCAAATATGACCAGCTAAATGTCCCTCCAGAAGTCATCCGGTACGTGTCAGGTTTAAAATATGTTGTCTCACCTCTTCTTGGGTAGAGTTGCATCCTGATCACTGTATTCCAAACAGAATCTAATTCTATTTTGTCAGTGATTAAAAGTCTAATTTAGCTCTTTGTGCTTGGTTGGATTTAATTCCAAAAGCTGCATTGCCATCAAAGATGTGCTGAAGTGCATCAGGTGTTTAGACCAGAGAAAGCTGTATAGTTTTGTACAGATTTTGGAACATCTCCATCTCAGTTGTGGAGCATTTTCTTAATATAACTGCAGTTTCTGTGTGAGTGGTATCAACACCAATCCATATATCATTACTGCTTATGAGTATGATGTAATGTTCATGGGCAAAAACATAGTTGTGACCTCTTTGCTTGCATTTTGTAACAGATTAAGTGTCTTCCTTTCGCTAAGAGCCTTCCCAGTCAGCAAAGTGTTGATTGATTTTAAACTTGATGGATACATCTATTGTTAGTGGATCCATTACTTTTATATTGTGTGTGTGTGTGTCTGTTAGGGAAGAGTATCGGGGAGGGGGCAGGAGAGGAAAAGAAAAAGAAATGCATAGGGCTGGAATTGTCAAGTGCCAGTATTAGTATCAATAACAGTCTTTTCGACACGGCGCTTTACATGGAAATGCTTTGATGTACTGACAGGAAGTGATTTTATGTCACTGATGAATGAAAGTACCTGGAAGCTTTGATTATGACTGTTATTGATGCCTGGTGGGTTTTTACACACCTTTTGTGTAAATATGGAGTAACAGAAAATACCTTACAGCTCGGAGGTTATAAATTAGATTGCATGGTTGCCAAAGAAAGGGGAGTTGTATTTTGGGTAGCAAATAGGTTTGAATTTTGCTGTTAAATTACAGTGTGTTCCTGGGTTTTTGATACATTTATTACTGTGCTCCACTGGCTGAAGCAAAAGAGCTCTTCTGTGTTTTCCTTAACTATTCTACCACAAATAACACTTAAAAATTTCCCTAATGCTTAAATTAAATGCAAGTTCTGTAAGACCTACAGCATATACACTACTGTGAGGGAATCAGCATCATGAGCAACACCAGTAGCTGTTCATATGTATAGCCTGTCTGCCATGGTGCACACAAAGTCAATGTTTTCTTGATTTTTGCAGACACGATGAAAATCTTCGGGGGAGACAGAAGGGAAAACTTCCACCTGTGGTTAAGGTTCCTCCACCACGGCCACCTTTACCCACGCAGCAGTTTGGAGTCAGCCTGCAATAGTAAGCCAGGAGATTTCTGTGCCCTGCAGCCTTCTGTAATGTGCAGACTCACTGGACAGAACGTCTGCAAATATTTTGTTTATTATATGTTTAGTTTCTCATTCTCTTTGAAAATCACGAAACCAGGAGGCTAAACAACAGGTTTTATGAATTTACGACAGGTCTCACAGTCCCAGTGACCTGCCTGACCTTCCCATTCACAGTATCTTTGTGGTAGTTAGTGCTGCTGTGACTGCACAACTTTTCTTCCAGTGGATAGAAATTTGCCAATATACGACAGAGCCCTGAGCTAACCTGTTGCTGGTGGAGGCTGGCAGTGTGCAAGTGTTTTGGAGATATTTAGGTGGTGGATAGCAAAGCCAAAACAAAGCTGCAGGCTCCAAAATGGCTGGCTGCGTAATGCTAAAATGGATGCTTGTGCCTTTATATATTGTTTTTTTGTTGCTTGCATATTGTTCTGATCAGAGTTTTATGAAATGAATAAAATGACTCTCTTCCAGAAATGCCCTGACAGCTGCTTACATAGATCACTGTTTGGGGTATAAAAAATGATTTACTTTACACAAGGCATGGGATAGCAGCAGTACTTGCAAGATTCAGTTTTGGTAAAAAGCAACCCAAAAACCCCACAAAGCCTTCTAGCTTCCTACCCACAGTCATTTCTGTCATCTTTCTGTGGCATCCTTCTCAAAACCAGCTGAAGAATATTGTTCACATTCAGCAAAGGCAATTTAAGCTGTCTCAGACGTGGACATTTGCCGAATCTCCTCCCACCCCCAATCTACTTTGCTGGTTCTAATGATTCAGCTGTAAATGAGATATAAAATACAATCTTCCCTTGGTTAAATGTTAAGCATTAGTCCTCTCTGGAAGGCCTGAAATTAGTACAATCAATATCTATTGTGTAAGAGCTACTGTGACATTAACTTTTATGATAGCTCTTTAGAGTTCAACCTAACACTTGAAACATGGCTAACTCGCTTCCCTAATTCAGAGAAGATCTTCTAGGTGGGCACCACTGGATCATTAAGAAGGACAATGTTTTATGTGGCTGCTGCAGGCACGAGGGACACACTGGGACACAGCCCAGCCTGGCTGCTCAAGCAGCTCTATTGAACTTCTTGCAGGCTCATGCGATCAGACAGCATGTTGTGTGCCATTCTTACCATCTGCTAGTCACATTTTATTTCTCTGACTGTGCCTGAGCAGTAAACAATGTCTTTGCGGGGCTGCACGTGGGGAGGGTGTGGTGGCTGCGCTTCCTGAGCCAGCAGTGTGCCCGGGTGGCCAAGAAAGCCAACGGCATCCTGGCTTGGGTTAGAACTAGTGTGGCCAGCAGGAGCAGGGAGGTGACAGTCCCCCTGTGCTCTGCACTGGTGAGGCCACACCTGGAGGGTTGGGTCCAGGTTTGGGCACCTCAATCCCAGAGAGATCTGGAGGGGCTGGAGCGAGGGCAGAGGAGGGCAACGAGGCTGGGGAAGGGCTGGAGAATCAATCCTGTGAGGAGGCAGGGCAGGAGCTGGGAGTGTTCAGTGTGAGGAGGAGGAGGCTGAGGGGAGCCCTCATCCCTCTCTGCAGCTCCTGACAGGACATTGCAGAGAGGCTGGGGCTGGGCTCTGCTCCCAGGGGATCAGGGACAGGACAAGAGGGAACAGCTGGAAACTGCCCCAGGGGAGGGTCAGGCTGGGCAGGAGGGAAAATGTTTCCCAGCAAGAGTGGTCGGAGAGTGGAAGAGGCTGCCCAGGGAGGGGGCAGTCCCCGTCCCTGGGGGGGTTTCAGGGCCGTTGGGATGAGCTGTGGGGGATGTGGGGTAGGGGAGAACTTTGTAGAGTTGGGCTGAGGGTTGGACTCGATGATCCCGAGGGGCTTTTCCAACCTGAATGGTTCTGTGATTCCTGCTTTCTGGCTGCATTACAGCCAGCAAATCCTGTCCTTGCTGTATGCCGTGGCTTTCCCCAAGTATAAAAAGGGTGGCTGCTTCATAAAGAGCTTTTCTGTGGAAGATCTGTGGGTGCAGAAACACCAAGCAAGGCATTGCTATCATTTTTACCCCGAGAGCTCCCGCGCTGGCGCTGAAGGTGCTGACGGACGGATGCCCTCCGTGTGTGGGGGCAGTTCTCAGCACCCAGGTGTCCAGAATGGATGTTGTCCAGCTTCCCTCTTGCAGAAGAGACGGTGTGGCGTCACCACTTAAAAATTACAAATAAACAAGTCCCCAACAACTCTAAATGAGAAATAAAGGAATTCATTTATACTGTGTTTGGGAAGAAGGGTAAAGTTAATGGAGGAGAGGAAATGTGTTTGGAGTTTCTAAAATCTGAACCAAAAAAGTATCAACTTTCATCTTGATGAATGAATTGCTTTTGCTATTTCTTTCTCCTCTTTATGATCTCTATAACTGCAATGACAAAATGGCAGTGACCTCCCGCCTGTCTAGGGAAGAGACAGGTTTGAAACCTTCTTCTGGGTGAGGCTCTTCCCTTTTTCTGAAGAGAGCTACAGGCAGACTCTGGTTTTATTTTGTATAGGCTTATGAGAGTATGAGTGCTGTGTACTTCACTACAGTTAGTAAAAATTGTACTGTCAGGGATGCTGCTGGGATAAAGCTACTGTCGTTAAAGAACTGCTTCTCTGTGGAGTCTTTTTCTTTAGCTTAGGAAAAGAAATTGTAAGGCCTATAGGCCTGAGGTTTCATCAGATTCAGTGCTTCTGGGATGATGATTTTGATTCAGTCAGTAAGAGATTGGTGAATGGGATTTATCCAGAGCCCTTGTAGATGGCCAAATTTTGCCAAGATGCTTGATAATGGTATCCCAATGACTTCTGGCTGTGGGAGGGGGTAAAGCCATACCCTTTTGAATGTGCCTCGCTAAAAGCAGCAGGCAATGCTCTCTCTGGTAACACTTCCTCATTTAACTTTTTTCTCAGTTATATTAGTTAATACAGTTGCTTTCCAGAGCTATAATTAGAAACCAGAAGAGCAAAAAGTGACTTAAGCGTTGGTACAAAATATCTCACTTTTGTCCATCAGGCATGGGGGAAAAAAAAGCATGTTTTGTTAGGACAGTAAAATGATGCTGGAGGAAGTTTCCATGTAGACACTGATAAATGAGTGTCTGGGACTAGTGCCTCATCTTGGAGGAATCTGTTAACTCACAAAGACATCTTTAACCTTGTGGAGTCAGATTTTCAAAATGACATAAGGCAACTGGGCATTTAAAAATCATGGAAGGTCTGTGAGAGCTGGGAGTATAATTCTTTGAAATGTAATCTATACTGAATTGGGTATAATTTATGAGCAGGCTGGAGGGCTTATTATCAGGTTAGTTCAAAACTTTTCTTTCATATGTTACCCCCATCCACTCAGGATCCAAAATCTGAATTTAAAGTGGCTGCATCTGATCTCTTTAACCCCTCAGTGTCACGCTGAGCTCTTTGTGGGGAAGAAAAAACCAAACACACACCAAGCTGACTTCATCTTAAATGGCTGTCCAGCTTTATTTGCATTTGCTTGTTTGGGATTTAAGCATGTGCTTTATGTTAGGCACAGATGTGAAGTGGAAAACCTTCCTTATTGTGAGCTCCTGCGAGGACTCAATAATTTGGTCTTTGCAGCTAGAACTTAAATCTAGTACCAAAATGTCCTGAAGTTTCCACTGAAACTACAGTTATTCAAACAGTAATAAATGAGCTTAGCAAAGGCAATTAAGTCATCCAGGGTTGTTTTATAGGATGTCTTTATTCTAAAGTGGAGGGGACTAAAGAATATTTGCTTTCTCCCTATAATTTTTTATGTCTACGCGTACAGAGCAGCCTTGCCCAGTTTGCTGAACGACAGACAGTCTTTCTGCAGCATTTTGATCCCCAGCCCGGATTGCCTGGCTGCCAAATCGCACCTTTAAAGGTTTGAATTACCGCTAAAAGCTATATGATTTTCTTGAAAATATAAAAGAACACAACTGAAACTAATGTGCATCTTCGTGGGGATTTCAGACGGAACAGTCCCCCTGAGGAAGTTTTGTCCACGCTTAATTTTTCCACTTATAACGTAAAGGGAATCCGTGCTCAGATTTGACAGGTACTTAAGAATATGTAGCGCAGAGTGGGTGGGATAATTTGCATGTTTAGTGTTTATTATGTCCTCCTCTAACTTAATAATTGAAGCTTCTTATGTGCGGATAGCATGAGGGGAGTAACAACCCTTAGGAGCTGGTTGAAAGGTTTATCAAGCCTCACATCATGTCTCCAATAGAGGGCAATAGCAGATGGGAGCAGTCTTAGCACAGGGCAAGCCTACAGCAAGAATTCCTCGGGTATAGTGTCCCAGCTTGTAGTGATCAGAGACTTGCACAGTGCTGTGAAAATGACTTTCTCTTGCTCACCAGTAGCTCTCGCTTTTATAAATCCAGACATTTCAAAGGATGTTCATGTATTGTGTTGATATAGCAAGACTATTTCTCTGTTCTTTCAGCAATGCTACCTTCACACACAAAATGTAGAGCAGCAAGAATTAGCTATTCGGAATATATCCTGACTCGTTTGCACTGCATGTCAGGGTGGAAAGTAGGATTCTCATTCTAAAAGCCGTTAGTAAAGGTTTTACATTTTTAAAAGGCAAGGCAGAATTTGGGGGACCCTCTGCTTCTGTTGATCAGATAAATAAAGTTATAATGCATGAATGAAGCTTCCTAAATACGCAACACTTGAAAGGAATTAATACTTGACTGTTTGGGCCAGGCAGCATCGTTGTCCTCTGCTGCCTGTTCAGCGAGCGCCTATAAACCCCTGGTGCTGCACCCGATTGCCTCTGTAATCAGGGAAGGCTACAGCTGAGCTCCAGCACAGAGCACAGAGTTGACCTTGACTAGCTGGTGACATTGTTCTGTTTTCTCCGATTGGTTTTAAATTCCAAAATTAAACATCTTTTGTGAGAAGACAGGAAATGTTCTGCGTTTCTTGCCACGGATGGGGAGAGGGGGCAGAGAAAAAAATGCACAAAATTGCCACAAATGTACAGCTCGTGCTTGTTGAATTGTTATCATAAACATTTCAGGGTGCTTTCCTTTTGGTCATAATCTTTCCGCTTGTGCATGCTGTGCATGCGTGACCAGGGAGGAAGAATGCATTCTAAACCAAATCTCAGCGTGTCTCAGCAGGGAAAAAATGAAAAGGAGAGGAAAAGCAAAGAGAGAGGAAGATTATCAGACAAGAATACTTAATGACACTTCAGAACCATGTGTAAAGGCCTTTTGTGATAACTGTCCGCTGTCTAGAAATGAGTCACTGGATATATAACACGTTGCAGTAACTAATCATACATCCTACAGTAGGGAGTACTCCTTCTCCCTGGCTACTGTGGTTACCAGAATAGATCCCTCTTGAATCTGACACGTTGCTGCAATACGATTCAGATCTGTGAATCCGCTGCAGAAAACTGTACTGTGTGCTGAAACGCTGTGTTCTGCTCATCTCTGGAGCAGAGAGAGATCTCTCTCTCCTTTCAAATTGCCCGTCCTGGTGCCTGATCCCCGGTGTCAGTTTGCATTGTCCATCATAAAGCACAGCTGCTCATCACGCCAGCCCCAACAAGGCAAGAAAAATGCAGATGACTTGACAGGATCCACAAAGAGAAGATAGAGGTGTAATTTCATTGACCTCTGAGCTGGTCTGATTTACATTAGCTGAAGTAATGTCCCTAATATTTTCTGTCACCTTAGGTCCAGGAAGCTGAACGCTGTGTCCCACATTGTGAAACGCTATGAAAATACACATCCCAGCCTCCCCCAGTATTGCCGAGACACAACAATCCTTTGCATTTGATTTTTGTTGAATATCTTACTCTATTTTAAAATACCATTTATCTCAGGGACCTCTCATTGTACTGGGAACAGAACCTTTCCTTCAAGGGAAACAGGAATCCTGTAGAAAAGAGTAGAAGTGCAGAAACTGTATCTTTTTTCCTAGAAAAAGAAAAATTATGTGTAGGTTTTATTATTACAAATTATAGCCCGGTTATTTGTCTCACCTCTCTGACAGATAAACTAGTGCTCAGCGGGAGCAAGTGCTGTAAATAATCAGTTTGCTATTTATACACTGAAATGGGAAACACATTTATGGGTAACAATAATAATTAGAAAACATTTATAAAAAGCTGCTGGGTTGCTATTTGGTGCCTCTGGAGTGAGCAGCTGTAAGAAAGCAAAAACAATCAGTGCAACTTCAGAGAGACTGAGAATGGGTTCCATGAGCTTAAATTGTCAATAATAAAGATGTAACAGCTTCCAAGCAAATTAAAGTCTTGATGATGTTCCCATTTAAGTGAATTAGGCTTTCGACTAATTTTAATAAAAGTTGCCCTAAATGTTCAGGGTACTGATCTGAATACACAAAGCAAAAATATTTGACACACAGGGAGTGTGTTGTAACTCCCCTATTAGAAAGGCTAAAATAAATGTGGGGTGTTTTTCCCTTACCTTGATTTTCTGTAGGCTTTTTCTCACTGGTATCCCAAACATTGACCTTGGCAGTGAACTCATCTACCCGCCCCATTTCTTGTTTAGTCCCTTACCAGGGGATATCATGTCACTGAGGAGTTCAGCGTTTCACGCTACGCAAAGAACCCCAAGAACTTCCTTCTTCATGGGCTTTGTGAGCAAGGCTCGTTGATTAACGGGGCTGCACGGTTTTATTTTGTGTTATTACACCACATGGATCTGCTGCGGGAGGAAACGGTTGATGTGCAGCAGCTGCCTGTGGGAGCAGGGTCAGGGGTTCATGTGTTCGGGGTTTGCGTGGCTCTGTCCCCTTCGCTGGGGCCCTTTTGTAGAGGCTGGTGTCGAGAGGTCTTGCTACTGAGGCAAAGTTACATGTTAATTTAAGGGAAGGGAAGGGAAGGGAAGGGAAGGGAAGGGAAGGGAAGGGAAGGGAAGGGAAGGGAAGGGAAGGGAACCCAACCCAACCCAACCCAACCCAACCCAACCCAACCCAACCCAACCCTCCCCTCCCCTCCCTTGGGTCTCAGAGCTGATCTGAGAGCACTGCACAACTCCTGCGTGGTTGTGACACCAACGCTGACCACCTGCTCCAACAGTGTCACCAGCAGGCAGGGAACTGCTGGCAGACTGGTGAAACTGGAGGGAGCAGGAGAACCTAGGAGTGACGGGATGCCTATCCTGAAATGGCTGAGAGGAGTTTGCTGCTAGGAGAGAGATTTTGCTGAGGCACCTGCTTCTCAGCAGAGGATGCTGCTCTGAGGACGAGGTCATAAACTCGGCATTGGTAGCGCTTCGAGCCATGGCCTTCTCTAATCAGTGAGGTTTTTTCATGAGGTGCTTATGGCCTCTGGTTTAACTCTCCTAAGACATCTGTGATAATGGGGAAGATTGAGGCTGGACTTGGTCTTACAAGTCAGGTCATAAATCTTTCTTCTGGCCATTTTCATGTTGTTATGATACTGCAGAGAATGATTACTCCAGCAAGTCCACTGCTGCTTCATATTGAAATTAATGGTGCCTTGCCAGTGTGTGACAAGAAATTGTATCATTTCATCTAAAGATCATACTTGCAGGCAGCAGCAAATGATGAGAATTACTAACATACTTCAGGATCATACTTTAGGAATATCTGAATTAAATTCGTTCCTTGCTGCTAGTCTTTTTCTTCCTGCAAATGCGTTGCATACAGTGTAGAATTTATTTGGTCAAATGTTTAAAATTATGTTGTGAGCATGGTTTTGTGAAACTTCACTGTATTTTTTATCAAAATTCCCATGTCTGTTTACATCAAGGAAATATCCCCTTTCCTAAACAGTTCCTATTAGGAGTAGGTACAGCAGTGTCCACAAAGTAGTATTAACCCACACACAGAGCAGGACTGAATTTCTACACTTTAGATTTTGGTATGGATGCTTTGTTGAAAAAGAGCAGGAAAAAACTGTTCAATAGATTGATTTTTAGTAAGGTTCACAGAAGAGCTATGGGCTTATGTCAACCAAATTTGACAGAGGAGTGGAGCTCTCACAAATGCTACAAGCTTTTAAAAAACATTGCCTGGAAGGAGAGAAACGGTAGCAAGAATTCACTCTTCTGTTGTCTTTGGTCTGCTGGCACCAGTTAGTGTTTAGATGGGGATTTAGTTACGAGCTGCTCCTCACCTGATGAGGAAAGAGGAGACAGAGAGGTGAGGGAAGGAAGTGAAAATACTCTGTAAGGGAAGTGAGGTTCTAGATGACATAAGGGAATGATCTTGGATTACTGTGATGAGGAAAGAGGTAGGACGTAGGATACAAATCCATGGCACATCAACTTCATTAGTTCTACAGCTGAGGGAACAATTTATTTCCTTTCAGACAGCAGGTTGGTCTAGGTATATGAAATAGCTGAACGAGCTCTGGGAGCTGGAATAACGAGTTTATTACACTCAGGTAACAAGTTGCATTGTTTTGTATAGCACATGGGGAAGTGGCACACAAAATAAGCACAGCAGAGGAAAGAAAATACGGTCTAGGAGAATCTGGATAACATACAGATGTACAGACGTTGGTGCCTGGTAAGAGATTGGGTACTGAAAATAGGAAAGAGGAAGAGTAGGACTGGGTGGGCAGTGGAACTAACTGGAAGAACCGGCACTGGTGGCTCAGCACTGTGTCCCTGAGTGATGAATGAGATCGCAGTGTTTGGCTGAATAACCAAATAGCATGGAGTCTATTCCCCAGACAGTCTCTGAGTAGGGAGGCAAAACCACGGGGTGATTCAGTACCTAAGTCACGGTCCTGCTCCAAGCCTTCCTGTTGGAGGGTCACCCCTCCCACCCCCATACGTGAAGCTAGGGGTGACCAACCTCCTTAGCTGGGAGATGCAGAGTTAACCACCCTACACAGGTTGTTCTAACTCCCTTCACGGGTGTGGGGACAACAAACAGGAGGAGGGGGGCGGATTTGACAATTTCCCTACTGCTCCATGCTGACTTATGTTGCTGTAACGTTTATTTTAAAGTAGTTTTTGTGTAGTGTGAACACTAAATGCAATACTGGGTCGCTGTAACATTTATTTTAAAGTAGTTTTTGTGTAGTGTGAACACTAAATGCAATACTGGGTCGCTGTAACGTTTATTTTAAAGTAGTTTTTGTGTAGTGTGAACACTAAATGCAATACTGGGTCGCTGCTTCCATGCAGCAGTGTTACGGAAGCTGTATCAAATACACTTCAGTTATTATCAGTTGTGTTAGTAACGTAATTCACAAACGTAGACAGGAAGAGAAGAAATCACAGGACTTAGAAAAGAAACAGCCCTTAAGAATAATTCTCCTTTGCAGGCTACATTGGGTTTGCATGGCCAGGTTTTGGTAGCCGGGGGGCTACAGGGGTGGCTTCTGTCAGAAGGTGCCAGAAGCTGCCCCCGTGTCCCAGACGAGCCGCCGCTGGCCAAGGCCGAGCCCATCAGCCCCGGTGGCAGCGCCTCTGGGATAATATTTAAGAATGGGGAAAAAAATGTGCAACTGCAGCTGAGAGAGGAGTGAGAATATGTGAGAGAAAACCCTGCAGGCACCAAGGGCAGGGCAGGAGGAGGGGCAGGAGGTGCTCCAGGCGCCGGAGCAGAGATGTGATGAAGTGATGAAGACCACGGTGAGGCAGCTGTGCCCTGCCCCCCTGGAGGCCCACGGGGGAGCAGAGACCCACCTGCAGCCCAGGGGGGACCCCACGCCGGAGCAGGGGGATGCCCCAAGGGGCTCTGAGCCCGTGGGGAGCCCAGGCTGGAGCAGGCTCCTGGCAGGAGCTGTGACCCCAGGGAAGGGACCCACGCTGGAGCAGGGGAGGAGTGTGAGGAGTCCTGCCCCTGAGGAGGAAGGAGCAGCAGAGACAAGGGGTGATGAACTGACCACAACCCCTGTTCCCTGCACTGCTGCGTCACTCGGGAGGAGGAGGAGGTGGAGAATTTGGGAGTAAAGTTGAGCCTGGGAACAAGGGAAGGGTGAGGGGGAGGAAGGTGTTTTAAGATTTGGTTTTATTTTTCTCATTACCCTACTCTGATTTGATTGGCAATAAATTAAATTAATTTTCCCCAAGTCGAGTCTATTTTACCCGTGACAGTAATTGCTGAGTGATCTCTCCCTGCCCTTATCTCCACCTTTGAGCTTTTCATTGTATTTTCTCTCCCGTGTCCAGCTGAGGAGGGGAGTGATGGAGGGGCTGTGGTGGGCACCTGCTGTCCAGCCAGTGTCAACCCACCTCAGAGGCACAAGCTCAGCACTAGATTAAGGCTGAGTTTACATCTCATGCTTCTTGTGGATGAGCTGCAGCATTTGCAGCCTCTCCTGATACAGTCACTGACCTCCATGCTGTTCTGTGCTGGAGCTTTAGGGTTTGCCAGTAAAACTTGGTCACCTTTTAAATATCAGATAATGAAATTGTACAGATAAATGTATATTAAGTCCACTTCAAAATTTGAGATTGGTCCTTTCTTGTTTTGTTGATTACTGTAAAACTGTAGCAGAATATTCAGCAGATACTGACCGTCTCTTTTGTTATACTTTTTAAACTGCCAAAGACTTTTTTTTTTTTTAAATAAGAAAGATAATTGCAGAATTTTTTGCACTGTCTAGATCAAGAAAATGCTATGTTCAATTTTTTGCCTCAACTGTTCACTCATGAAAGAGAAAGAAATCTTATTTCATGGGAATCATTCAGAGCGTTAATAATCTCACTGCAACACTTTGCCTTCAAAATAAATAGTACAATATCCTTTTAATTATACATACACTGTGGCTTAGAAAGAGACAAATGACAAAGAAAAATCTGCATGATAAAAGGCTCCTAAACTTGCAGCATCCCTTGATCAAGACTTATTCTAAAGCATTCACTGCAACTCCTTCCTTGCTGGAGCATGCCAAGCAAGGGAGCAAAACCAAGCTCAAGTGGGGCAAAGTTAGTCTGAAACAGAGTTCTGCTGCTTTGGCCTTGGCCCTTGGCCATCACTCGGCGCCGCTGCAGTCATACAGCTTGGCTAGTGAGAAGAGAGCCTTTAGGAATGTCTCTTTGAATAGAAATCCAAGTCCCCTGTTCCAGAGGCTCATTCAGCACCTGATCGAGTTGTGGAGGACTCTTGTGTTTGGTGCAGGCACCGAGGTGTGGGCTCCTTAATTTGTGGAATTTAACGTATTATCTCTCAGGTTTTTGCTGAGACCGTTCTGTCTTGGGTTTGACTCTTTGTCTATTATTGCCATTTTAAGGCTGTTATTTTTTTCTTCTTTCCTAACAGTATCAAGGACAAAAATAAAGGCGAACTAATCCCCCCAGTAATGAAGGAAACTGTATCCTACCTGAAAAGCAAAGGTGAGTTTTGTGTCAAAAGGGGATATGTCTTTCAGAACAAGGACAGTACTATGAAACTCTCTAAAGCTCGGTGCCCGATTCAGCAAAGTTTGCAGCTACACAAGATGTGTTTAAATCCTGAAACGAGTGGCCACTGGGCACTGCCATTCGGGTCTTTGATGGATAGGGAATACTTATTATTGGATTATTGTCCCACTATGGAAAAAAAACAGAAAACTTTCTGCCTTTGGGATTAGATTAGGGAATAGCAAATGAGAGAAGATGTCTTGAAATACACACGATCACCCAGTATCATATTGTTGGGTTTATGTAGAACTCCCAGGTAAAAATCCACGAGAAGTTCTGTTTTTATAGAACCAGTGGCCATAAAAGCTCGTTGAAGAAACATGTTTTGCTGGAGTAAGCCTCAAGTCCTCCCTTCACAAAAGATTGATACTGGCACTTACAAACCCTTTGACTGCAGTTCCTATCTGTAGTTACCTTAGAGATACAATTTACACAGACCTGTATTTAAAATGGAAGCATCCAAATCCGAGTGCCCTGTGTCGCCTTTATGTGGAGGGCAGAGAAAGGGTAAACTTCGAACTGCCAGCCCTGCCCCTGAGCTCCCCAGTGCACACCTGGCCAACACCAAGGACCAAAGCTCAGGTGCTGTCTGTAGGGAAAGTGCTCTGTGTTCCCTGCGCAGGGGCAGCGGCACAGGCAGGGAGAAAGTCAGAGATAAGGCTCTGGTCTTGAAACTCCCTTTTCCTATTGTAATGTGATTTTTGCATTTTGATCCCTGGTTTTTAAGGCTGTCACAGCAAGATTTCCATAGCCCTTTGTGTTCCAAGGCCTCAAAGTTTCACAAATGTTTGCTAAATCTTACAGTTCCAAATCAATAGCCTAGGTACATTTATCTTACAGGTGACAGAACAAGAACAGAGCATGACACAGTTATGTGACTAGCACAGCATTACACAGTGGTGGAACTGGGAATGATTCCCAAGATCCCTGAAAGAAGGGTGTGAATTTTTAATAGGTGTGTCAAATGAAGAAAATCAAAATGTGTTTGATTCAGGTTGGGTTGTTTTTTTGTTTTTGTTTTTTTTTAAAGAGACATCGTTGGCATTTAATATGCCATTAAGTTTGGTTGATATTTGAATAAATTTCAAGGATTGGCAAAAAGGCAAAAAACAGACATAGATCTCTATATGGCTGTTAAATGGATTTTATCTGAGATTTTTCCTCATTTCAAAGAGCTATTTGCATTGACAGCACACAAATAATATAGAATATGAATTTTGAGTCAATTATATTTGTCTGTAGACAGGCTCACCCAAAACCTATATCCCCCAATATTCCCACTTCTTAATTTGCATCCTTGAGCTGTCATTCTGAACAAGGTCAATTTTGCTTTCAGTATTCCAATAGCATGCATCTCTGTTTTCTGTTCATTTTAAATATTGCCACTAGGGTCTGGCCTGAGGTTGAGTTTATTTGAACCCGAAGTGAGAAATTTTAAACTTTTCAAAAACTTGTACTGAGTAGGCTTCACATTTGTGAAGACGAAGAGTGGGGAGTCAGGAGAAACATTGCCTCTCAGCTTTCCTGATGATTCTCAAGAGAAATCCTGGCTTTGTTTAAATGAATGCAAGACTATACTGATTTAAATGAGGACAGACTAGACACTTAGTGTCTTGCCCTTGTTGCTAGGCTATGTTCCTTCATATTTTAGCTTCCCTCACGGTAAATAAGAACCTCAAATAACTGCCCGTTTTATTTTTCTGGGGGTTTCACACCTTGAGGGAACCTATTTAATGCTACATGTAGGAGAATGAGAGGGAGATCCACTGCAGTGGGTACCTGCTTACGGTTGCAAGCAGTGGAGTGTAGCATCCATAGGGATGTCTGTGTACAGAGCAGCCAGCTCCTTGCCTCTTGAAATGGCTGAATTATCTTCAAAATGCCTGCAGCAGCCAAGGGCAAGGACTGGAGTGGGGCCAGTTCTGCTATTAACTGGTGTGCAGTAGGTGAAGAGTTCCTAATAGTCTTTACTGAAGGCCTCTAGGTCCAAATTCAGGAATTCCACCCGAGCCCATAAAAGCTGTTTGGATGTGCTGTTTCCAGACTGGTGCTGCTGATGAAAACTTTGCAGGTGTAGCTTGTGTCAAATATTATGTTTGGATACAGGGAATGTAAATAGTTCACTGTGAAGAATCTTGAAGGCAAGTGACTGGCAGCTTGAGACAATCCCTGTAATTATAATCATAAGTGGATAATTAGAGCTTATGTAGTGTATCGGTGCATGCCCCATGTGCAGATGAAAGCCAGACTTTTTTCGTGTTTTAAAATGTCATGAAACAATCATCCTTATATATGTTTAGCTTATCCTAATAGGCAAAGACCTCTTCCTCACTAATCACAGGAGTCAAGAGAGCTAAAATGAGGGTGGATGTGGACTAACATCATTACTTCTCACAGCTGTTATTATTTAGAAATGGAGTGAAAATTTAGTCACTAAAATGTTAATTGTTTTAAGCTTTTGGCTGGGTTTGGGAGGAGGGCTTTGCCTATCTGGCACGTCCTTGGACCTATTTAAAGATTTCAAAGAACTAGTTTTATGGCCATCATTACGTTGTGCTGGTGACCAGTAACTAGTAATTCTTGCACTGATCTGACACTAAACCTCCTCCATACCTTGCTTTTGTTCTTCCTGGGTGTTTTGTCTCATCACATTGCACCAGTGCCATACTCTTCCCTCTCACCGGTTACTGAGTCTGAGCAACGTCAACTGCGCAAGTACAGGGGAAAAAACCCACGAGTTTTAGCTCTCATGGTTGTGATAAAGGAAAGGGTTGCTCAACCTTGTCATTGCAGATTTTCTCCTAGATGAAATGTTTGTTATTCTGAAAGGAGTAATCATCCTTGGGTTTTCTCCAAACTTCGTCTCTTTTTTTGGCTAAGATCTCATCTGTTGAGTGCAGTATCAGCACAGTTTGTAAAGGATAGTCTCTGAGGAAATGTGATGATACTTCTGAGCAAAGCCCTTGTGGGGTGGTAGTGCTGGCTCTACCACTGAGAGGTAGCTCAGCCCCACACTTGCTAGCCGGACCATCTCATTTTTTCCCCAGCTCTCTGTCCTTCTGTGCCCCCAAGAAGGAAGGACACGGGCTCTGTCAACGTTGATATTTTCCAACCAAGCCCGGGTTTGCTCAGAGCTGTCATATCCCCTATCATAAGGAGATCTCCACAAACCAGATTTCTAAGGAGAGATGGCTTGTCAGGTAGAGTGTTTTCTGACATTCTCAGCCAGCTGATGCTTGAAAGCCAAGTACCTGCCATGCCAAGGCTGTTAAGCAGTGGGTGATAGACATGCATTTTTTTGCACTTGATTATAAGTGTGCAGGTATCTGTTGTACCTGCTGTCTGCTACGATTTTAACTCTTTCTCCAAATCTGGAATATCTCAGTTCTGCCGTCAGCTCCAGCGCGTGTCGGTTCCCGTGCTGACAGCCCCGGGAGGTGACTGGCAGCCTTCTTTGCACTCCAGACGCGGCCGTGAGCGCAGCGAAAGCTGCAGTTCATCTTCCGGAAGTGACAAAAATTCACTGTCACTACCCCATTCCATTTGATTTTGGCATAGTTTCCAGCCTTGCAGAATTAGCAGGGAGAGGGGTTTGGGTTTCGCCCCCCGGTGCCGTATTTCCACTCTTTCTTCCCATCGCTGCGTTTTCACATCTACGTACCTGAAATCAGTTTTCTGAAGCTCTGACTTCGATCACCGTTTTGCAGATTTCTTAAAACATCAGAGACCCTCTGACATCCATTCAGTCCACTCCGGACTGCTCAGGCTCTTACTTCTTGACCAGATCTGATGCAGGAGCTGTGGTGTACTCAAACCAGGCACCAGCCTTCAGTAGTACCTACCAGGCTAAGAAAATTTCCCATTTCTAAAGTTCACCCAGCCTTTTTCATCTTAAAGCCTCCAGTCCCTTTGACAGAGCGCTTCATGTCACATATTTTTCTCCTTGATGTTTAAATTTTCTGCCTCAGTTTCAGACAACGCTGTTGGCAGAAGTGTTCTTCCCAGTGTGGAGGCCTCTTCATCTGTACAAATGAGCCAAAACTCCCCTTCTTGTTACGAGTTATTGAGTGGGCTCTGGCTCTGACAGCAGCAAGCACGTCCTCATCCCCAACAGCCAAATGAACATTATGACAGTGAGTGTGGGTTTCTTCCTCGTATATTTATCCGACTGCATGTTTGGATAGCTGTTTCTGAGAAAGATGACTCTCACAGGATCCAGTTATAAGTCACCCAGAGCCTTAACAAAGACTAAAGAATCTATCATAAGCCGAGATTCCTCTACATCTGTTCGTATTATATAATCTACTGTGGTTGCCACCTCAGACACTATTACAATAAACAGAGTAAACTAAGTTTCTTAATTTCTGTAATACTTTTCATGTTATTTTTTCCACAAAGGAAAAGAAAGTAGCCGTTTCGCCGCTTCCATTCTAGCTCCACTTTAGAGTGAAAAATGTTTTTGAAGTTTTTAATACTGAATTTAATACCGGATTTTAAAAATGCTTGAGTTCAGTTCCTGCTAACCTTCACAGGGAAGAATTGGTTTCCTGAAATGAGTTCTGAGTAGCTTAGAAAATCATCAGCTCATTCAAACTAAGCCTCAGAGTTCATCTTCTGGACCAAAGCGAGGAGTGCTCTTCATTTCAGAAGTAAGATGTTGGTATCATCCTGAACCCAACTGATGATTTATTCAGGCCAGAGAGGAAGGGTGGGTTTAACATAACACATTTCTGACTAGATCTTCATAGTAACCAGCAAACCAGAGGGTGCTTTTTTTTTTCTATGCTCAGCCTCAAAACCACAACCTGTTCTTCTATCAAGTTTATAAATGCAAGGCTTGGCTTGCACTTGCACTAAATAATATTTGGTGGTGGTGGTGGGTTGTGTGTGTGTGTGTGTGTGTGTACTACCTTATCTACCATGCCATCAGAAATTGTCTTGGTTAATGGAATATTCATTCTTTTGTCAGTATAGTTCATAAGTGTTTCTAACCTGGTGTCATTCCTTCGGTGGTGATGATCTGGATGCTTTGCTCATAGGCCCTTCTCTCCAAAAAGCCCAGCTTATGCCACAGAGTAGTTATGTTCTTTGTCTGGTTATTCTGTCCCTGCGTGTCCTCAGCAACCTCTTCTGTGCTGAGGTGAGACTGTAAATGGGGACTGTCACTTCTAACTACCGTTTTGGTAACCAGGGCTCTAAGTCAAGCCTTCGCTCTGTGTGTGGGTTCCGTAACGCTCAGGGACGGGGTTGTGCAGGTGGCTGAAGCTGCTGTGTCTTCTACTTGCGTGTCTTTTCCTCTAGAAAAGCAGGCTGCAGGCCGGGTATAAGGTATCTTGATAAATTAAAAGCTAGGTGGTGTGTGGCTGGTGGTTTTGGTGTTGGTTAGGTCAGTATTAGTACAATTCACCACGCTCTTTAAACTAAGTTTGAGTGTACTAAGGGATACACACTAAAAATAAAACTGCATGGCAAAATCTGTATTTTGTTTGCAAGCCCCCCAACATCTGGAGGTCAGAGGACAGCTTTTAAGGGAATTTTTATCTGGTTCATTATGGTGGGTATAAATGGCACTGTTCAGACCTGCGTGAAGGTGTCAGGCTAAAAAGGGCAGGAATGTTGCTCAAGCCTATCTCAAATATTAATACACTGTCATTTGTATTGGTTTCCTGCAAAATACCAATTTGAAATATTATTTTTGGATAGGATTATTTTTGTTAATGTGTTTTGTTTTAGAGAGTATCCCCAAAGGATAAACAACATGCTTGTCCATGCTTTAAACAATTTAAAAACAAAGCTAGGATTATTACTAAAATTTTCAAAATTTGGTAACATTTGCATTCTATAGAATGGCCCTATAAGAAAACAGCTACAGAAAATTGGATGGAGAACTGATTATAAAAGAGTCTGTGTGAGATCGGCAGCAGCTCAGGAGCGATGGAACAATAATCTCATTGTGAAGGAATCACGCTACAGAATTATAAAGCAGAGAAGATAACTGTTCCCTAGAGGAACATTACCTCGCAGGGGCCCCCATTGCTGAGTCTTCCTCTCTTACCTCATCTCTTTTGTTGACTGGAAGTGCTTTGCAGCACAAACTTTTTGTTCAGTGTTGTCTCGTGGTGCCACAGGAGAGTCCTGGCTGATGACTCAGACTTGTCAAATGAAATGGTAATAACCACCCTATGGAAGTTTTAATGATAAAGTCATAAATGTCCTATGGTATGATTATAGTGACAACTAAAGCTGTCCTTTGTCTGTTCAATAGCAGAAGCAGTGGCGAACATTGATTAATCTTTCCTCCTCATCCCCTCCATGCAGCACAACAAATCCTGCTGATGGAGGAAGTTTTGGTTCCTTTCTTTTAATGTGGATGAATACATCCTGGTGGTGAGAGTCAGAATGGGTAGAGATGGATGGTTCTGCATTCTGAATACGTTTGGATTGCTGCAGCTTAGCAGGTTTGCCTCCTGGCCTCCACTTCTTGTGATCAATCAAATATCTTTTAAAAATGCAACACCGGGAAAGCTTGACATTGGCCATATAAACATTTCTGAGTTCTTGGCTCTTTTGTTTTCATGTTTTTACCTAGGGTTCATGGAGACGAGATAAATCCCAAGACTGGTTCGCGTGCCATCAAATAAAAACGAACCTTGTCATAAGCACAGTTTGTGGGTTTGGTGCTCAGGCATTGTAAATAAATTATGTTCAACGGTGCCAAGTATAAACTGAGAATATTCATTCATAAATCCAAAGGCGAGAGACTGCGCTGTTCAAAACTGCAAGGACACAACTACACTTTGGGTTCTGTGGTACAGTTCGACGTCCTTGCTGCTGCTGCTGAGCTTTTCAGTAGGGCTGGAACTGTCCCTTCTCTTCCCCCCTGCCCTTGATCTGCTGTGCACCTCCTTGCAGTGCAAATCATCTTTACAAACTGCGGACGTCACCCTCACTTGTTCTGTATTCAGTGCACAGGCTCCAGGGGAAAGGAAGGCTCTACAGTCTCCTCCTCAAACTTGTATTCTGGCTCTAAAAAAAAATAATCTTGGATTCATCTTAAGCATAAAAATTCACAATTGCCACTGCTTTGGGCATTTATGATGTTGCATTGAAGATGGACAATTAAAATATACCAGAAACCGATCAGGCCTCGTATTAGAAATAAACTAGTTCTAATTTTTAAATAGGAATCTGACTAGCATTAGGTGAGCTGCAAGATGTCTAAATCAGTTGTATTAATGAGAATGAAAACTGCTTCTAAATCAGGATGGACACTTCCTGAGAGCTGGCAGGACCCCAGTCCAAAGGAACATTTCCAAACTCAATTTGGGACAGAAGGAATTCAGATGCTCACTCTTTGCTATTTCTCTTCTGAAAGCAGACAAATTAACAAAGGTTTTGGATGCCAGCAACCCTCAAATCAAGGATGATTGAAAGAAAAAGAATGTAATTTTCTCATCTCTCGTTCTTTGACAAGTTTGCAGCAATGTGACAGCATGTGTTGCTTTAATTTATCTTTATCAGTTTTGATTTTCTGTGTCTTTCCTGTGGGACAACTGATTGGGGGGTAGAAGGGAGTTAAGTATTTTTAGCAACAGTTTATTAATTCAGAGTGTGACACAGTTGTGTCACTGCACTGTGAAATTTTGTCTACTGTGGTGAAAGCCATCTTATTTCGGTGTGGAATGAAGTGCCTGCCTGTTTTCATTTATGATTACTGACATTTAAATAATTACTCAGTTAAGTTCTCAATCACGGAGTCACTTTTCATTGACTACAGATGGCTCCTCCACTAGTCACATACTACGTTTTGCCGTATAGCGTTTAACGTTTAAAATTAAATTTTGCTCTTTTTGTTCCGGAGAGTTTAGTGCAGGGTAGCAGAAGTCCACTGATCTCTATCTATCTGTATTTTTTTGGTGAGTTTGTGCCGGGTTGTCTCAACAGAGGCTCTGCAGCACTGATCCAATGTGAGTGACGTGCAACTGCGCGTTTATCAGCAGTGGAAAGCCCAGGCTGGGTGCTCGTGTCAGTCATCCCCTGGCTGCTCCAGGCTTGGGGTTCTCTGTGGACTCTGTTCCACGTGCTATTAATGGCAAAACAGTTGAACTGGTACACACAAAAAAATATTTCTCTTCAAAGAGACAGCTGCCATGAGTCATGCTGTAAACGGGATTGGATGGATGAACACTGCTAAAAAAATTCAATAGGCTACATCAAAATTCTTTGTTAAAAGGACAAAAATGAATACTTTGAGCTGTAGTGACCAGGATTGGCTTCAGACAGTTCTGTATCCTCATCCCATAACTCCGGTGGCTCTGGTGTGTATTTTGTCTGCAAAAAGAAGACAAAGTGATGAATTTTATTTTAGTGTGGGCACCTTCTGTTGGCTTAATTATGGTAGTTCCAAGAACTGTTGGGTTTTTTTTTTTCCCCTAGTGCCTGAAGAGGAAGAGACAGGATTGGAGAAAGTATTTCCTGACTGTGTATAAGGTGCATATTTATCCATCACAGTGAAATAACCACGAGAGGCTTCAGGTCCCTTTCCTCCTCCCTATCACTCCTTTTGAGACCCGAGTTGGGGGCGTATGCTGATGCTGTGCAGGTTATGTGACATGGGAAACCCCATCATTCAGATCCTCTTTTCAGGTAGCTTCCCCTGGCCCTGCTTAAACACAGAAAGCACTGAGAGCAATTAATGGACTTACAAACTTCTAAAGAAAGTATCCTTCTCAGTTTGTGAGCATCACGGAAGTCAGAAAAATATATTGCAAAAGGGCTGTCTCTGTACCCAGGCTCATCGTTTTCCCCCTTCAATGGCATAACTGCTGTTGACTCATATTTCTGTTTGCCAGTAGGCTGAAGTTACGACCCATGCTTTTATTTTTAAATTGCTATAATATTTTTTGGTCTGAGCATCTTTTATGCAAAAAAATGTGTCTTATGCCGCTGGCGTTCTTTTACTTTAGAAGGAGAAGACAGCTTTTTCTTTTCTTTTTCCTGAGCCTTGTACTAACCTACGTTTAATTAGTGTCGTGTCATTTCCATAGGTTGCCCACAAATGTAAAAAGGATTTGGAGAAACCTGCTTTGGTAGTTGGCTTGTTGCCACCTGTGATCAAACAAATGGCTGTATATTGATTCGCTTTCACGCTGACCTGGTAAATGAATTCTGGGAGAAGCAGGGATATCGCCTGCATCCCACATTTCTGCAGATGAGGATAAAAGTTGTTTTTCCCCCTCCAAAAATTATATCCAGCAAGAGCTCAGTGTTATGTGCCATTACAGTAACACTGATGGGTTGAAGGGCCAGACAAGTACAGCTGCTGTCTATGCTACAGATTAATGTCTTTAATTAGACTCTTGAAAGCTTAGCCAATAAAGGCATAAACATGTTAAAAATTGATATTTATTACATTGTAGTTTATACAGTGAGATTCATATCAGATTAAAACATTAACTATTAAACCAATTCCTGCAAACTGAATTGCAAGCATTTACGATGTCCATTTTCCGAAAGACTTGTTTCTGCAGAAAACCTCTAGTTCACTGACAGCTGGCATAAAATTCTACAAATTCTCAGGAAATTATTGTGTTTTTTGTTTGCTGAGGGCAATGCCTTGACGAGCTAGCTGTTTGCAGCTGCCACTTCCAGAAGCATGCCTTTAGACAGGTTGCACTATAAATCTAACAGAACAGTTTTACTACAGTGATGTTATTTGCCGTAACTTTATTCAGCTGAAACATGATCTGATCGGGAATAAAGCAAGCCATCAAATAGATCATAATTATTGTCCATTTGGTTCCTTTAGAAACCACACATATCCTTCTTAGATATTGTAGTTTGAGATGTCGTGCTGTACCTTCCAGAACTGAGTGCATGGGCTAAAGTTTTAATATTCAACCTGGAATTTAACAGGCAAGGGCATAAATGCTAAGAGAGTAACTAGGAGCTGTGCTTAGCTAAACTCCACCTAAGCCTCTAAATCTAGTCAGTGGAGCACTTCCAAGAAGAGCTTTGCAAAAACCTGTGAAAATTCACTACAGTAGTAAATTATCAGTTCTTTTAGATTTAAATTCCTATGAACAATACTAAATGCTATTCTGTAGGGAATCTTTTATTAATTTACTAATTTTTCCTGTACAAAATACTCATGCAACCTGGGTGAATTTCCAAGAATGACTGAATATCCTTCAGTAACGTACGACTCAAATTTTTTCCAGAACACCATAAAGCATCTTGATTGTGCAAATAGATGTGTGTGTACTTTAGTTGAAACACACAAACACTGATTTCAGTCTGGCTACTCAACCCGCTGAAAGATAAGCATGAAAAAAACCCAAAAAGTCAATCTGATCTTCCACACTCATAAAGAAAAGTACTGCAGTCCCTCCAAGTCGGTGGGTTGTCTACCTCTGTTCTCAAACTGTCAGCAGTTTTATGTTGGGTCAGACCAGCACTGGGTGATATTTTAGATTATTCTGCTTCCAGTAGGAATCTCCAGGTCAGACTACATGTGAGCCAGACTGCGTTACCTGCTGGGTGGAAGGACCAGCGCAGACTGGGGAGAAGGAGAGAGAGAGAGAGACGAGGATTCTACCAAACTCAAAAGCAAGAAGTAGCACAAGTCTCAAGAAAAGTAACACTCTTGTCCCCATCCTCTTTTACGTAATAATTCAGATAAATAACTTACCTTGAAAGCTGTGGTTCAAATTAGGTCCTTGACTGGAAGCATTTTATTGCCATTTTTGCTCTGTAGCTGAAGTCAGATTTCAGTTAGTCCACAACATAAAAGCAAATGAGATACCCTTCAGGAGATTTATGATAAATATTTCAGCAGTGCCTCAAGACTAGAATCAGGTGTTTCAAAACACCACGGGCAGGCAGAGAGTGAAGTCCCACTGGCTTCCAGAGAGAGGTGGAAGGAGCAGTGGTCTGCCCCAAACTACCTTCAAACTGGGGAGGCCGGTGTCCCGCCAGTGGTAGGAAATCCTGTGAAACATTCCCCAGCCCAATGGATCTTATCTCACCCCCTGACAGAAGAGGGAGCTTAGGGAATCTTCACAACTCCCCTCTTCAGTTTGCTAAAGGTTTAAGGCGAGGAGAATAGCAGATTTACTGGTGTGGTTTAGGGCTCAGTTTGCAGAAGCTCTCAGTGAGAGGGGGTACATCAGCAGCCGGGTGAATCTAAATCTCCTTCTTCTGTGTCATTAGGTGCCATTGAAAGCTACTTTTAAAGAAAAATTACAGTTGGCGAGACGCTCTAAAACACTTAAGGAAAGGTGGTAGTATTTCTGTGAGACATGCTAAGGAAAGTGCTGTGGGCAATGTTGCAGAATTATTTGATTGTATGCTCTGCTCTCAATTACTTTATTTCCAAAAAATGAGTGTATTAAGTTTGTTCCCAAACCTTCTCCCTCTGTTTTGTTTTCAGCTGAAGTTACGGAGTAAAACAAAAGAGTGGCAGCTTTTACAGATGAGAGCTGCATTAACTGTTGGGTTTTTTTTTTTTCAGGACTACAAGTAGAGGGCCTCTTCAGGAGGTCAGCCAGCATCCAGACCATCAAAGATGTTCAGAAGCTCTACAATCAGGGTAAGCTCTCCTCATACCACTGCCAGGGTGAGGGCTCTGTTGGTGAAGCTGAAATGCTGCTGTCTTATGATTAGTTAATTGTAAAACCATTTGTAACATAAAATCCCATAATAAGAGCACTAGAACAGAAACCTGGAAGGTAGCACAGGCACTCGGTGCTTACTGAATAGCAAGTCACCAGTCGATGTCAGACCAGAGCTTAGAAAAGCTGTGGCAGCTAATGAATATAAGGTTTGAGTCAAAAATGGTCTGGTTTTTCATCAACATTTATCCCGCCCCTGTGCACATGGAGTTAGTGTAGTTACGAAGTACAGTGTCTTTGTGTCATTCTGCCTCTGGTGTTTTTCCGTGGTTATGGCAAAGAAATATAATTTTACCTAATACAATTTATGAAATGTAGTGAAGTAATTTTGAAAGTCACTGACTTCCCCGTAAAGTCATTTTATGAAATACCTTTATGGGGAGAATCTCTTACAGCAAGATAGGTAAAACTCTATGAAAAATTTCAAATGCAAAATATCAAAAATCAAATGCAAGGAGTTACCAGCAGCAGAATGCCAAGAGGCTTTCTGTTCAAAGGATAGTGTGAAACAGTTTTTAAGCAGTAATTTCAAGAAAAAGTAAAACACATGATTACACACCACTTTTTGTTTTGTTTTGTTTTTAATTCTTTTTTTTTCTTCTTCTCCTTTTAGGCAAGTCTGTGAATTTTGATGATTATCATGATATCCACATTCCTGCTGTTATCCTGAAGACTTTCCTTAGGGAACTCCCTCAGCCATTACTAACCTTTGAGTGTTATGATCATATCCTTGGGATCACCAGTGAGTATAAACAAGCTTTAGAAAAATTTATACAGCAAGTTGAACCGGACCTGGCTCATACATAATCACTGCTGTTTGCTAACCAGGACACAGTTGGGGGTATATAATACTATCAGTGCTTCACTGCAGCCACGGAGGGGCAACCTCATAATGTGTACCGGAGCAAGGTGGTCAGGGTTTCCAAGACGATCTCTGCTTATTTTGCAAGGTTTACTGGTTTATCTCTATATCATACTGTATTATTAAGAATTGGATCAGACTTCTAACTGTCAGGGCTCCAGATTTCTGTCATGGCACAGCACTGAGTCTTAGTGACACAAGTTACGTCAGAGCAGCTTTAGTTTTAGCAGCAAGATTGGCAGAATGGTAGAAACAAAATTTAGTTGGTCATCTGTGTGCTTCTTCCCTTTTTTTTCCTTTTTTTTTGTGGGGAGGTGATTGGTTCTGTTTTAACAGTTCCCATGTGATAACATGTTGGGGAAGAAAGGATCTAAAGGCATGAGAAGAGAATGCATTGATTATCTAAAGAACTACATGAAACTATGAATTATAAACTTCCATTATGTGACCTTTGTCAAGGGCTAGTTTATAATGCTGGCAAGGCAGCCCCCTAATAAATGGGGCTTGAATATCTGAGATGCCAGAATATCTGGGAGTTAGTACCTAGTGCTTGTAGAGCCTGGTGTTTTGCCATCGTGGCTACAGTTGAGCTAGCAGGGAATCCACAGAGCTTTCAGTCACAAGCACACATTTTTCCAAAACCTGCTTTTTGGGGAAATTATATCAAAATGGGGTACAGCTTCCAACAGAGTCTGTTAGCGTAGCTCTGTTAACCGTGGGCTGATGCTGTTGCAAAGGTTATCGTGACTATAATGACTGTTGCTGTTGGGGTAGGGCAGCAAAATAATTCAGACTGGGTATAAATCTTAATTGCTGCATGTTTATAAAGTGTAGAAGTACAGCAAGTTTCCTACACCTAGATACACCGTCTTCTAGGTAAAATTCTCATACTGTTCCCATCACTAGCATCTGCATGTACTGTTTCATATCATTAACTATTCCTGTTAAAAACCTTAATCAGGTCGTGTTCAGAATTCTCTGAAGCTCTGTCCTGTTTTGCTATTTGCAAGGCTGTAGATCACCACCTTCCAAACCGAGGATTCATCTGTTCACACAACAAATATCTCAGGGCATTGAGAAAAACAGGTCAGTTCACAGGAAGGTGGTGGAAGTGGAGGGACTAAGGATAGTCACTCAGAACTGGAAAGAACAGGGGAAATTTGGAAAAAAAGATGTATAAATGCTTATTTTTACTGAGTCAACCTTGTACTGACTTTCTGGATATGATACTACTTTGTGATAGAGCCAAGTGAAAAATGAGAAGAAGTGAAAAGAAGCTGAGAGCAATGCATTGTCCTAGGAACGCTGGGAGGAGTTTACTGGCATTTGAAATGTCAAAATACATTGAAAAGTGGAGTTTAAGAGAATTTCTCCTTGGGCTTTCTTCGTACGCGGTGTGACGTCCACTATGTTTTCTTGGTGCTGTGGTGATACCCTGATTTTAGAAGATCTTAAGCTCGAGAGCCAAGCTGACCTGCAGCTAAGGCATATTCTCTGTGAATACAGTGCAGAAGGGAGCTTTGGAAAGGTGTGATCGCAGACAGCTGTCTGGGGACGACTTGGAAATTCTCATTGGCTTCTGGAAGACACCAGAGCAGTGTGTGATGTATCTCTTACATCTCTTAACCTGCAAACTCAGAAATACAGTATTTCAAATCCAGAAATACAGTATTGCAAACCCAGAAATACAGTATCTCTGCTGTACAGTACTATGAAGCAATAGTGAAACTTTTCTCTTTAGTGTCTCACCTTTGTTTTAAAGAGTTACTGATAGGACCTGTGAAATAAATTAGCTGAGCGACTGACTAAAAAAATTAATAAAACCTTGACGTTTATAAATATCAAAGAACTTCTGTGATCATGAAAACTGCTAAAAAGGGTTCCTTTACCCAGTATTGCTACACATCCTGCATTATTTACTCTGCTGAAAGCTGACAAAAACATGACTGGGATTCAGATTATTGTGTTTTATGGGAAGCTTTGCAGTAGGAAAAATGTCAACACAGCTCACCGCAGGATAGCTTCGTGTATTTAATTCAGACCTTCAGGGAACATTTAACAGGCTGGAATTTTGTGTATGCACACATACCTCTGGCTGAGTCAGGGAGAGAGAGAAACGGAACGTGCAGAAAAAGCATCAGCACAAATGAGCTGGTTAGGTCAGGCATGATGGAAATCATCAGACCTATGTCCACATTGGTGTTAAACTTTTGGGACTAAAACATTCCAGGGGAAAAAAAAAAAAAAAAAAAAGTTGCTTGGAACAGCATTTGAAATATAATCCAGTGTTAGTGTAATTCTCCCCCAGATTATCTAGATGATGCAAAGGAGTTTGGGGTCCAGTTCTGGTTTTGCCCGTCTGTCAAAATGAGTTAATGAACCTCCTGTGGCTCATCTCCAGAAAATTCTTACCCACCCAAGTGGCCATCTCCTCTATCTTTGCTGAGACAGTGTTTTTGAAGTCAGTAGAGTTTCAGAAGAGCGTTTTGGGCAGGACTGTGTCTCAGGAAGAATAATAATAGGGCATAAAATGTCTGGATTCAGTGCGTGGAGAGATAATGAGAGTTTAATCAAGACCTTTGAAAGTCCTCTCTAGCAAAAAAATTATTTGGCTGTTTCACTGAATTGAGAAACTACTCTGGATGTTAGTCCTAGCCTGATGTGTGGTAATACAAAATATGGTGGGGTCACTTAAAGGGATAACCTGAATTGTTACGTCGGTGCTGGAGGTTGGTAGAGGTGAATTTTGTGGTTAGTTTTACAGATGGATATTGAAATTCCAGCAGATATAAATAAGTGTTTATTTCTTGGTCATATCTCGATGTTTTTGAGTTAAACTAATACTGACTTTGATATTGCAGGTGTGGAGAGCAGTTTACGGGTCACCAGATGTAAACAAATCGTTCAAGGACTTCCTGAACACAACTACGTTGTTCTGAAATATCTGATATGCTTTCTCCATATGGTGAGTGTAGGCAAAATTTCCAAAGTGGTGCCACCCTTTCCTTTCTAAATCTGTTCTTGTTAATCCAGCGTTGAAGATCTCCACAGAAAATAAAACTGAAGAATTGTACAAATGTGGTGAAGGCTTTGTGCATCCTTGCTAATGGAGTGGACTCAGGATGCAGAACCTTGAAATCCGGCATGAAATCCTTTAGGTGTAATGAAAACTACTTCGTAAATTCAAATGGGACTGTGCCTGTACTGAAATACCTAAAAGTCCCATCCCCCCAACTCCATTTTCACAAACATATGTTTTTATTGATCTAATCTTTGGGGTTTTTACCTATTTTGGAGTGAAAAAGAGCCTGAAAATAGCAGGTGTCTAGTTTTCAGTGCCAGAGAAAAACTAGGTGAAATCACCTTTTTCCTCCAAAGTATAAATTTTGGGCAACTAAAACACCAAACAAATTAGTGTAATTTTAGAAAATGTTAGAAATATTAATGAGCTTTAGAGCAACCAGCAAAATATTCTATATTAAATCTTAGAAATAACATTTTCCAGTTTAAAATAGCCTTTCGTCCTGGAATTTACTACACTGCTCAATAAAAAACTTTGACCGTGCCATTTTACAAGGATTTTTGGTATGCTTCAAGATCAATAAAATCGTGTGTCTTTTGTCCTACTTTTCGATTTGCTGGGGTTTTTTTTTAAACCCATTTTTGAAAAGCCCACTGATGTGGGGATTTGGGGAACATCAATTAAAAATGGCTCTGCAGTTAGCCCGGTGACGTCCTTTAGTTGCCAGTTTATGTGCAGGAATAGACCGTAACAGGAGTGTAAATTTCCCTTCCTTCTGCCTTATCCAGGGTACTGCCTTTTCCAGCTGACATTTTTCCCACCCAGGTGCCTAAAAGTGAGGATCATGGTGGTGTTGACACCTGAACAAAGGGATCTAGCCTTCAGAAGTCCTAAGAGCCCACCAAAGCCATCGTTGGAATGATGCTGATTTTCCCCGGCGGAGGAATTAGCCCTCAGTATCTGTTCTTGGGCTACAATCACGTTTGACATATTCTAGCCAGTAGCATATTTCAGAAGCAAGTACATTTAATCCCTTTTTCTGTCAAAACACTAGAGAAAAGCAAGATTAAAGGAAACACACTGATATGACCGCCACTCAGACAGCACTTGCAAGGTTCCCGTAATACTCACGTGTTCGTTTACCGTTGCTTAGCTGAACTCTAATGCTATTAAGGAAATCCTCGTGTCATTTGCTATTATTTTAGCAACTGATTTCTCTCTTCAGTGTTATGAATCGCGTAAGTGACTTTGTTCCAATAATAGATGCACCATCTCAACGCACTTCTTAAGAGCTGAGCACTTGAGGTGTTAATGAGGTGTGCGAAAGTACGAATGGTGTTTTCTGTAATTGGGCAGCAGAACATGGCATTATTTTTGAGTATGCATTGTTATGTAAAGCACAGCATCAAGTCCAATGCTAGTGCTCAGATCTGCAATTTCTGCTGATCCATGGCTTTTCATCCTTAATGTCTCAGGGAATATTTGCATTTGGAAAGGTCAAGGGAACGTGAAACAATCTAGGAGCTGGAGGTGTCTCTTCATTGCAGATCGGTGTGCTGCACAAGCTGCCACAATTCAAACTTTAACAGAGCACTCTACCAATAATCCTGGTTTTTACCTGCAAGCATCAACCTTCTTACATGTAAGAGGCAATTTAATTCTTCCATGAGCTCAGCCTTGAGTAGTGCGAGAGGTACTTGTGGTAATTTCATGAAGTGGGATGAATTGTAATCACCGGATACAGGTTTTGAACACTCCAGGTTTGATACAGGCTTGGGGAAGAAATAAAAAAAAAAAAAAAAATCCCCATTTTCTCAGCAATCTCAACCCCCTTACTTAATGAAACAGCTCCTTCTAGTCCAAGGGTGCTACAAGAAGACAGTGCAACTCCTACAGAAGTAATAGACTGGAATTTATAAAAATAGGTCCAAATTCTATAAACTTTGCTTGGCAGGGAATGAGCAGGAATGAGCCCAGGGGGCCGTGGCGGGTGTGAGCTGCCCGTCTCCGCTTTGCAGCGCATCTGGTCGCGAGAGAGGGGTTTGCAGGGACATCTTGGAGCCATAGTGGACTGATGTCCCTAGGCAGAACTGGGCAACCAGGAGCAAGAGGGGAAACAAAAGGCTGTTTTTCACAAACAGGTCTTTGAATTATGTCTGTAGAAAATGTCCGTGCTTGCTCAGCCGATCTCAGAAGGGACAAGTGTGTGCGAACAACTGTTGGTGTTCTACTGGCCCTGCCGTGCGCGTGCGGTGAAGGGCATTTATGAACGGGCAGACAAACTTAAAAGGCTCAAAAGAAGTCATCTTGCAAATTACTCTGAGGCCTACAGTTACCCAGTTCCGAAGCCAGAAGCCATTTAGTAGGAAACTATAATAGTACTTTCCCATGACAGTCTAAGGCTGCACAATCAGGAACGTTTGTAGAGGCGGTAGTATCGTCTAGATTGTGTTTTTATAACCATGTCTTTGGTTTTAGTACCAGCTGATACAGCCCCCTCTCTATGCTCACATACTTTCCCTCTCTGCTGCTCATTTCTGTCCCTGCACTCATGCCTGATGCAGGGGAAGGGTGGCTGACCTGCTGGAAGAACCGTTGCAAAAAACTGCCAAATTCAAAACATCAGACTTGGACCAACTAGGAAAACTGGACGAGGTTTTGGGGCCTGTGGGCTACACTCTAGAGCTGTAACTGAAGCAGCAAAGTTGAAGCAAAGTACAAGCTGGGAAAAAAATGCTCTGAATTAATGTTCTGTTTCAATCTCTTGTCCAATTGAAAAGTGTAATTAGCAGCAGCAAAGCTTGGGGGTGGAGATGACGGGGCATGTTGGGAAGGATTGGATGACTAAGCCTCGTGGAGCAGAGACAAGCAGTTGGCATGTCTGCAAGGGAGCTGAGAGTGGGGGACAGGAATTTATATTTCCAGTCAGTTTGTGGGGGCGTTTTAATATCTAGTAATTTTCTTTTGAAAATGTTTTCTGAAGTTCCTTTCAGCACTGCAACTGAGAAACCAAAGAGATGGTGATGTCCTTACATTTTCAAAAGCTGTTGATAATTGGCTGTTTCTACCCTCTGTTTTTCACTGTTTAAGTTCGTTAAGTAGTGTAGTGTCTGCCGGGTTTCACTCCTGCAATATCCATGAGGCTGCTGGGATGCAAGTATGTGGAATCCAAAAATGGTCACAGTTTTGTTGGGGGTAGTAGGGTGTTTATTCTGGGATAGTGAAGATGGATATTTGACATTTGTTGACGTGGCACTAAATCTTCAGTGTTTATTCCCAGTGATGAGTTTTGCAGTGTACAAGTTCTATCTTTCTAGAGGACTTTATTTCAAAATAGGCTGTCATGACTTAATGATTTATTTTTTTTATATACGTGTTCCAGTGAAAGGGGGGAAAAACCCAACAAACTGAAGCTGTGTAGTTCTTTGTTGTAATACTTTTCTGTGATGTTCAGATGATTCCTTCAAAGATAGGATCTAGGTCCTTGGAGAATTGTCATTTATTAGCTTGTCAAATTGACAGAGCAAGTGTATTTTCACTTGAAACAGAGATGATGGTTACTAACTTCGTGAGGGAATCAAAGGCCGCGTTAAGAGGGTTAGTCCAAATGCTAAAAATATAATTTGTATTTCTTAGAAAGTAGCTTTGGAGTGCAGTTGTGTGGAGGGGCAGCCCATAAAAAGGTTATCTGACTGGATACTGCCCTTCCACGGTCTAGTGATGGAAGAAAATATCAGCTGCTGACGATGGTGTTGTAGACAGAGCGGATGCGTTCGTGTCATTTGAGAAAGAAATCTGGCATTGGCATAGTGAGGGGGTTGAGGTGGTGTGAAGCCTGATCCCCTCAGGGAGGGACGAAGCCATCGCCACTGGTGTGACGAGGCAGCTTCCTCGCTTGCAGCTCATGGCGAGGCAGCAAAGATTGTCGTGGAGTTCAATCCAGTTTCACACTTCTCTTGGGTCTGCCGAGGAAAGGATCGCTGCGCGTTCTGGAGTGAAGCACCGTGCGGTGTCTCCCTTGAATTCCCAAGTGTCAGCCTCGCTGGTGACTCACAGATAAGGCTCAGTGTAGCTCTGCCACCAATGGTATAATCACCGTTTCGTTTTATCTGAAGGATTTTCTCTCTCAGGGGAGAATCTGTGTCATGGGTGTTTTTGTTGATCACTTCAACATCAACTGTCTCCTTGAAACGTTCACGGAGAGGTGGTGGGTGGGAAGAGATGGTTTCATCTTGGAGTTAGAAACGTTCTTTGAAATGGCCTAAAGAGAAGAAATAAATCCAGCTCTGCCAGCAAGTGGCAGTGGCGTTGCTTTGAGGTGACAGGTTGGCCTTGGAAGGCAGCACCTGGGTTAAGCTGGGTGTGCTTCAACTTGTGCTTGAAGGCAGCACTTGCCTACAACTTGCAGGAGGGAGCGTTTCAGGGCGCACTCCTGCAAACCTGGCTCCTTCCACCCTCCCCTGTCCTCCAGTACTGCCCACCCTCTGTGCCATGGCAGGGCACCTGCCCTGTCAACACGTAAGGCCTTAGGATGTACAGCACATACCTTTGGGTTTGTGCTGTAGAAACCGCAGGGTGACGGCCTGTAGCTCTCACCTTATTTTAGAGACTTTCAACTGAAAGAAACACCAAAAAAAAAAATTTTGGAGTGAGGACAAATCCACAAGGGTTTCACGTGTACAACGTTACTCAGTGTGGATGCAGCCAGCATGAGCCACTCGCCCCAAGGGCCAGAACACAGTCCCCCAACCTTGTTATATTTATTATTATCCAAATTCCAGCTTCGTTGTCCAGCTGCCTTCACGGTGATACCCGGGTCTGTGTCTCCCTGTTAACAGGCTACTGGTAGTTGAGCTTTTGCTTCCTTGCTGCAGTATAACGAACTCTTGTTGGAGCTGCTCTCATCTGAAGCAGGTTAAATGAATGAGATGCGCTTGTTTGTTTTTCTGTATCGTTCAACAGTGCATGGAGAGCACCACGGGAAGGTCAGCGGGGTACAGGTGCTCTGCAGAGAATGATGTGGGTTTTGCATAAGGTCATGAAGCAGGCGTGGCTCTTTAATCTGACGACTTTTTATTCTCAAGTTGTGAAGTCAATTCTTTGGCACCAATATCTCCTTCCTTTATCCAGCCCTGCTTCATGACCTTAAAAACAATCAAAGCCTTTAATATTTGTAGCAGAAGTAGCATCACAGTAGCCCTGATGTCCCAGAAGGGCGAAGCAGAGATTGGAGGGAAAAATAGTCCCTATTAGTGAGAAAATTAATACAGTTAGGAAGAAAATTCTATGCTTTTTGAGCATCTAAGTGCTTCTTTGTGTCCCTCAAGGAAAAGACTTCCATCCTGCACAGCATTTTATCCCCTCATGGCTGAGCAAATAGCCCCCTTGCTGGGTAAAACACGGTGGAGGGTGGAACTGTGCTGTAGGAAGTAGAGGGGAATGAAACCTGGGTTACTGGGCTGGGGGCGACTGGAATTTATGCATATGCTAAGAAGTGTTTCTTAGATTTTTCCTCTAGTGTCCTCAGGCTTTTTGTAGTACTACAGAGCTGCCTTTTCAGAAGGCTTTATGGCAAGGTAGAAATGAAGAGACTCTGAGAAGCAGAATTTCTGCTTTCCTATTCCACTTGAAATTGTAACAGAAGGAATACATAGGAGGTTTTGCCCAATAATTCCTTGTTCTGAGATGACAGCTTCAGAGTAACCTGTACATCGGTTTGTGACAGCACGGTCTTCCTGTGACAGATTACTGATCCACAACTGCAGCCATCAGCCTGAGAAGAACTGGCTGACTTACCTGTGTCGGGAGGAATCGGGAGCACCTTCAGCTTGCTGGCTCTTTACAGTACCCGAGAACTTGCCAGATAGACCATATGGGGCTTTAGATATCAGCCATGTAATGCAGGAGAGCAAAACACACACAAATTCCCTGCCAAGTGCACACAGAGAAAAAAAAAAAATACTCCAGCCCCCCAGTTCTGAGCTCAGATCTACAGACAGAAGTAGGACACATCATCCAGGTGCGGAACAGGTTTGAGTTCTGTGTATTTTACTTACGGCCCATTTTCACCTCCGTTGCTTCAGAGGAATGGGGTGGATGTGGAGGTACATGAAAGAGAGAGAGAAAAAAAATCTTCTAAACCCTTGCAAACAACTTCAGGAGTCCCCAGGGTTTGTTCTGTAGAGGACTTGAAGCAGTTGGGGTAGCTGTTTGTTTACACTGCCCTTCCCTGCCCCCCCAGCAGAGATAACAACCGATTCTGTACAGAAGGATTGAAACCAATTCCTTTTCCCAGCATCAGGAAACAATTCAGCCTTTTTGCTTGACTTACTGACATCTCACCTCGTCCTTGGAGGCCCTATAGCTCTAGGCTGTGTGGTCAGCCCTGAGGCTGCGGAGCGGCCAGTGCTGTACCCGTGGCCAGGGTTCGCTCCTCGGTCCGGGACGGTCTCGTGTCTCTCACTCCCTAGGGCACACGTACTCATAAACCAACTCGTGTTTATGTTTTCCCAGGTTTCGCAAGAGAGCATATATAACAGAATGACAGCATCCAGCCTGGCCTGTGTCTTCGGCTTGAATTTGATCTGGCCGTCGAAAGGACCAGCCTCCCTGAGTGCTCTGGTACCGCTGAACCTCTTCACCGAGTTACTGATCGATTTCTACACGAACGTCTTCAACTCCCGAACGGTGCCTGGTGAGATCTTACCTTAATGCCCCCAGAAAGGAAGGTGCAGAACGGCTGCCTGAGGGAAAGGTCTCCATGCCTCAAACCGAAGATTTACATTCAGGGCTCTCCCCTGTGAAGAAAACTTTCAATACAGACTAAAGTTTCTATAGCTTTCCAAATACCAAAGATGTTGGGAGAAGCACAGTGTTCCCTATATGAGAAGGAGAATATGTACATGAACATTCAAAGACCAATAGGTGAGAGTGAATCCCTTTGTTAAACCTGAGCAGCTGACAGAAAGTGGTATGTTAAAAAAAAAAAATCAATCATGACACTATGTGCCAGTCTGTCATTCCTTTGGGGATCTGGAGACCTAACTATGTGGCATTATTTTCTGCATGGGCAGAGCTAAGTTCTGGACCACTCCTGAATGTACAGCTTGCTTCTTTTTTTAAATTTTTTGTTGTTGTTGTTTGAATACAAGTTTGTTAGACATGTCCCTATTAAGTTAATAAAGATGAGATCAATTTTTAAGATACTACAATTTCTAAACTATTTTTCCATGTATTTCAGTGTCTTGTTTTACACAAAACGGTGTGGGCAGTTGTGGCACATCAGGTTTGCAATTACCATGGAGAGTAAAGTGTTTCCCGGGTAATTTGAGTTGTGCAGACAGCTAACTAATTATGCTTGCAAATATATATGAAGTTAATCACTGTAGCTGCACATGCAAAGCGGTGGCAGGTTTGTGGTTTTTTTTATTCTTGTAAGTTCAAATGGGGAGCAATAATCTTACGGGGGTTTTTTCTCTAAATACTGGGGATTTTCATCACTGGAGCTGTATCAGTGAGTGCAGAATATAGACTTTGAGAAGAGTACCCCTCGTGTTTGAGCTGACAGAAATTTGCTCTTCAAATCAGTTTCTCTAGGAAGCAATAAGAGCAACAACTTGGATAATATACCTAATAATCATTTTATACATTGAAAGCCTATTATTAGTCCCAATGTGAATAATTAACCAGCATAAAGGGAGAATTTTCAGTGTTTTCTAACGACGCCATCAATATTGTTTGTGTTTGATGAACACGGTGCTGTTTCATTGTTTAACCCTAGCTGGTGATGCGCTTGGTGTAACAAAATTATCGTTATAGCTGCCCGCAAAGCAAAAGAAAAATAGTCAGTGGTAAAAAAAGGTAAGTGGTATTTTCCCAACTGCTCTGGTCTTCCTGCTCGTGTACACAGCTAATGGAACGGAGTGACTAGTTAGACTTCAGCAGAAGTAAGTCTCAGGTTGACAGTTTAGGCCTCCCCTGCTCTGCAAACACAGAGCCACTTGGTACCCTGTGGGCTCACTTCTGCCTCTGTAAAAGGTGCAACACAATCTTATTGTAGAGGGTGGTTTAGGGAATAACCAAGAATTCAGGAGGCTGTGGAATGCTGGAGGTGCCAGGCCTTCATTTGCCCAGTAGGTGTCATCTGTAGCATTAGGCAGTGATTAAAATTGAAAAATACAGAGGCTTTAGGATAAGATGTGTTAGGGCCAACTTCTCGTGTCACAGTTGTGTGTTTCCCCAGTTCCTCAAGTGTCTTAAAAACAACTTTTTGGGATTTTGGATATCTGTAATAATCACCTGTGACTCCCATATAAATACAAAATTTTGAATAATACAAAGAGAATAATTAACAATTATTCACGATTGTTACATTTCAGCAAAATGAGATTGCCAGGGATAAAACTGTCACAAGTTTTGTGTTGCAGCTCACCAGTTTGACATCTGAGCTATCCATGACAGCATCCTAGCCTTCTTGTGTTACCAAACCCAAACCCCATTACGCTCAGCAACTGCTCAGCCACTGGCAGCGTGGGTCAGTGCACCAGCACCCTGTTCTTACGGGGAAGGAATTCGGCCTCTGGGAGTTAAGAAAACCTGAGCATTTTGCCACTCTCTGACCTCAGTTGAGATACAGATGCGTTAGTTCTGCTGTCTGTAAAAAGCAGGAGCGCCTGACATTAGAAAAGTGCTTTGGGATTAAATGCCAGTAAATGCCAACCATTAAATGGTTGTTTTCCATTTCCCCGTGTCCTCTTCCAAAAATCTGGCAACATCAAATGGCATTTAGTCTTGAGTGCCTAAGGGGACTGCGAGTCCTGGGTAGTTTTATCAGCTCAGTAACATGCCAGAGCCCTGGGGGGTGAAATCCTGAGTTCCTGAAGTCAGCTTTGCTCAGAAAGGCCCCAGAGCCTGGGGAGGGTGGTACCTCGTAGGTGTAGTTCAACAGAGCCTGGGGAGGGTGGTACCTCGCAGGTGTAGTTCAACGGAGCCCGGGGAGGGTGGTACCTCGCAGGTGTAGTTCAACAGAGCCTGGGGAGGGTGGTACCTCGCAGGTGTAGTTCAACAGAGCCTGGGGAGGGTGGTACCTCGCAGGTGTAGTTCAACTCATCCTGAGTTGGGAGGAAGCGGGAATTGGGCAGCAGCGGCCGTGCTGGTGTGTGAGCCCTTGGGGCACCTCTGACCCTTTTACTTCAATAAAAAGTCCAAACAAGGAGCATCCCTTCAGCTGATTTACCTGCCTCTACACAGACAAGGTGATCGTTAAAGCAAGCCTCACTCTCTCGGCGTCGGTCACACGCCGACCTGCAGGTCTTCCTCTTCGTGCTTTGTAAACTACCACTTCCCAGCAAGTGATGGCTCCTCTCGTGTGGCAAATGAAGAACAAAATGGCGTTTTTCTCATCTCAAGGTGCCTTCTTCCTTCTGAGAGCAGCCAACAGCTGTTCCCCGTCAGTGCGGGTAATTTGATGCTGCTTAAGAAAAGCAGAGGCTCTGCTTCTGATTGCCCCGGGTGGGTGGGGGGCTCCTGCGCCCCTTCACCCTCCTGCCGCCCCAGCAGGCAGCCTGAGACTGGGGTAAGGAGGGTGCCACCTCCACCCAGCCTCTCCCTGCCAGCCCCCCCACCACGGGGAGGGCACTTCCCCAGATCACGGGCACTTGGGTACCAAACCCCTCGGGGCGATGAGCCCCCAGCTCTGCCCCCCACCCCAACCGAACCGCCGAAATCTTCCATCTGCAGCAGAAGCCCCGATCTCTGTCCTGAGCGCCAGGCTTAACTATGACATTAAATCAGCTCTCATGAATTATTCAGAAGGGTTTGGAGTGAAATTCGTGTTAGAGAAATATATGTTTCAAATTTCCTGACTAAGAGGAGTCCTGGAGGTGTCCCCTGCAGTTACTTTGATAACAGTTTCTCTTTACAAATGATAATTGCACGATTCGAGCTTTTGTACAGTGTGGCCTTGTGAACTCTTCTCTCGTATCAAAGAACAATTTTCAGATCATTTCCATAGCAAAAAGAAAGTGATTATGGAGATAATCTGTTGGAAACACACATGCTGGATTTCAGTTTAAAACAATAAAATGCAGTCGTGGAATGAGAAATCAAGTGTTACCTACCTGACTATATACAGAGAATAAATTTGCCTAAGTATTTTAGTTTACCGAGCTGTTAGGAGTTGGAAATTGGTCCAAAGTTGAGTCTGATTTTTCAGGATGCCTCTAGCAACAAGCACCAAAGGGGGAAGGAAATACTTTCCTACCTTGGATCTATGAAGAAATCTAAGAAGATTGAAGGATGTCATTGATCGAGGGGGGGTCTTTACAGTTCTCACAAAAAAACTGCCATAATTGAACATCACCTACGTGTGTGCAGAGTGTGCCACACTCCTCGAGCAGCTCTCAGAGCCTTGTGAACTTTAATATATTCATCCACTCATGAGGAGACTAATAACAGAAAAGCCCCAGATATTTTATTCACGTGTTCAACGTGTACTTAGGTAACAAGTTGAACTTTTTATGGGATTGCCAGCACAGTCACACCCCCCCCCCCAATCTTCAGTTCCTGAATAGTTTGTCTTCACAACCGTGGAAAATGTAGGTTTGCCAACACCCTTTTTTCCAGTGGCTGTGGGGTGGGGGAAGAAAGTCAGAGAGAGTTATTGCCAGCACCTGTAATTGGTGAAGGCAGAAGTTCCTGTTCAGTTGAAGCTCTACTGGCCAGTCGCCTTCCTGCTCCCACTCTATTAATTTTTTGCCTACGAAGTCAGCAGCATACATACCCTGCTTTAAGTAAAAAGTTGAAGCCAAAGGTATAACGGTGAGGAGTTTGTAAATCAGGTGTTAAATGATACACGTGGCTGGTGTGTGGAAGGTCTCCTGCCTTTCCCGGTGCAGCAATCCTCATGTTCACCATTTTTTTTCTCTGTGCACATCCTGGAAAAGCCATTTCAGCGTGTTGCACCTAATGGAGCAAAGGATTCTGGTGTCCTCCAGCATCATCTGAGGGCAGCGGGGGGTTGTAGAGGGTGCTACGAACGCTGTCATCTTTCCTGAAAATGGGATTTCTTTGGGGTTGTGTTGGTGATGCGGACAGTGAACCAGCCTGGAGACTAAGAAGGAAACTTTCAAATACAACCAGGAAAAAAAAAAAACTTTTCTGCATCAGGCCTATCAGCACCTAAAAACTGTTACCCAGAATTGTCAGGCTGAGGGAAAAGAATCGTGGTTTGCCTCGCTCAGCTGGAGATAAACACACGGTGCTACAAGAGTTCTTCTTCCTAACTGGGGTCTATTGCCTGTAGTGCTAGTTGTACACAGGATTGTAGCCCTATTAGGCTGGTGATTCCTCTCTAGAATAGCTGGGAAGTTCAGTCTTAAAAATAATTCACTAATTGGAGAAATATTGGAACATGACAACAGAAAAAACATTTTTAAAGAGGCTCTGTTTTGGTGCCGCTCTACTACCTGCTTCGTTTTCTTTTGCTTTGATCCTCAAAGACATGCTCATTTAAGCTAGAGCTAGCCCAGACACTAACGCCAACCTCCTCAAGCCTAAGATGAAATCAGCATTTCTATCTTTCCAGGTTTTTCCTCTATTAAATGGTTTGTGTTCCCCAGTACTGAATAGTTCTCTCAAATTATTTCTGCACTTCAACCTTTAATTGCCCGCAAAAGCAGTTTACAGCCTCTTACTCTTCTGCCATGAAAATTATCCCCTTAATTAATGGGACAATAAAAAGCAACTGTAAAACTCACCAAACGGCATCATCCTTAGTGTCTGAACTGGATTTCTGCAGCAGTCATGGAAGAGTCTTCGGATGGGTGGATTTTTGACGCTTCACCCAATAATTTCTTGACCCATATCTCTCAAAATATCAAGAGCTGTAGTAAGATGCTTAGTTTTTCTGTTTTAAAAGCTTCCAGAGAACTATGTTCTCCCCCTGCTTCACGCGCCAGTGTTGTCTTCTCTTTTTTCTGTGTATTTCCCACCCCTTCGAAGCCACACCCTCGGCCTATTGCCATTTACATCCTTCTTCATCTGCAGTCTGTGTGAGGGGCGGGTGGTTCACGCTCACGCCCGTGCCCCCCACGGCATTTCTGAGGGGACTGGAAGGGTCCGAGGCTCTCGTGGCCCTTCTGTGGCTCCATAAACGGAACTGGAACAGCAAGAGGTTTGGGTCTGCGGCAGAGTCTCAGTGGTGGAGTGAGTGGAACTGCCCAAGCCACGTCCCCTTGATCTCTGACAGAAAGACAGTTATGCTTTTGATAACTTTATAGGATTTTTTGATAACTTAATCTAGCTTTTTGATCACTTTTGTATCTATTAACCCAACACCTGTTGCAATGAAGGGGAAAAGACGTTAGAAAGATGTTTTCCTTTTCGTGTTTCCCACCACTCCCAGACTTCCACATCGGCCTCTATCTTTTGAACCCCGCGCTGTACTAGTGCGTCCATGAAACGCAGCCATAGCTGATGGCCAGTAAATATTGAATGTGTTTAATAAGCACACCCGGAGTGGAAGCGGCGTCTCACCAGGCTGCGGAGC
This sequence comes from Athene noctua, assembly GCF_965140245.1. Classification (NCBI taxonomy): domain Eukaryota; kingdom Metazoa; phylum Chordata; class Aves; order Strigiformes; family Strigidae; genus Athene; species Athene noctua. The sequence continues at coordinate 1,938,066 of NC_134039.1, forward strand.
TCTCTGCTCTGAACACGTGCACCGAGCTGGGCGAGGCACAGCCTGGCATTGGCATCCGCCCTCTCCCGTGTTCAGGGTCGTGGAGGGGACTTGCTTCCCTCCTCCCTTTCCTTCCCAGCACCAGAGCTCCCACTGGGCTATCAAACAGCAGCAGCCACTAGCCCCCAGATGCTTTCGTGCTAGCCCCATCTGCATGGAGTACTTAATGCTGCTGCACAAGCAAGGTGTGGAACTGGCACAAACCTTTGCAGAAGGCTCAGCAGACCTGCACTCTATTCCCATCCCCACATTCTATTCTGAAGCTTGTATAAATCTTTTTTTTTTTTTTTTTTTTTCTCCTTATCTTTGACTTGTGGCTCACCTCCCCGTGGCAAAAGCCTTCCAGGGTCCAGAGTGCACGCTGGGTAAGTGGCCGTGGCACAAGGACAAAACAAATCCATTCCATTACAAAATAACATTAAAATTCAGTAAGATAATATCGCCGTCTTCCGCACCAAAAGAGCTTTTACAAAATAATATAAATGAGAGGATGAAAATAATGAGAAGCTTTGTAGAGCTCTCTCACAAGCCCTGACACCCGGCATGTTCCTGCCAGGAAGGCAATAAACACCCCATTCTCTGCATGTCACAGTATCACAACTTCTCCGGGTAATTACCACTTGAAAGTTAATGGGACTCTGCTCCCGGCGTGGCGGCCGTATTTCTGTAGTCGCTGCGTGTCCTGTGCCCACGGCCCTCGTGGGGGACCCGGCTGTGGAAGCACCGTCCTGGAGGACAAGTTGTTTGTGGCTGCCTCAGAAATCAAGCGATTTCCCTGTAGGAAACCCCCGTGCACCGAGGCACTGAAGACAGTGGATAGTGCAGAGGGGGAGCGGCAGTTCCTCCTCCTTGCAAGAGTCGTCATGGGCAACACCAGTGAAGAGCAGGAAAGGATGAAGCCGATAAGGAAAGCAAAGCTGCCTGGCTGGCACAGAATCACAGAATCGTTTAGGTTGGAAAAGACCTCTAAGATCATCCAGGCCAACCATTAACCTACACTAGTCCCACTGAACCCTGTCCCTGAGCACCACGTCTGCCCGGCTTTTAAATCAAAACCTCCAGGATGGTGACGCAGCCCCTTCCCCGGGCAGCCTGTTCCAGAGCTTGACAACAGCCCTTTCAGTGAAGAAATTTTTCCTCATACCCCATCAAAACCTCCCCTGGTACAACATGAGGCTGTTTCCTTTTGTCCAATCTCTTGTTACTTGGGACAAGTAACCTCACTACACCCTCCTTTCAGGTAGGGATAAGGTTTCCCCTCAGCCTCCTCCAGACTAAACCCCCCCCCAGTTCCCCCAGCTGCTCCCCAGCAGACCTGTGCTCCAGACCCTGCCCCAGCTCCGTTGCTCTTCTTTGGACACACTCGAGCACCTCAGTGTCTTCCTTGTAGTGAGGGGCCCAAAACTGTTCAGTATTCAAGTACACCAATAGTCAAGGTGCAGCCTCACCAGTGCTGAGTGCTGGGGGACGAGCCCTTCCCTGGCCACGCTACTGCTGGTACAAGCCGGGCTGATAAGCAAAACAAAACCCCTCAAGCTCCTGAAACTCAGCCCAGCAGCCAACCACAAGCACTGGCACCTTTTTGGTTCTTCTAAATAACCGGTGTCTTGGTCGATAGATACAGTGAAAACAGAATGAAGCAGAGTACACGCCAGCAAGGCAGGTCACAGCAGGCCAGCTATCCGTCTGTTAACGATCCTTTAATTCAGCCTTTTCACAGCCCCTGGAAAAATGCATTTTGGCCTGATAATTGTTTTGTACTCAGCACTGGTGAGGCCGCCCCTCTATTCCTGGGTTCAGTTTTGGGCCCCTCACCCCAAAAAGGCCATTGAATGACTCGAGCGTGGCCAGAGAAGGACAACGGAGCTGGGGCAGGGTCTGGAGCACAGGTCTGCTGGGGAGCGGCTGGGGGAACTGGGGGGGTTCAGTCTGGAGCAGAGGAGGCTGAGGGGAGACCTCCTGGCCCTCTGCAACTCCCTGCCAGGAGGGGGCAGAGAGGGGGGATGAGTCTCTGGAGCCAAGGCCCCAGCGCCAGGCCCCGAGGGAATGGCCTCAAGCTGCCCAGGGCAGGGTCAGGCTGGCTCTGAGGAAGGATTTCTGTGCAGAAGGGGCTGTTGGGCGTTGGAATGGGCTGCCCAGGGCAGGGGGGAGTCCCCGGGATCCCTGGAGGGGTTGAAGAGTCGGGCTGAGCCAGCGCTGAGGGATCTGGGGGAGTTGGGAACGGTCAGGGGGAGGGTCATGGTGGGGCTGGAGGAGCTGCAGGGGCTTTGCCAAGCCGGATGATTCTGGGATTCTGAATGCCCTTGTGTGTCCAGCTAAATTTAACAAAATGCAGTAAAATTGTTCATGAGAAATGCCATCTGAAAAGTCATCACAACAGTAGTACATTCAGCCATTCTTAACCTGTTAGAGTATGGTCATTGGGCTGAGTATCCGGGCTTGTGTCAGAGCTGCTCTGCTGGAACAGACTGTGGCCAGTCCGAGAGCTGACTGTGGGTCAGGTGTGAGTGGCTTGACATGAGCTGTGGGATGTCAGGCTCTTCATACACACGTCTGGCATCACACCTCCTTTGGGCTTTCCATTGGGGGTCCTGAAGTTGAACAGCAAGAAGAAAAGGCACCACCGAGCTCACGGTGTGTATCGGAAGGGGTATGTACATGTTTATACACCCAGCCCTTCTCTCTGGGGCACGTTCCTTTTTTCTTTGCACGCATCAGTATAGCCGACTGCAGATTAACTGCTGATTTCATTATCATGAGCAAATGATCAGCTGCTGGGGAGAGGATTTTTTTTCAAAGGCACTTCTGCTTGTCCTTCACGCCAGCGAACGTCTCCATCTACCTATAAGGGGTTTGCAGTGCCCCGCTCTTACCTCTTGCCAGCGAGAGCCCCAAAACTGGCCACAGGCTGGTTCAGCTTCTAAAGGAGAGGAGAGGGCGAGGTGGGAAAGGGGAAGCACCTGGACAGACACATTTCTGGTGAATACAGGCTAAATGCTGTGAGAAACAACCATTTTATGACAGCTGGTCGGGTGTCTCTACCTGTGCCCCACACTAACACATCCTGCTTCTTGCCTTCATCATCAGTATCCACCAACCTCTTCCTCATGAAGCCAGCTTTGATCTTTAAGCCAGGCACTTTGTCTGGGCCTGATCCCCTTTGCTCCATTCTTTGTCTGTGGAGAGCAAGGCTGGTTGATAAGCTCCTATCAGCACATTGGGAAATTTTTCATTCCCCCATCCCAGGACTTTGACAATCATTTTATTTGCCAGACACTTCCGCCTTCATGTTGTGGAGAGAGAAATTAAAAGGACGACTGAAAACACCCAGAAATCATCTACTAAAGAAAGTCAAATTAATTATTAAAAAAAAAAAAAGATTGCATTCCCTTTGTGGCTGGTTTTTCTGTGGCTGTGCTATCAAAAAAGAGCTATCAAAAAAAAGTATCATTAGTTTTTAATTCAGGGTGACTTCAGAGGGTGGCTGATCAGAGGGTGGCTGATGGCTGCCCCACAGCCTCCTTGTCTCTGCTGGCCGCCGCTTGCCAGCTGCTGGCACCCCCTGGCCACCACTGATGTGTCTGTGGCCACAGCCCCAGGGCTCAGAGCCGGGAGGATTGCTGCGAAATGGCGAGAGGTTTTTCTCTGTGAGGTTATTTAAGGGAGCGGCTGTGACAGGAGGGTCCCAGCACACCCACCTTCACCCAGAAGCCCTCCCAGCAGAAGGTCCTTCCACCAGCCCAGCCGCTGGTGCCAGCAGCCAAAGGGCACGACTCAAATCTCACCGTCAGCAGCGAGCATCTGAACCAGGCTCCCAGAATTTAATACTGATTATGTAGGAGCAACTGAGAGAAACCAGCCTAGCAGCTGGGGCTGGCACCTATGAGACAAGGTGTGCACCCACACGTGCTGCTGAAATGTTTCATTTCTCCGTGGGCCTGGGATGGGGCAGGGGACAAATGTTGGAGCAAAGCTTTACGGACACACTGAGCGCCTGCCTGGCAAAACCCTGGTGTGCCCCGGCCGCGGTGCCTCGCCAGCCGCCTGGGTTTGAACGGGTGTTTCTGGGGCTGAGCCGTCCGGTGTTAGCAGAGGGTGGCTTTGGTACTGCAGAGTCGATCCCTCAGGGTCAATCCTGCCCCTGCCAGCACCGGTCCCGGGGTCATCCTCGGGAGTCCTTGCACCCCTGGTCCCCGCTGACCACATCACGCCGCAGACTCCAAACGAAAACAGGGCTTAAGCGGGTAAATTTCTATTTAGCTGTGGTGTAATCATTCTGATTTGGGGGCAGTGATTTGCTTCTGTCTGGGCAAGTGTTTGCCCAGGGCTGCTAAAGGAGAAGCATGAAGCTCTTGTCACCTCCTCCAACGTTTGGCTTGGCATCCCCAGCGCCTGGCACTGTAGCTCCTGTGCTCCTCCGGCTGTGCAACGGGTCCTGGTTGTTCGAGAAGAGTCAATCTCAGTCTTGGTGCTTTAAAACCTGCCTTAAATCCTGATGCTCATAGGGCAGGAGGGCCAGGGGAGACCCCGCTGCTGGGAAGGACTACCAAAGCCGGGGAGCAGCACCCCAGGCTTTTAGGTTAGTGCTCAGTTATTCTCTGCTCTATTTTTCTTTGAAGATGCACATCTGTGGCACTGCTCGTATTATGAAGATGATGATGATGCCCTGATAACACCTGGGATGTTGCTTTTTATCTCTCCAAGAGGATTTAGAGTGCGCTTTATTTTTCTAGGCTCTTAGCTGAGCTCAGAAACGAGGTCTGTCCAACCCAAATTCAGGGTGCCCTCCCCGGGTGACCTGCCCCTGCTGTGCTCCCAGCTGGCCCTTGCAACGCCATTTCCAGTAAACTAATGACTTGTGCCACTCGTTAAGTGAGCTTTTGACTGAGGAAAGCAATTTGATGACCAGAGACATAAAAGAGGAAAACCAAGCAAACCACCTCACGCCAAAGCCCATCAATCCCCACCCTCATCTGGGGGAAAAGGGGACTAAGGCAGGCAGAGCACCACTGGAGTGGGTGCCCAGCCCATGGCACGGTGGGGCTGGGAGCACGTTTTATTTATAAACCTCACAAACCCACTCCTGCCTAATGTACAGCCCAGAAAGGAAGGTTTGTGCTAGTGTTTTACCATGGAAATAAACATTTATATTACTTGATAATACTTCACCTCACCAGCACGTGGAGGCCTGATGGCATTTGTACAGGGATTTATTTGTATTTACAATTGTACGGTGCTGAATCGGTGCCGGAAAAGCTTATCCAGCTCCGCGGTGCTTTCAGATTTCAGCGTGTGGTTTCGCCACAGTGAAACCTGCCGCTGCTTTTACACCGTAGGTCTCCAGTTCTGAAAGCAAATTTGTGGAGTAAATGCAAATCGGGAGCTGCCGAGTTGAGACCCCTGGAGGCAGTGACATCTGCCTGTCTTTGATAAGAATTTCTGAGAGTGAGAGTAAAGTACTTAGAGTGAAATTAAAAGCTTTGATCTGTTTCTTTGTTTCATTATTATTTCATGTCTGAGGCCTTTCAATTCTTATCAGGCTGCGACTTTCCGTTGGTGCTCCAGCGCTCCGTGGGCAGGGCAGGAGGCGGCGGCCACCCGGCAGGTGATGGGTGTTGCTGGGACTCTCCTCCTGGCTCTGGTCTGAGCCCCGTTAAATGGAACAGGTCACAGATTCACCCCCAGAGCAGTGTTGCCTCAAAAAAAAAAAAAGTACCCCCCCAGGCCCCAGCACATCGGGTAACCCTGTGCCCCATGAATGCCCAGGGCTCAGGGTAGAGGTGATGAGAGAATCAGAGAATCATTTAGGTTGGAAAGGACCTCTAAGATCATCCAGGCCAACCATTAACCTACACTAGTCCCACTGAACCCTGTCCCTGAGTGCCACGTCTGCCCGGCTTTTAAATCAAAACCTCCAGGATGGTGACGCAGCCCCTTCCCCAGGCAGCCTGTTCCAGAGCTTGACAACCCTTTCGGTCAAAAATTTGTCCTCATATCCCACCTAAACCTTTGCTGGCACAGCTTGAGGCCATTCCCTCGGGGCCTGGCGCTGGGGCCTTGGCTCCAGAGACTCATCCCCCCTCTCTGCCCCCTCCTGGCAGGGAGTTGCAGAGGGCCAGGAGGTCTCCCCTCAGCCTCCTCTTCTCCAGACTGAACCCCCCCAGTTCCCCCAGCCGCTCCCCACAAGAGTGGCTTTCTGGGTGAAAGCACAAAGCACTTGAGTGCAGGAAGGCCACCGGGGCAAGGATTTTTGTGTTCCTCTTCCTTGCCTGTAGCTGTTTCGGAGGGGGCTGGGGGCAAGCAGGGTGTGTGGTGGTTGAGCTGTCGGGGTCAAGGCTTTGGCAGTTTCCTGTGGAGCCTGTGGAATAGTTTCTTGTCGTGCTCGGGTAGCCAGGCTGGTTGTCGTCATCCCGTGGGGTTGGGTTTTCCCCAGGATTTACAGCAAGAGCCAGAAATGTCTCTAAAACAGACTAAGGGCTGTGATGGAGGAAGGCAGCGTAGGGAACTCTGCGTGATGAAACTGTGAGACGTCTTCCGGAAGGGGAAGGGAACGCTGCTTCACCAAACCTCCCGTCAGGTTTGGTTTATCCCTCGTGTGAGACGTTCCCACGGCCAGTGGCGCTGAGGCCGAGGCGGGGATCGCTCGTCTGGGACGCAGAGGAGAGGGGCTGGCACCCGCCGGGTCCTTCCCTTGTCTCTCGCCTGGTGAGGAAGGACTGGCTTTTGGGCAGTTTGGGCTCGTGGGTATTTTGTTTTTCCAGCTGGATTCTGCGGTTTGCCAAGGTGAGTTCAAGCTTCACCCTTGCCCTGCACCGGAGCCTCTGGGCAGAGTTTCTTTGTTGTGCTGCTGGGTGGATGTTGCTCTCAGAACCAGACCAGGAATGTGACGATCCAGGTGGCAGCCCCAAATGCAGTGAACTAGGTGGGTGGGACGTGGTTTATTTTCTGCAGTCATGAAGTAATTGAGAAAGATAAGAAGAATGTAACACATAGTCAGTGGCTCAATGCTTTTTTTTTTTTTTCTTCATGATTAGAAAATTTCTGAGTTATGCAAGTGCACTTTAAACAATAACATCATACCCACACCAGAACTCCATGTGTCTCAGTTTGCTGCGTCATCCACTTATTTCTAATGCCGCCCTTTCTTAATTCTCCTTGTGTTTTTAACTAAGACAAAGCAATTCTTTCCATGGCCAAAGCAGATGAAGACAATTGTGAAGTGCTGCTGGCAAGGGACACAAAAATCCCATCAGGGTGAAGGATGGCCACGTCCACATCTGACAGTGGAATGACTTTTTTTTTTTTCCCAGCAGCTACAGCTTAAACCATGACCCTGACCATGACCCAACGTCGAGCACGTTGGCAGCGGGACAAAGAGATGTCCTGGGTGATGGGGAGAGAGGGGTTTGGGTGTTTTTTAAAGATCTCAGAACTCCTCTGGTACCTTAGAGGTTGCCTGTGCTTGGCTACCAAGGGAGGAAGGCTCGTGGCCGGTGCTGCCCTGCTGCTTTGCTCGCCCGTGGGCAGGGACACGAAGACCCTTCCTGGGGCTTGTTCATTCACCTTTGTGCTGCTGCGGCAAACCTCCCCACGTCAGAAAATGAGGAGTGTGTGTAGAGGGGGGAGATGTAATTTTTTAAAGATCTACTGGGCTCACTCACAAAATTATTGTTCCAAGCTTCTTCAAACGGAAAATGATGAACCCAGCAGCACTGATTTTGAGGGCAGTGCCTTGGCCACGAGTCTCGCTCAGCACCCTGGGCTCTCCTCACACTCCCCCTCGGCTCCCTGGGAGGGAGGTAAACATGCTGGAGTTCAGGAGTGCAAGGAGTGAGCCAGCCCTGCTGCTCGCCGGGCCAGCCCACCTCCCCGCTGGCCACCGAGAGCCACAGTCACGGGGGCACAAGCACCTGAGATGTTCGTGTCAAAGTTTCTATCTCGGCAACTGGAAGGTTGCTTTGTCAACAAACCGGAGTGTTGGTCGGCAATGTTTCCAGCATGAATGTTGGAGGGACAGGCTATTTATTTCTGTAGCTCAAGCCTGAAGATGAAATGCAAAAGTGAATCAAAATTTCTGTGGTAACGGCTTAATGAGCGAGGCTGATAATCAAAGGTTGGGGCGTAGCATTTCTGCTGCATCTACACAGCACAGAAGTCATCTGCAATCTGCCAGTACAAATGCAAACAACAACTTCAAAGAGCAGTAGCATCTTTTTTATTTTTTCCTTCTCCCTGGCTAGAATCTCTATGTGCCTGTGTGCGCTTTGTAGTATTTTTTCCTATCATGACAATTTAATTTTTTGTTTGCTTTTTTAACGGAGAGAAAAAAACCAAACCACCCAACTTGTGCTTTAATGATGTTCACCATAGTGAACTTAAAAGTGGCTTACAGAAACAGAGTCTGGCATTTTCTGTTTGCACCAGTCAGTCGCTAGTGATTGATCTCAGAAGCCAGGCTTCATTTTTCTAAGCAAAATAAGCTGCAGTCGGCAAAACCTGATTAAAGTGAGTGGAGTTTTATCTGATGGGGCTGTTGCCACTCATTTCAGTGTAACTCTCCCTTTTCAACTACAGAGGACCTGCAGAATACAGAACAAAAAGTATGCATCAGTTTATAATGCACTCTTCTGAAAGTGTAAGTGTTCCTAATAGGCCATCAAACTGCTAGGAAACAGCATGGGCACGTCAGCAGGCAGCACAAACGCCTAACACAGCTGGTGTGGAGTTCGTGCCGTCATCCTCACGCACGTCTACCACAAAACACTGGGCGGACCAACCCTACTGTCAAACCCATTGTGCAAAAATTGCTACCGGTGGTCGTGAACTAAGTATTAAAAAAAAAAAAAAAAAAAAAAAGAGGGGTTTTGACTTTGCTTCCTGATTTTTGAGCCTTTAGGGCACAGTGGGGCCGTTGTGGCTTCTCCCTCTAAGAGTACGAAGCCCAAAACCACCTGAGATCCGGCCTCAAACGAGCCATGCCAGCGTCCCTCGTTCTGCTCGCTGGGAAGGGTTGGCATTGCTCCATGCTACTTCCCAACAGCCAGAAGAGCTCCTTTTCCTCTCATTTCCGAGGAAGAGGAGACAGCGAGAGAAGGAAGAGTAGGCGAAACTCCATTTGAAGAGGAGCAAATATAAAACTGACAGGCTCGGAGACAACACGTTTCATTTGAATGGCTATTTGCAGAGCAGCTCCTCTGCGAGATAACTAATGGCATGTGAAAAGGTCCTACGCACAGAAAACAGTCTGTCATGTTAAAATAAAGAGCTCTGAAGCTGTGAAGTCTGGCATAGCTGTAAAAATAACTTTCGCTTGGGAGGGGAGGCTGGGAACCCTACGGCTCCCAGTTCTTTGCAAAGACAATGCCCAGTGCCGCAGCAAGGAACACAGAGGCTACCCTGGCTCCTACAAATCTCCACCAAAACAATTTAAATTACTATCGAAGATTAAAGGCTAGCATAAGCCTACGCTCCCTTGCAACCGCATTAATTATTAAGGCGACATGCAGAGCTCTGTAATTGGCTCCTGTCTGTTAGCACAGCGCTGAGTTTATAGGTTAGGGTGGTGGCAGAAGGATGATGATGATTATATACGAGTTCTGGTTTGGAGGAGAGGTGATGGCTTCTAAAACTGGAAGCAGCGTTAGGAAAAATCAGGGTGCCCTTCCCACAGCAGAGACCAGGAGGGAGGAGGAGGCAGTTTAGCCGCAAGGGAAGCAAGGACGCGGCGCGGAGCTGCCCCTGCCAACTGCAGCCCAAAATTAAACCGTGACACCGCCAGGAAGGGAAGACGAGGCAAACCCCCCTCCCCAACCAAACAAAAATTATTACCACCTACCCCCAGCAAAAAAAACCCAAACCATCTTCCTTCTGCTCTGCGTAAGCATTAGCCGCTGTGATAGATTCTATACGGCAACGTCTGACCCCGTGGGAACGTTTTTCCTGTCTCGGAGCCCTAGGCTTGCTCCCAAGCTGACTCAATTTGTGGCCATTTGGGCCAAGCCCACTGCAGTGTTTAAATCCTGGTGAAGACTTTAGAACGCAACTCACAAGAGATGCACAAGGAAAAGAAAAAGAGCTGAGGTACGGCCAACATCTCTGCGTACGGATCTGGGGAAGAGTGGGACAGAAAATTATTCCAAGAGGTGGAAAGCCAAGAAAGGGAGTTGACACGATGGCCTCAAGGAGAGGGCATCTTCCTGGAAGGGTGTTGTAGACACTCCAGCAATCTGAAAACTGAAGACAACGGTGGAGAAATCAGCAGTCTGGCCGGGGAAGGGGTCACACAGTGGGCCCATCCCCTCAGCAGCAGGTACCACCACGACACCACCACCATTAAATTGTCAATCAAGTTTAATGCATCATAAAGAAGTAAAACTACATTGGCATATTTAAGACAAACACTTTTTTTTTTTTTTTCTATGCACACTATCCACTGGACAGTCCCCTTTTCAAAATAACTACTTTTAACAGTCCAAGACACTTCTTCAGAAATTCTTCACATATTCAACCTTCCACGTTTTTCCTTTTTTTTTTTTTTATTTGTCTGAGAAGGAAAAAAAATCATTAAACCCGAAAACATTTACATTGCAAGCCACGTTAGAATGCATAATTGGCATACAATAACCAATGTATAACAATTGTGTTTTACTTAGTTCACTTTGTTCATCAATAAAAGAATATAAAAATCTTGTTCAACCGAGTGTTGTGTATTAAAATAGATTTGTATAGTACTGCACAGTTTCTCCCGGAGTTGTGAAAATGGTTGAAGGGACCATGTGCTGCCTAGTGATGGGCGACGGAAAAAAGCCAGTCCCTCGCATGGTTTTTTTTGTTTGTTTGTTTTCTAAAAAAAAAAAAAAAAAAAAAAAAGAGATTCGGCACCATGTGATATGCTGATGTGAGAGACTTAGCCTCGTGTCGTGCTCTGGTGGCTTCTTGTTTTCCTTAAGTTGTGCTAATTGATGGAGAACTCATAAACGACAGAGATGATGGTGTCTGGGGGGGGGGTGATGGTGAGAAAAACCGGGGTGCCCATCACTACCTTCCCGGGCAGGCCGCAGGGTGACGGGGGGCCTGTGGCCTGCGGGGGGGCCAGCGGACCCTTGCAGTATCAGGAAGACTAGCTAGCGAAACAAGCAGGCGCACTGGGATTTCCTCAGGGTAATGCTAAGTGCTTCCCCAATGTGCTAAAATCCAACAAAATATTACAAAGGAATCAAGTTTCCAAAAAAAACCCAACAAACCCTTTAAATTTTCCACAGCCTGTCCCTCCCCCAGAACTCCTGATATTATCCAGTCTGAGAAACAACCCCTTGAGGCAGGGTTGTTTTTTTTTTCCTGTACCATTTCAGCAGATATTTCTGCAAGCAAAAAAGAAAAAAAAGAAATAATTTTAAAAAAAAGTCACGTTACATATTCTTAACAATAAAAACGCAGTACAAAAATGTAAAGTTATCTTTTTGGCATATTATCTGTACTGGCAAGAAACAAAAAAAGAGAATATTTATTTGCTCTTTTTCTTTAAAAAAAAATAAATAATCCAAGACTAACAAAGAAGAAAACCGCCAAAATAATATCTTTAAAAAATGAAACCCAACCTGCCAAAGATATCCACTATTATGGTTTATGCTAAATCTTGCACAAAAACTCCATGAGAAAAATACACCGATAGCAAAATAAGTAAAAAGGACCTGCAAAAAAGTAAGGAGTTTTACAGTCATACTTTTTTAAATACTTCGGAACGCATATACAGAAGCATCAGCATGAAAATACTTCAATATTTTACTAGAAATGCTAACCTCATACAGTTTCTTTATTTAAATATCTGCAATTCTCAACTCTAATAATACTGAAAAAAAAAAAAAAAAAAAAAGATTTTTTGTTTCGAAGGCTCTGTGAGTGTCCGTGATGCCGATCTGGTCAAAACGGCCCCCATCTCCAGGTCACCTGAATAAACGGGGCCAACTTTGTTCCTCTGATAAGAATCCATGTCGAGTCCTAAGTAGTTCAGTTTCTGGTTACCTCACCGATTTCCCTCCCACACACAGCTTTCAGCCCAACTACTTTTCTACTAGCTCACTACCTCTTTGCATTGAAAATTTCCCCCTTAAAGCAGAACTGGAAACCCGTCTGCCGCCCCACAAAAGGATATCCCGCTTCCTATCGGCCATACTTCTCCCCTTCCTCCTCAGTCAGAAATACATTAAGGCCAACATAACAAAAAAAATCTCATGAGCACTGAAGGTCTCGGCAAATACAAAAACCGCAGCACAACCCGCTCTGTGGGAACCTGCTGCCACAGTGACCTACAAACTGGACTGATCGGTTTGCAAGTTTCTACGCGTATCAAAACTGAGATTGTTCCTTTCCTCCTTTGTTTCAGTTTAATCTCTCCTCTGCGCATGGGTATAAAGTTTTTTCTCCCCCCTGCCTTCGCCCTCCGGCAGCCGGCTCCGTCAGTTGTTACCCTGCGATTGCTGCAAGGCTTTGTGCATGGCAGCAGAGGCAGGGGAGGGTTTGATCCAGGGGACAGTTAGCAGGGAGGAGGTGGTGGTGGTCGTCATGGTAACCTGAATCATCTGCTCGTTTTGTATCAGTCTAATGAGGGTTTTGAGACGTTCCAGTGATGACTGAGTCCCTTTCTGCTGGGCCAACAGGCTGGTTTTTAGCTCTAAGCATTTCTGTCAAACAAAGAGAAGGGGAGAGAGAGAGAAAGACTGAGAACACATTCAAATTGGCGTCAAACATCTCTCCAAACATTCTTTTGTGTCTTGAGCGCACGTCCTGCTCAGATGAAGTGTATTCTCCTCGGGGGACAGCAGAGCCACAGCTCAACGAACGGAGTAACCCCCGGCGCCGTGCGCCGCAGCAGCTCTCTAAGGTGAAATATTCACCCCAGTCCAAACGCACTCGGAGGACGTTTCTGACCTCGTCCTGGAGGCAGCTGGGCAGAAACGCCTCCTGCCCCCCCAACAGACGGCTGGCACGGGGGTGTAATTCCTGTATTACCACCGGAAAGTACCGCAAGCACCGGCGAGGTCTCTAAATCTTACCAAAAGGCACTGGTAGACACGAGGGGTAAACCTCACCGTGATGCGGTTTGTACCTGTCCCACATTTTAGGGAGTTAGTCCTGCGAAGGTAAGTTGGCCTCTCTGAAGATGATGTCAGTGTATTTCAGGCAGAAAACTTGATTTAAGGCACTACTGTTACGCCACCGCAGCCACAAGGAAATCTTTTTCCTGTGGGGTGGCCCAAACCACTCCCCACAAACGCTTGAAATGTTTTCATACAAACCTACGTGGGAGGTATGTTTTCATCCCAAACCCCCCCTCTTCTCCAAGAAGAGATAAGGAAGAATCAGTAAATTCTCCTCTTCCTCCCCAGGGTGCCCCGCTGCAGCCAACACCCCCCCGTTTTACACTGTCAACTGCCCTGCGAGGGACTGTGTGACAGACCAAAACCCTGAGCCCGTCTGCTCCATGGAAGGTGCCTCCCTAATGACTGAAACCTCCCGTTTTCTCTCTCCCAGTGGGTCCAAGAGTCTGGCAAAACCAGTTACTTGTCTGCCAACTGCTCCTTTTTGGCTTTGCTCTAGAGTGCTTGGGGTAGAGGGGGGGGCATTCTCCAGTCCTGGGCAAGTGGGAAATGCTCACTTGAAAGTCAAGTTCTTTGAAAAGCAACTCTGTGGAGCTGCTCAGGGGTTGGTTTAGACAGATGAAATCTCAGGTGAAGGATAAATCATGTTCTGTTTTTACCAAATAACACCATTCCACCTGTGGTGCGGATGAGAGCGTTCTTGCTAATGTAAATCTCTGTTAAGGCAAATGTCAGAAACGAAATCGCTCTGTGCTGGAACATCTTTAATTGCTTTTCTCCTTTCAAGTGGATATATCATATCTCCAATACATATAATCATTGGCTGATATTACCATTTAAATAAGACAGTGTTGCCCGCTGAAAGAACCTGATTCTGCTTCAAGTAGGAATCTGACTGATTTTGACAGCCCCTGACACACACCCGACAGCTGACTGCATCCCCCAATGCTTTTCTTTTTCCAAACACCTCATCCCACTGCACCTTCCTACCCACTAAAGATATTCCCTACTCCAGAGTCACTTCTTCATACGCACGTGTGTTTGTTTCCATTAGTGCCAATGCTGGCTACATACACTTACAGGGAACATTCCCCACTGTGATGTCTTTTAATAAGTTATTGCTTTGCTTTCCACTCTATTTTAAATGGGATAAATATTTTAACATGCCTCCTCTGGATAACTGCAGTGGTAAGGCAAGTAGTGACCAGTTACTCCTGCAGCTGCCACTTTGATTTTTCCAGGGTAAGGAGGTTTCAAATATTTATTGAGGCTTCCACACAAGCTAACAGCTACCCCTTAAGAGTGGGCCTGTGGTGAGGTAGCCCCAAATAAGTTCCTTCAGCCATGGAGGATGGGAATTACGGCTTTGGACCTGGCCCATTCATTACCGCCCGAGACTGGTCCTTAGAGCACGGCGTGTGTGGGAGACATCTCCAGCCAACACTGAGCTTTGAAAAGAGTTCACGGAGAAAGTGACTGTGAATCCATTTCCAGTCATGGAGAGGTTGTTACAACATTCAGCCCCCGAGACAAATAAAAATGGTTATTTTCTACTTAATCTCAAGAGTTTTGAGTTAATGTACAAGGAGCTGGAGGATAGGCTTGGGACTAAACTTTTCACCTAGAGAATGGAAGTGTCTTAAAGTCCCTGGGCAGATCAGAGCTGTGCATGGCACTACAGGGGAAGCAGCCACGGCTGTTTTGTGGGTTTTTTTGTGTGCCACGGGAATTCAGGTGGTTTCTCCTCCTCAGCCCGCCAAAGCAGCTCGTTTTTGTGTGTAAAGGAAATCCACGTAATTTTCCTCAGAGAGAAACACATTCACACCTGAACAACTGTAGGCTGGGAGCAGAAATCATTTTCTAGCCATCTGGGTTTTTCTAGCCATAAAATATCTGGGGTTTGGGCATAAATTCTTTACAAACACCTCTGCAGGAGGCTCTGTGTCCCCAGTCAGGTGTCCTACCTTCACTGCATTGTTGAGAAGTCGATCTTTTTCTTCTAACTGTCTATGCTCACTCTTCAGCTCGCTGCTTCTCTTCAATAACTTCCGCTTCTCCTCTTCTTTGACTGCGGAACGGTAAGATGAAGGATGTACAAGTTAAGAAAAGACCACGTGGCAAAAATGTGAGCTTGACAACAAAGCAGAAGCAGGTATTTTGAATGGTTTCAGGTTTCAT
The DNA here is from genome assembly GCF_965140245.1 of Athene noctua. Taxonomy (NCBI): domain Eukaryota; kingdom Metazoa; phylum Chordata; class Aves; order Strigiformes; family Strigidae; genus Athene; species Athene noctua. Next base: position 1,953,380 of record NC_134039.1, read on the forward strand.
GAGCCTTTTGCCAGCCAAACAGAGCTGGAGGTTGTGCTTGCGTGCTTGTGTCTACGCCAATGGCTAGCACACAGGACAGCCCAAAAGCTACAGGGCACCTCTGAGATGAATTAAAATTAATCCTTGGGCCACACGTGGTCCTCCAGGTCTCCAAGAAAGAGGTGAATGATATTTAAGAACAGGTCAGCCACTGGAATGGCGACAGTTAATGACCCTGGCTGAAAAGCACGATCCTAACGGTGCCAGACCTCTGCAAAGCTCCTCACAAACAGGGTCTAATGCCCCAACCAGCCCACTGCCAGAGTGCAACAGGGAACTGAAAACCAGTAATGGTCAACGCACAGACAACAGACAGCATCAGTGGTTGTGATAGCAAATAACAAAACAATTAGGAGCTGACAGAGCTGTATCATCTGAGAACTGGTCTGGCATCGTGCTACACACCCCGTTACAGGGCTCTGCACAGCCTGACTGTGCCTCTCTGCCTCCCAGACCGATACAATTCTGCCTCAAAATCCCCTTTTCAGCCCTGTTCTGGGGAAGGCACCATGTGGATGGTGGCCTCCTCCTCGGAGTGAACTTCCCGAGAGAACAGTCTCAGTTTCCTTAAAGAGAGAAGATGGCAAAGGAGCAGAGGGAGGGGAAGGGGGAAAAGTGCCCAGTCACAGCCCCTCATGGCCCTCTGCTTAGTAATGCCATCACACCTGGCAGCATTCACCTCTCACAGGGGATCGGGGACAGGACAAGAGGGAACGGCCGGAAACTGCCACAGGGGAGGCTCAGGCTGGGCAGGAGGAGAAAATGTTTCCCAGCAAGAGTGGTCCGAGAGTGGAACAGGCTGCCCAGGGAGGGGGCAGTCCCCATCCCTGGGGGGGTTTCAGGGCCGTTGGGATGAGCTGTGGGGGATGTGGGGTAGGGGAGAACTTTGTAGAGTCGGGCTGAGGGTTGGACTCGATGATCCCGAGGGGCTTTTCCAACCTGAAGGATTCTGGGATTCTGTGAACTCTATGTTAATATTAGTACTGTTGTGCTGGGAGGGGGCTGCAGGGGGGCTCCTGTGAGAAGCTTCTCGGAGCTCCCCGGCTCCAAGTGAGCCCCAGCTCTGGCCGAGGCTGAGCAGTCGGTGATGGTGGTCGTGCCTCTGTGGGAACACGTTTCAGAAGGGGAACGCGGGAGGAGGAGCTGTGAGGGAGACACCTCTGCAAACACCGAGGCCAGTGGAAGAAAGGAGGAGGAATGGGGGAGATGTGGGGGGGCAGAGACCCCCCTCAGCCCGTGGGGAGAGGGCAGCTGTGCCCTGCGCCTGGAGAGGGCACCGGGGGGCAGATACCGACCTGCAGCCAGGGAGGGCCCCACGCCGGAGCAGGAGGATGCGCCCGGAGAGGGCCGGGGGGACTCTGAGGGAAGAAGCCCCCGCTGTTGTAGTTCAGCACTGCAACATACAGGGGGGAGCCATGGCGGAGCAGCTCCGGAAACACTGCGGCCATGGGAGGGACTCACGTGGGAGAAAGTTCATGGAGGAGTGTCTCTGTGAGAGGGGAAACACGTGGAGCAGGAGCAGAGTGCAGGGAGTCCTCCCCCTCAATGACGGCACTGACCGCCCCCCCCTTCCCTGCTCCCTGCACCGCTGGAGGGGAGGAGGGAGAGATACCGAGAGCAAAGCTGAGCCTAGGAAGAAGGGAGGGGTGGGGGAAGGTGTTTTGAAGATGGCATAATGCTTCTCCTGTCCTACTGTCTGTCAAGTGTAGTTGTTGTTAGTGTCTGAATTAAATTTATGTTCTTTTTCTTCCCCTAACGAGTCTGTCTTTGGCCCGTGACTGTAATGGGTGAGTCATCCCTCCCTGCTCTTATCTCCTGAGTCTTGCTTTATTTTCTCCTTCACAGTCCTGAGGGGAAAGGGGGTGTAAGCAGTTGCGTGGTGCTCCATTGCCTTCTGGCCTGAAACCACAACAGCTATAAAGGACTCCAATGGCCTCTCCCAGCACGAGCAGGGAATGCCTCATCAACAGCTGCGTGAATCCCTACCTGTTTTATGAGTAACATAGGAGTGCACAATTGCCAGAGTTCCAGTCCATGGCACGTTGTCGTCTTTCTTTAACACCTACAAGCCCAGGAAACAATAAAAAGTTAGGACTCTACAAAGACACACATTAATGCTTTTCTTCCTCCAGCCCCACAGCTCTGCAGGATCGGATCTAGAGTCCTAGTCTCAGAATCTGCAAGCTGAAAACTAATGAGAGAATAATTTAAGTAGCTGTCTCCATTGGGGCTTACTCCTTCACACACCACTACAAACAGCTCTACCAAACTGTGCTAAAAGGGGGCTACAAACACTCTAGTTTCTTGGTGCTGCGGCCAGAAGACATTCTTCGGCCCCGACAAGCAGATTTCCACACCACCAGGAGCGTTTCCTGCTCAGCGCGGGAGAAGTTGCTGGTCCGTATGAAAACACGACAGCACGGACCTAATCCCGAGCTGCACTGCTCCCTGCAACTGCTTGCTACAACCTCCCCTCGACCTTTTCAAGGGAACGTAACAGCGATCTCAATGCTAAACACAAAGAGCACAAAATCTAAGCCTCCACTCTCCCATTTAGTGACACTGTACTCTTTTAGTTATTGTTTTCCTCTTCATGCAATCAGCATTATTCACAGCAGCTAGACAAATTATCATTTCTGACATGACTATGATTAATAGTTCTGCGTAATAAACTCGATCTAAAGAAAAGGAAGTGTTGTCCTCACAGCTTTCAGACCCGCTGATGAACACTGTCTCCTCCTGACACTGTCTCCCTCCTCTGTAAGATTTACATTACCTGTGTGGCAACCCTACGTGCTGGTGGCTTTACTGTAAAGAAGGGAAACAAAGGAATTGAAGAAACATTTTAAAAGGACAAATCTCAGCAGGTGTGATTACAGGGGAGCTAAGGCACTCCAGTGTATGTTCTGCCTCTAGGATGATGAAAATACCAGAAATAAATGCTTCAAACTGTACTAAAAGCCTCTCAGTACTACTTTAGCTAATGTGGTCCCCTAAGCTGTGACCACAGGTTAGATTAGTTTAGCGGCACACAAATTTGAGCTTTCTCTCATTTTATTTTCTTGGCGTTCTGTGCTCCGTGTAGCTTACCTTCTGTTGGCACTTTGGACAGACCCAAATCCCCTTGGGGGCAGTTTTGAGGGGTGGGTCCAAGCAGTTGAGGTGATACGCTCTGGGACACGTGCCACAGGGCTGCAAGTTCACGCCACGCTTGCAAGCAGTGCAGTGTTCATCGTGGTGGATCTCATTCTGCAAGAGAAGAAGGAGGATGGCTTGGGTGAAGTCAATCCATTAAGAACTTCTCTCTCTCTACAGCATTCAGAGCCTCTGTTGCAGCAGACAGGCTCACTCCAGCACAAAATCTAATTGTCAAGAGGACCCCGACAGCTGTAGAAGACGACAGAAATAGTGGTGTATGACAGCAAGAAATACAAGCCAGGAGCAAGTTTCAGAAATTGAAACAGATAGAAAAATAAAAAGCAACTAATCAAACACAGGAGGGAGTCGGCCAATGAATACAGCCAGCTTGTGACGCAGGAATTATTTCACTTGTTTCTGATCATGTGTCACCCCAACACACGCATCACCACGCACAGCTCTACTCAGAAGCCTGGGGTCAAAGTCAGTATGGGGATCACTTGTCCTTCGAGTCCAAGCAGAAGGAAGGAAGCAAGAAAAAGCTTCTGGGGAAAATGTTTTCCATGTTTTATGGCCGTTGCCTCGAAGAGCAGGAAGGAGAACAGTACTCGAGTACAAGGGTTCGCGACGTCCCCTCTGGAGGGCTCCTCCGTCCCTCTGCTCTCCCTGGCACTAATTGTTCTCTGTTCAGACTTGCTCTGACAACCTTTCTCCAACAAGACTGATTAGTACTTTGTCTGAAGCAATATACAAAATGAAGCAAGACTCATCAACAAAGTTACAATGTCATGTAGTAAATTGCTATGCTAATCTGGTGGCAACGTTAATTACTCTTTGTATAATTAAGTGCATTTTAATAAAGGAGATACTGATTTTGAAACTCTCATGGCTTGTGAAGCATTAAAAAAAAAAACCAAACAATTTTTCCTAGTGCTTTTCCAGGAAGGAGAATAATAATTTTGTACCTTTGTTAATTCCAAAAGAATATTTTCATTTATAGGGATATTAATTATAATGTTCCATGATAGTTTTAGTCAGGCTTGTATCTTAAATTCTAACTCAGTCCTGTCAAAAAATCCCTCTCCAAAATATTGCTCTTTAGAAATGCTCAAAAGGTCTTAATTTTAACCTCAATGTAAAGAGATTTAATCTACACAAACTAGAATCGTTCCTCATTTTTCTTAAAATTTTCATTAAAACCACATATCCGGACTAGCAATTTCTCAATCAGTGGACTCCACAAAGGAATGAAACTCAGGCCTTGCATATGAATTTGGATTTCTAACTTTGGATTTCTAACTTTGGGGCTCAAAGATTTAGTTAAGTGGGAAACGTTTCGCACAAACAGTATGAAAGGCAAAGGCAATACGGCAGTTTTGTACCTTGATGGAGACTGCAGTAATCAGAAGCAAGCACTGAGTTACACGGGGATGAGAAAGACACTGGTAATAACCAAATTTTGCTACACATACCTTCCAGAATGGATCCTCATTTGCTAGCACATGAAAGAAGGGCAGAGAACAGATTAGTGGGAAACACATCGCTGCAGTGAATGTTATCAGCTATGGGGGTCATTTTAGTCAAGCTGTGACACAGGAGATCAGGACGTTGCCAAAATTAACGCGGGCAGGAAAGAACGCAACAGCCAGCGGTGGAATTAGCATTTGAGATTTTAAAAATTTACACAGCAGGAATCCCATCTCCAAAGGTCTGATGCTAAAACGTCATAGTATGAGAAGCAACAGTCAGTTCCGAATTTTCAGAAATTTCCATGCAAAGCTCCTCTCCACATGCCAGTAGTCATAAAGTCTTTCTTAAAGACTTCAGCCTGCTGGGTGATGAACAGTCTGGCCCTGGACCAGCAAGGCACTTAAGCAGGCGCTTAACTTGGGGTATGAAATTGGTGCCACTGACTTACCGTTAAACACATGTTTAAATGTTCAGCTGATTCCTGGCCAAAATGGTCAGCCACTTGTGGGAGTGAGCTTTATGTTATCATCAACTCTTTTATCATCAAACTGCTCCCACCCAGAACGCCAAGATTTTCTGCCCTTTTGATGAACTCAGCCTGTAGTGATTGCATGCGCAGCCTGATAAGGACAAGAACCATCAGAGCTCACTGGAAAGCAGGCCAAGCCTTTCATAAAAATATTTGGGAAATTTGTCACGCTTCGGTCCAAAAATAAAAAGCCAGAAAATTTTAACAGCTTTATGAAAACCACGTAGTAGATTGTAATTTTTTGCTGCTGATTTGTGAAAGGCTGGGGCACAGTGTCCCAGTGACAAACAGCTGGTGGAGAGGCCCTTCTTTGGATTAAAGTGGAGAAAACCAAATTATTTCTGTCCTTCCGTCCTTCTTCAGCTGCCTGATTCACAAGGGGAATAACAGCTGCCCCGGGGCCATCCCTCGCACACAGCCCAACCTGCTGTTGCACACTTCTGTTAGACTCTGATGTGTGCATGCCCGTGAAGATGCGGACGCTTTCGGACCTCAGGCACGTGTACAAAGAACATAAGAATGAAGGAACAGCCTCACCTACATTAGATCAAAGGCTATAAAGCCCAGGGTCCTTTGCTAACAGCATCCAGTGCTGCCACTTGTGCACAGAGTAAATTCTTCTACTCCAGAAGCATCCTTCCGGACGCTAGCAGCTCACGGGCTTCCCTAACCCTGAGTTTGCATCTTCATTTTGATATTTAACAGCCTTAGATAGACTTTTTTTTTTTTCCTTCCATAAATTTGTCTACTTTTCCCAATGATTGTAGCATCCTTTGGCAATGAGTTCCATAAATAATCAGACTTATAAAATCTGTAGATGTCACTTCATATACACAAATACACACACGGAGATCCACCGCGCTACGACACCGTGATTACTCAGGGGATATAAATGTTGTTCAGATAAACACTGGCTGGATAATTGAAGAGTCTTTCCTACAAATGATACATGTCAGGGGATGTGACCTCATTTCAGGTAAGACATTTTCAGATAAATGAATCCCGATTAATTGACGTTTTGCTCAAAATTTACAAGAATTGCTCTCTTCTGCATTTCTGGAAATGGCTGTTGTTTCCTGTGCTTCACAGGGTTGGTTTTTTTTTAGTTTGTTTATTCCTCTTTTCAGCTCACTTTTACAATAAAGTCGCAAACATTTAAAAATATGTCCACTTCTGCCTTCTGAAAAATTAAACTGAAGACAACTTTTTTTTTAAAGGAGCTTTTTATGAAAGAAAGGGCAGTGGGCTCTGCACTGAGGGTGGACAACACATCACCGTGGTGCCGAGCTGTCGGGGACAGCGTCTGTCCTCAGCTCAGAGCTTGCCCAGCATCTCAAACAGCGGCACCTGGTGCAGCTAACAAACCCCTCCAGAGGTGGGCAGTTCTGCTCTAAAGAAGCCCAGATTAAAATTGTCTGAATCAGCAGAATCCCAGCCCCGATTCTGGATGCTGGGAAAAAAAAAAAAACAACAAAAAAACAAAAACAAAGACAGAGGGCTTGAAGAGGAATTAACAATTATGGAGAGAGAGTGCTGAGACTGTCACTCTCCTACTTCCTCGCAAATAAAATGGGAAATATGTGGTGGGAAGAAGGTCAGAGATATCAGACCCTAACTTAAATGAAATCCACCCAGGGGCTAACGACACGCCTTGCTAACATTGCCATTCTCTCCTGGTTTTTCCCATGTGTTTACACGGAAAAAACAAGTGCTGTGATAAGACAAATAATAAATTATAATTTTAATTCTGAAGATAAAACTAAGCCAGGAATAATGCTCTTTCCACTGGGGCTTACATGAGCATGGGTTCCTGCTAAGAGGGACGTCACCATAGTCGTGTGCCGTGTAATAACCCCCCTTGTCCTCTGAGGGCCTCTGCATTAGAGGTGCATGGTAAGCAGGCCGACTGTCTGCATCTAGCAGATGAAGTTTGAAGGCAGAGAGAAGTGCTGCTGCATTTCCCTTGGTGATCCTGTGGCACAGGAATTCTAAGGCAGGAGCCAGAATGCTGAATCTCAAGCACTTAAACATGGCACTTCCACGGGGATATCAAGCAAACGCTGAAAAACTGTCAAAAGTTCATGTCTTAATTGAAATTATGCCTGTAAATGCTCCTTTTGAGCAATTTAAATAATATTTAGCTTAGAAAAAAAAAACCCATCTTCCCCTACCTCTAACGTACCACAGAAGACCCTAAGTTATAAAGGCAACACGAGGGCAAGGACATAATTCCATTTCTTTACTGGCCTTCTCTTCTCCCTGAAATGCAACTCAAGATTCTCACTTTCTCTCTTAAAATCCTACATGGGCCTCATCTGAAGAACTAAACTGTACTCAAGGATCTCTGCGATTCGTCTCCCACCTCCCAAATCTTTCCCTTCGCTGTATGTTGCACGTTTTTCCTCGAATGGGCTTCTTCGCATGAGCTAATTGTCACTGTCCCCAAATGGCTCCTCCGAGTTGCTAATTCTCAAGGTTTTTACCGTGAAATTTTCAGCCTCTGAAGTTCTTAGAAATGCAAGACTGGAAGTCATCCTCAAGGCTATCATATCTAGATTTATGGCTCCAGCTCTTGGAGTCAGAAAACCTGTGTGGTTTTCAGCCATTGTTTTTAAAGCAAAAGGTAGGGTAAGTTTCTAGCCCTTGAGGATGGACAGCAGTGTCTTCAAGCTAATGAAAAGAGGCAAATGAAAAACCCAGAATAGTAATTATTTTAAAAATCCCAGTTCTTCAATATATATTTTGAAGCACTTGGGGTTGGCCACACTGCCTTCTTCAATCAGTCCTCTCACTGCACGGTGCTTACAATACTAGAGATCTGATTTTCCACTGATTGCAGAGACTTTGGCTCCGTTTCTACAGTTTTGACCTTTAGCCTTATCCTTCAATTGTTTTTTGCGGGAAAACCATCTATTTTCACTGCACACGAAAAAATGCCGGGACCTTACACAAAGTAATGCCCTATCGTACGACAGCAGTAATTCATACGAAATCCTACTAATAAATATTTAACATGTCATTACAATAGTAGTAGATTCATTTAAAAAATATGCTTACCTCTTGTTGAAAGGAACAAGGGGTTATTCAAATAATTTGATGCAAGGCGTTTCCGCTACAAGGGAAAAGAAACCAACCACAGTGTCACTGGAAAGTGCTCTGGTTGTCTCTTAGCTTTTCATATGAACAATCTCCATGAGCTTCACAGAACCATTCAGGTTGGAAAAGCCCCTCGGGATCATCGAGTCCAACCCTCAGGCCGACTCTACAAAGTTCTCCCCTACCCCACATCCCCCCACAGCTCATCCAAACCACCCTCACATACAACCAGCTCTCCAGAAGCCCGTTCCACAACTTAGAATATTCACTGCTAACCCTTGAGACAGTCGTACAAGCGGTTGCGTTGTCTACCTTCCTAACAAGTTCTTCACAGAGCAGTTAAATTTTATTAACCAGAGAGAAATGCAAATTGCAGAAGTTATTGATTGGGTTGCAGGATATGTTGCAGAGGTCAGTAAGACCAAGGCAACAGCGACAGTAGCTCCAAGAGCAGCAGATAAACAACGTCCGTGAGGGGAAAACTGCGTAATAAATTGCTGCTGTGAGATGACACCTTTATTTGTGTATATAGAAATGGTGATGGACTACCCACCTGCAGGAAAACATCACTAACTTGTGATGTGACACTTGCCTACAGCTCACGGGAACGCAATCCGTGTGCAAGCAACGCGTTAGTGCCTACGCAAAACACTTTGCTTTCAGAAGTTAACGCGTCCAACCTCTAGGAATGGGCAGGGATTTCTGCTGAGGTCACCAGGGATTTTTAAACTTACAACACAGACCGCTGGAAACCTGACTGAGATGTTTAACTAATCTAATGCAGCTCATCCCCAACTTGTCAGATGGTAAAAGCTGTTGGTCAATAGCAAGCCAGGCTTCATTAACAGTCTATAAAACCCCTAATTGTTTCTCTGAGCCATCCAATACTTGTACGGCAGGGCTGGAAACTACCGTTTTCCTCCATTAGATGCTGTTAGACTCTGCTCGGAGGAAAATTAGAGGGTTTTTCCTAATAAATGATTTATTCTGTGGTGAGTAAACTGTTCTCTTATACATGGGTGCCTGCCAGTCTGTTAATGAATTCTGAATAGATGTTTCTTCCTTCAGAAAATACCTAGCCTGAAATTTAACCCTTTCCTATGAAAAAAAACCCCACCACAACAACAACGACAACAAAAGAAGTGAGAAAATAGAATGATATCTCAATTTTTTTAAAGAAAACGCTCTGGAAAGAAAAAGCACAACGTTCAAGTGAAGACGTAAGACCGTGATCACATTTTTTGTAATCAAGGAAGTTAACATCACCACTACAGATGCTGAGCTCCTGCCGTTTTGAGGGGCGTTGGCAAATAAAAAGACTAATTTATATGCAATTTCAATTTAAACAATCATGAATTAAAGATCATTCAGCAGACTAACCGTAAATTAAACTGCACCAAAATGCCTGAAATGCCACAAAATACCTCAACTCACTGATTAGCAAATCAATCTGAGCAGCTAATTGATCAGAGAAAAACCATCTGCCTCCATTTCACTTGAACAGCATTCCCCATGGTCAGTACTTAATGACAGCTCCTAATGAGGACACAGCTGATCAGCCACAGGACTCTTTCACAGACATTTCTTTCTCCACGCCATCTTTCACTTCAGGATAGGCTTTTGAGAATAGATATAATGAGAAGTATGAACTAGGGGTGCAGCAGACCTCCTCCATCACCTCCTCCAAGATAATTGAGTTTCTCACGAACATCGATCAGGCTACAGCCACAGAACGCTACTGCAAGTATTTTAATAAACTCATCGGGAGAAAAAGGTCTAAGAGAAGACACCACAAATTTAATGCTAGCAAGGCTAAAGTTCCTACTGTGTTAAATACTGGATGTATGGACATCAGTATTTGCTCTGAGGAGGTCACCAGAGAAAAGCTAAGGAGTTCTGAAGAACTCAGGTGCCCAGAGCTGCTCTGGAGTATAAAAATCTCCAATACTTTCAAAAAAGAACAATCAAGCCACTAAGCAGCTTGACTACAGTGTTTCTAAGTTTTTCTTAGCCTCATCTGTCTGATGTCTGCCAACAAACACAGAAATCTGAAATGCTGGCATACCAAAAATTCTGCATCGCTTGTACCTAAATAAAGAAAAATCACTTTCTTTAGGCTGAAAGAACTCAGAGGAATCTTGCTTAAGGGGAGAGCTGGCTGCAAATTTGTTTCATTCCTGTAGGAAGTTCAAATAGTAACCCCAAACTGTGGTGAGATTTTAAAGGTGGGTCTTTAATAAGCCAAATAATGTATATATTCAGTTCAGAAACAAAGAAAAAAACCCTATTTCAGGAGAAGTTACGTCCATTTATACGCTGCTTTTGAACCAGGTTTGCAATCCAACATTATGTAGGACCAAATTTTGCTACTACTAAAAATGTAACAGCATAACAGACAGCAGAGATTATCCAGAGCATTTTATTTTTTAATTATGCATTATTATATTATGCAGGCTTCCACACCCCCTGCAGAGCACACTGATTCTTAAAACCAACACATCCCTTTTATGAATGTCACTAATAAAAAAACAAATTTCTCCATTTATTATTTGGCGCATCGGAAAAAAGAAAGAGCAATGCAAGTTTGAACGTAACGCAGCACTTCTGTTCCTCAGCTCTGACCTAAAGGGACTGTCTGCGGGGGTGAAAGAGTAATTAGGTCCCACATTAATTTAGTCCTTTTGGCCTTTATTGAAACTAAGATGAAGTCTAGTCTGAAGCAAGTTATGCTGTGGGGTGAAAACCTGTTGCTTAGCTGCTGCAATGAGATCTTTTCCTTCTTTTCCACATCAGTTTCTCTTTACAAGAGAATGCGTCGTTCTGCATTTATATATACTTTTTTAATAAGAAACGCTTAAACCTTTTATTGACATGAAATAGAAAAAAGTGAATGATAAAGTACCTCTGTTTCCAAGAGTCCACTGTAGGCTGGATTTGCTGTGCTTCTTCTCTTTCTTTCCTGACGCTTGCTCTGGATTTCTGTAACCATGGAAAGAAACGTGAACTGTGCGTTTCTCATTCATCAGGGAAAAATGTAGATCTAACTTGTTAAGCAAGATGCTCTTACCCTCAACCCCCTGGGCTTTGTGTTCAGTTTCAGTTTCTAAAGTATAATTGTGTTGCATCAGCACTGGTATTTGCTGCAGTTCAAGGTTTGCCATTAATAAGCTTTTCCTTCTAAGATTCAGAACATGAGCTTTTTTTTTTTTTTTGCCTTCCTCCAAGGTGGACTTCTGCTGCCCTGCAAGATTTTTATTATGATCCCTTCAGGCACATATTCAGCAAGCATCAACAGAAAGCTTTCAAAATGCTATCCATGTCTGCTATTAACAAAAATGAAGCATCTAAAGCAGTTAAGCCTTGTAATTCGTATCAGATGAAAGCACAGAAACCCTTTAAAACCGAATTTACATTACTTTTTCTCTGCAGAGGTTAGAAAAGCACGGCCAGAATGCCACGGCTAGATTCGGTTCTAACTAGGCAGTGATGATTTATCATCCAAAAATATACAACCTCATGATCCCGAGCATGCAAAATGTTGTTACGAGCCGTACATGTACTGGTGTCACTGGAAACAGCAGCGCAAAAAGCAGCTCATCAAGTTGCAGCCCTGTTCAGAAAACGGTGAAACACGAGAGAGCTCCCTCCCGCTAAACGGGAACACCTATTCCAGATAGAACTTGCTGAGGATTTAGCAACAATGAGGCACGTGCGCTCTTCTGTAAACACACGTGGAGAGGGGGAGAGGATCCCTCGGCCACTGAGACCTGCAGGTTGAATGCTACTTTGATCTGAGCTAGGATTTCATTTCCGTCGTACGGAATTTCTTTCTCCAGCTCTTGACGTCAGTTCGGAATGGCCAGATTATTACAACTGTGTTATTTCAGAGCCTGCTTTTCATTTTAATAATAAAGTACGAGCAGACATACTTTAACAAGGAAAGCCGCCCAGCAGCCATCCCGTGACATGAAGTGTGCACAGCTGGGCTGATGCTCTATTCCAAAATGTTTTGTACGTCAATATTGTAAGGCAAAGTTTAGACTTTGCACTGAGGTACCAGAGGGATCCTGTTAGTCTAAACGCCCCTGTGACGGTGATACCTTTGTTCTGTCTCGCTCTAAGTAAATCTCAGAAGGAGAAGAACTGGCAGGAGCACTAGCTCTTCAGCCCAGAGGACCAGGAGCACACCCAACAGGAACTCAGGACACCGTTTGGTTCCGCAGAGGTCTGGCATCTTTCATCAACGTCTGAGCTAAAGAGTTCAGGACATCCTCAGCACCAGAAAATGGCCTTCAGGATATCGAGCACCGTCTCCCACTTGCAACCCAACAGTAAGATACAGTCCAGCTTGCAGGATATTTACAATACACGGGAGTTGGATTCCCAAGACACAGTTCTGGTTTCCAGCCACTCTTTCCAAACGTTGATCCCTTCCCCAGAGAGTAAAAGGGCTCACGGACGCCTTCAAGCGTTGCTACGGTAAATGGTATCAGTATTGTCAGTCATGTCTTGGACACGGTGTCCTTAGGGATCAGGCCAGCACTTTGCATGGGTTTTGTACTGGCCTGAGTTCCAAGATACGGATTTGAAATTTTTCATTCACAAAAGACTGCCGGACAAGCCGCCTCTCTTGGAGTGGTGGATCTATCAGAAGGAAACTGGATCAACAAGAAAAACAGAAGAGCAACTACTTGCATATTCTGGCTGGGTTTTCCCACTGGCAGAGGAACACGTCACCTCTCGCGCTCAGAAGGTGCCTTCTCCAGGGGCACTTCAAAGAGCACAGGCAGGTCTGTAGGCACACTCTGACAGGAGCTAGACATGTGCTACGCAGAATCTCAGCCCCAAGAAACGTGTGGGCCGAGGCCACGCTGAGATGAGCAATAAACACCGTGGCTGCAACCCCTGCCAGCATCTCCGTAACATCCTCGGTGCTACGCAGGCTCCAGACCCCAGGATGTTGTATGGGCAACGGTTCTGTCCCACAGTGGTGGCATTCCCTGTGGGAATTCCCAGCTCCATCCCGAAGCGTCCAGACCCTTTGGTGCTCTCTAAGAGGAATCAGGCCTCAGCAGCAGCAGTGGAAGTGCTGGACACGGCCAGCAGCCTGCCACAGAGCCACCAGAGGAGGAATGGTTGCTCTTGATGCGTCCGTTCTCGCGTGGGGAATGCTCTGAGGCCAACAGTGACAGAGGTGTCAGGACAGAGGAACCACGTGGCTTGAGGCTGGCACAGAAATGGAAGCGGCCCTCTGATGACTCTTTACTTTGGTTTCAACAGGGTGAGCTGGAGCCGTGGTTCTTGCAGCCGGGCTCACAAACCCACACTATGTGGTCTGTGAATCCAGGGCTTGCGGCGTCTCAGCACCCTTGCAGGGAAAAAGCTGGAGACAGGGCAGCCCAGGCTCAGCTTTTCAGAAGATTGTGACTTTTCACTGGCCCAGAAAAAGAAACAAAGAATTTGACACTACAGAGCCTTCTGTGTCCGTAACTGGGCCGAGCATCTTCACGAGAGGACTGTGATGGATCAGTAGTGCTCTGCCCTTTCGGATCCCAGGTTTAAGAGAGAATTTCTTCAGTACATGCTCTCACCAAGGCAACAGAAATATCTGATGGGGTCTGAATCACACATGCGGTAGATACCTGGAAAGCAGCTTTGGAAGAGGCATCGCTATGGTACAGAGATAAAAGCAGGCTGGGGGGGGGGTGGGGGGGTGGGGGAACTAACAGCAGTGAGAATAAATGGAAATAGAGAGAGAGAGAGAGTAATGAACTGAAACAGCTCCAGGCATGCTGCACCCTATGCAGCCATCAGGGAGGGAGAGCACAATGTCAGCACTTTATTTATGGGAACTGTGAACAAAAAATATCCATGTTTGTGATAAAAGGAGTATGTCCATCTGAGAGTGGGTCTGTCAACAGCCACACCAAGACAGAACAAAAGGGTATGCTGGCATACTATCTTCTGTTACTTGTTACTTCTGCTAAAAACTATTGTCTATATTCAAAACAGGGATTAATAAAGTAAAAATAAATTTGGGTTAACGGATTAAAACATTCCAGTAAGCTAGATGGAAATATTTCATTTTGCTACGGTAAACCAAGACGTGTATTTTAGGCCTCACCTAAAGAGTTCTTTTAAAGTTTTGCTTTCTAGCTTTTTTCTTTTTTTTTTTTTTTTCTTTTTTTAACACAATGGTAATGCTAAAAGGTGTTCTAATAGGCTAGAGAAAGAGATTTAGTACGTTACAACCATGCACTGCATTGCCGAATCGGGCTATTTTATTCCTTAGTTTATTAATTTAAAAAATATAACCCAAACACAAAAAACCCCACCCTCTAAACTGTAATACATTTGACAGGGACGAATAAATTTTGAAGATAGTTTATGCTGGAAGCAAAGCTTCAATAAGCTGCTGCCTTCATCGATAAACACCCTGTACAGTCCTTCTCTGGGGCCCGCAATGACAATTTATCTGCAGGGAAAGCTGCACCTTGCAGAATGTCACTCAGTGGAAGCAGCTGGGTTCATCCACTGGTAAAAGCCTCCAAAGATGCCTCACACCCGGGCTCTGTAGGCCAGAGCTCTTTTCCCAGTAAGGGGAAAGATGCTTCTCTGGACATGAGGTGGAAAGGCTGCTGGGCTGACAGAGAAATCCATCCTGAAGGGGATCATAGCCCTTCACCACAAAACGAACGAATAAAATGAAGAAAAGCAGTAACCCTGTGAATTAATGACACTGAGTGAATAAGCTTTTAATGACCCAATCTTGATACGGTTTCATTTCAAAAATGTGAAATTGAGAAATACATTACAAGTACCAAAATAAACTGACGTGTGTAATGACCGCTGCTCCCTGACAAAGAGCACTGGCAGGGAACTGTGAATATGCCACAGCACTAAAGTAAGAACCTTGAGCATGTGGAAGCTATAGGGGTATTCACCAATACTCACGAAGAAATACCCCTTCCATAGTAAAGAGCTCTTGATGGGAGCCATTTATTTAAAGGTAGTAGGAATATAAAAAGTGAATTTGTCTGTAAGAATTGATTCTGCAAGATGAATATTGTAGCAGTTGGGTTCAAAACGTGCATCTCCGCACTCACTGTAGAACAAACAGGAGAGAGTGAGTGGTACTTGGTGTTTGGAACATAAGCATCAAATCCACACCAACAATTTATTAGTTCCAATAAAATAAAAGGGTGAAGAATTATTCAAAATGAAGTTCTCTCTGTTGTAAGCATAATTTGCACTTCAGCGTAATTTCAAATGTTGTCCTATTTTCCTTAGACAAAGAAAACAAGAACAAGTCACCATTTGCACTTTTTGGATTAGAAATCCTCTCCCAAAATTGCCGTAGCTTTTTAATCTCCATTTCAATCCATTACCACTCAGGGATTAAAAAGGCCGTTGGCTTAAAGTTTCTTTAAACTGCTTTCAAATTCTCAGTCACTGGGACATTAAATGATTTTCTAAAATGCAGATTTTGAAGAGGAAAAACACTGAAAAAAAGGCAGCAAGACCCACAGAAAACCTGATGCATCTACTGAGGTGACCTTACAGTTATGATGCTGTTTTCTCCCTAATTCATAACCTGTCCCAAAACCGAGGAAGAGAAGCACAGGGAATCTGACTGAAAAGAAATCAATCTGTAAGCTGGGAGATACCTCTAGAGTCAGGCAGGTATCTGAACACGTGCCTGACTCTAAGGCACACAGAAATCAAATTCAGTGCACTGAAAATTCCTCTGTACTTTGCTGCTGATGGTCCATGGGCTGGATGGTAAATGTCAATTATCATTAACCTTTTTTTTGTGATCAGGAATCATTGTCAGCTGACACTGATTTATTCTGTGGAACTCCAGAGATGATAGATGATTAACTCCAAAGATGAAAGTCCATCCCACGTGGGGAAAGAGGAGAGGGTGTGCTTGCTACAGAAGATCTGGATAAAGATCTCTGAACCTCGCTGAGTCTTCAACCAAATCGCTGCTTCTCAGAGCCTTTGCAGGCTTTTTGCTTCACCAGCATCCTCCAGTTCACAGAATCCCAGAACCATTCGGGTTGGAAAAGCCCCTCAGGATCATCGCGTCCAACCCTCAGCCCGACTCTACAAAGTTCTCCCCTACCCCACATCCCCCACAGCTCATCCAAACGACCCGTCTCAGCTAAACATTCAGGGTGACTCCACCACCTCCCTAATTGTCGTTAAACATCCTTTAAAGGACCATAGTGACCGAGTGAGCCCAAATGCCAGCTCGTGCCCAGCCTGCCGGTGCTGCCTGCAGAGCCAGTTCTCAAGCCCCTCGAGCTGTGCGATGGGACGGGAGGCAGAGCAAAGGAAGATCACCTGTTATTTTGAGGCTGAAAAGCACAACTGTGTATAGATCACGTTTCACCTGATCTGTCATCGCCCTTCAGAGGACAGAATCACCGATTCCTCTTAGCGGCAGAGCAGCCAAGAGAAAAGATTTCACCCCAAAACTGCCCTGTAAACCAACGTATGCCATCTTACCTTCCAAATGTTCTGTTGTAACCAGTCCTAATGCTACCATGAAGGCAATTTTCTAAGGGAAAAAATAAACAGGGGTTAGATTTTCTACTACAGCAATCGTGGTAGAAGTAAGTAAATAAATGTCTAGCATTGACAGAATAAACCCAGTAAAGGTCTTTTAGGAATGTACCTTATTTGAGTGCACAGTAAGAAGAACCTGAACTGAAGATTTGCCCCAGATAGGCCTGGGTCAGTCACGTCCTACTTGTAAGACTTACACGAACTTCAGCAGTTCAGAGACTTATGAAGCCAACACTGTATGACCGCTGATTTTATACAGTGCATGATCAAAATTCAGTTAATTCAATCAATTGCTTTGTTAGTTCACTCTTTAGAGAAGTCACTGTGTATTATTTTTCCTATCCGGACATGGCACTGCTTTTATTGGACGTGAGCAAGCTGCCCGAAGTAAAACACTGGTACACTTCCACTGAACTTTACAACACTAAACAAGACATCTGAAGCATACTGAAGGTCCCCTCCTCCCAAAAAAACTTTCAGAAGTTTCCCTTCCCAAGTTCCAGGAGCAGTATTGTGTGCATGGATTACGAAGAGGTACACCGATCCAATATTTTCCCTCCATGAGGAGCGAACAAACAACTCCTGACACTGATGAACTCGTTTTGCAATGAGGAATCTGATCTAAAATATTACTCAGAACTCTTGAACACTATATACGCACAAAATACATCTTCATTCTGACAAATCTTCAAAACATGCTGATGCAGTAATAGGGCAAGTACTAGGGCAGATTCTAAATTTTCTGTCAGTGATTTTTCATTGGGAAAATTTTTCTTTGAAGGAAAAGTTTTGCTGCAGCTTTTATTCTATCTTTTTGATTGGAAACAAATTCTGCTGTGCTGTTCCAAACTGAACTGAACTCCTTGGTTCTGAGTCAAATCTATGGTAATGTGGGGCCTCAGGGATCTCCTCCTCTTTCTGCTGTGCTGAACACTCTTGTTGGATCGTGTTTTCACGAGGTGCAATTCCACAGAAGAGACAGTCTGACTACAAAACCCAAGCTCTAGTATATCCAATCAAGCAAAACCAACACTCCAGCTCTGATAAAGCATCCAAAGACCATGAAGACCATGAGAAGATGCAAATATCACACTCACCCCAAATAAAATGTGTAGGTTTAGGTCAAACTAAAACACAGTGTTTAAGCAGTAGAAGGTCAAAACATTCTGTTTCAGTCAAAGAAGAGTCAGGAGAACACATTTCAGCACTTCCAAGTCAAAATTAGTTTGACCTTCTTGTTTTGTGAAAAGCCTGATGATTCAACTTTTCATTTCAGTTCAGGATAAAATCAACTAGAAAGTCACTGGAACTGCCATTTCCTTTGCAATTCTGACTTTCACGCAGCGAAACTGAAGGCAAGCACATCCTCATTCTTTACATTAAAAGAGCTAGCTGTGGGGTGGGTGCTTCAAAATCTGAGGGTCAGGATTGGACATCCGTGCCAATATCTTTGTTGAACAGGTGAACTAACAACCTCTAAACCAGGAATATTCCTTCCCACAGTCTCCTGGTGCGTAACTCTCCCTGTAGATTAAAAGATGGTGGCGTAGAATCTCACCACTGGCAGTTTAGATATATTCAGGCCACATTTCTGCCTTCCAGAAGTGTGGTAATGACAAGCACACGTCTTCATTTGCATGTCAGACCTTGATTTCAACAGGGTTCACTCCTCACATGTCTAAAACACCAGCTAGACACAGCGGGGGCCCCACACCTCAAGGGGAAGATGAATATTTGATCCGGGATCCACCGTGCGGATCTGAGAAGAAAATTAGTCAACTGAGCAGAATTAAAAGTTTCACTTCACCCCCACCAAAAGGGAACTTGGTGGCAGGATCCATCTCAGCGCTCTGAGCAGAAGTGGCAATAACATTTGGGTAAAGAATCGGGAAGTTGGAATGGTGAACGTGCAATTGTGTTTTCCCAACGGAGCGCGGAAAGCCTGTATTACCCCCAGATTAAACTGTAGGAGGAGCATACATTTTCTGACATCTAAACTAAAATTATTTGAGTACTGGAATGCTTGCTAAACAATTTCCTCTCTTCATGCTAAAATTATTTGAATACAGCTCTAATTAAATGTAATGACAGCATACTTGCTTAACATATGAAGAGCCTTCATAAATGGACTTGATAATTATCTCACTATTAAACACAGGAAGGGTTAGCTTTTATAGATATTTGAAAGATGGTTCCTTTTTAAAAAATCCCAGTAGAAGCTGTATTCTTTTTAACAAGCATATTATATTAACAGCATATTTGTTTTTATGGGTTTTGCTATTTCACACTCATGTAGCTCGTTGGATTCAACTCAAAATACCACTTCCACTGCAAAGCTTTTCTTTCAAATATCACTGAGTCTGTTTTTTCTCCTCTGTGCAGGAATAGACAAAACTGAGGCTTCAGTTTCTCCAGATTTTCAGCCCAGGCCTAACACTAGCATACAGTTCACAATTGCAATGTGTCTCTCTTGTCCTTCTCAGGTGGGATGACAAACACTGTGAGCTAAATAACCAGCATTTTTGGCAGCGACTGCTAGAATGTCCTGAAAAATGTTGCCAGAAATAGAAAACTTTGCCAATATTGAATTTTTTTTAAAAAAAAGGAAAAACGTTTGGGCAGAATCCCATTTCTTTTTGCGCTGAACTCAGCTCCTTTTAAGCAAAAAACAGCTTCCCAGCAGAACGGCCGAGCCAGGAACAAAAGACAAGAATTATCCTCAGTCTTTTCTGTTTGTTCAGGTACACTCGGTAACTGCTTATGGGATTCCTGGCTACTGGTGAGTTTGGTGATTTCTGGTTTATTTGTTTTAAATTTTCAATCTGATTTGTTAAATCCCGGCCTGCCATGACCAAGACTCACGCAGAGCCATACTGGAGCTCGTGCCTCAGTTTTGTGCTTTGAAGATAAATGAAGGTATGGAGAGAAGTGCACAGACTGCCTATTTTCTTTTTTAAAAATATCACGGCATCTTCGTTACTCTTTGCTTTAAATTTACTCATCTGTTTAAAAGCCACGAGTGCTTTTAAAAATGCGCAGTGTCTTTTCATGAAGCAAAACAAAGATTTTTACAAAAGCATTTCATTTTGTAATTACATGTTCTATTTATGTCATTACATGTATTTACACTAATTATGCTGTTAGTTCTAATTACACTAATTGCATAAATACATGATAATCAACTAAAGTTTACTTTCCAAGAACAAAAGAAATTAACTCTAGACCTACATATTTATGGCCGTGAAACAAATCTATGAAAAATAAAGAACTGTCCTGCTTAAGGGCAAAGCTTCAGCATCCTGCCCAGAAAATGGTGCTTGCCAAGACATCCAGATACACGGTAGGAGCAATGTTCTTGGTTACAAAACAGGTAGTCGGGATATTCTAGTTAACAATTTAATGAAAAGCTCATTAAATTTATGAACGCTATGCTAAAAAAAGTGTGCCCAGTCCCACGGTCTCTTCCTGCATCTCTCTGGAAGTTTTTTGCTCAATATTCTTTCTGTGGGGATAAGATACAGGCAAAGAAAAACGGATGGTTTTTTCTAGCATTCTGCTTTTAAGCAGGATCTACTCGCCCTTCTGCCCCTAAGGTGCTACGCAGTAACTAATCTTCTGGAAACATTTCCCTAAACAAAACAGGACCCTACAGTCCCATCATTTGGTTGCTATGAAGATTCCTATGAGGGTCAAATTTTAAACTTGGGAGGTTTCTTAAATGTAGTTCTGCAGTGCTTCTGCATAAAGCTGTGACATTCTAGGCTAAAAACCAATATTTATCCTTAACACCGTTTTAACTATACCAACCTCTTAAAATGGTAAGTAAAACAACTGACCACCCACACTCCTCAAGTATAAACTTATACTGTAATAAGCCTCCTAAACCTACAGCTCCAAGGTTCTTTTGTGCCACACATTTACTAGACTAGTAAGGTTTAAGATTTCGGATGAGCTGAGCTTTCCCACAGCAGAAGTAGATTCAGTTTGTGTGACTTCTCAAACTGCCTCAAAAGTGCACACAACCCGCTGTGGATACATCTGGTGGAAAAACAAAATGCCTGGTGAAGAGAAACCCAACTTCTACAAGGGCTTCTGATTTATATTTTCACTTTACACTACAAATACAGTTCATTAAAGAGATTTAATCTTCAACCTGCTTGCTGCTCTCTCGCTCAATTTGAAGAATTTTAATGTATTTCAGACTAGGAAGAATCTGTGTACATGCGGGAAGACACACAGCAAAGGCAAGAAACCGTATTGTTAAATACAATCTAAAAAACGGCAAGATTCATTACAAAGAAGATGTAAAAGCTCATCTTACAAAAGAAACGTTAAATCAACCTCATGTACACAGCAAAGGCAAGAAACTGTATTGTTAAATACAATCTAAAAAATTGCAAGATTCATTACAAGGAAGATGTAAAAGCTCATCTTACAAAAGAAACATTAAATCAACCTCATACGCAGCCTGTAAACCCGATGGTATATATATGATAACATAAAGTATCTTAAGCTCATATACACCTTTCACAAGAAATACAGCTATAGCCACGCAAGTCGCCTGGATTATTATGAGAGCTACAATTCTTACATTTGGTGACACTGGGAGGTTTGAATGATGCAAACCAAACTTGTTCGAGCACCTCACTGGCGAGGAGATCACCCCGACTGCAGTGACTGGGCAGAGAGGAACGGCTGGCAGAACCACGAGCACAAATGCAGTAAATGCATACACACAGAGAAAAATGTTTAGAATCAGCGCCCGTAACTTAACCAGACTGTAGCTCACTTATTTGGAAAAAAAAAAAAGAAAAAAAAAAAAATCACCTCTGGATTTTCCTCCTTTTTCTTTTTGGTAGCAGGGGGTCCCTGAGCTGACTCTTCAGGAGGTTTCTTTGTCTCCACTTTACTTTCTGTCTGGGTTTGGACTTGAGGCTGAATAATGATAACCTAAAAGAAAATGTACAAATAAAAGAAGAGAATTCACTATACGAAACCAGCTTTTTCTGCCTGAAACCTTTGATTCTTCTTCGAAGGGTTACTTGATACCCCTACAAACAACAAAAGCAAATCACAAGCCAAAAAAATTTAGAAAAAGGTGTACCTGGGTTAGGCTTCTAAATCCATACTTACGTTTCTAAAACTTAATTTTTATCGGTGCATTATAAACCTGCTGCAGCCTACGGGAGCCATTTGATCAGTGCCTCTGAAAATTAGGACACTTTCTATTTAGAGGACTTCTGGAGCTGACTCAGCAGCCTGGCTTTAGCACTCAGACTGTCAGTGATTTTAAGGCTTGCCTTTGATTTTATTTTGCACATAGGTAGAAGAGATGGGTTTACTACCCATTGAAAAGCACAGTCTGATCTCAGTCACAGCAGTGTTATTTCGGAGTAAGCACGTGTGGATGGGAAGGAAGTTACTCCTCAGTACTAACCGTGTAACTGAGATCAGAGTTAGGGCCTCAGCATTTACGTGTTACGGGCAGTGGATGTCCGGTTTTGCATAAACAAAACAAACTATAGGTGTTTTAAATCGAAATTAACTCTGGTTTAGAACGATAGGAATTACTACACAGACCTCTTCCACATGCATGTATGTTAGCATACGCAGCTGCTCATATCTGAATCACCACATGAAGATTTATGCGGCGCAGGCAACGTTATCTCAGAATCCATTAAAATAAAAGGCGTGAAAGACAATTTCTGACCATAGAATTACACATGTGCCTTCATACCCACAATCAAAGCTTCATGAAGGACTACAGAAGACCTTCTCAAGCTCATCTTCTTGATGAAGGTTATTGGATTTGAACGCTGGGCCTTTTCGATCTATTTTGTTGCTAACTTTCAATCAATGTTAGTTAATTGTTAGATACTTTATCTCAATAAACTCGCTCTAGAAGAGTCAAGAGCATAAAAAAGGATGGTTTTCTAAACCAGCAGCCAGTTTAAGTAAGAGAAAAATAAATTATATTAGAGAAGTGGGGAAGAGGTGCCTGCTCTTATTTACCTCAAAAGCAATCCTAGGTGCTGTATTCTTTTTTAGCACTGTATGAAAACCTGTGCTGCCAACAAGACCCAAAGTAGCAGGATCCCAGTACAAATTACAGCGAATGTCTGCTGGGTACACTGGCAGCCTTTATTGAATCTGTTTCTGGTGTAAGAGAGGTGAAGTTCTTGCATTTCAAAGCTGAAAAGCAGTAGAGAGAGGAAACAAGAAATTCACAACTTGTTTTTTTTTTTTTCCTACTGATTTATCTGCTGATCAGGTTCGAAACCCTGAGCTCTCATTTCATCTGGTCTTCCCTGAAAGTGTGGAAGGGAATGCCTGATTATTTGATATACTCCCCCGGGGTCAGTCGATATAACTAGTATCACTGTATAATTGAAGAGGGAGTCCATAGGAAATTTGAGCCTGCACAGAATTCAGGGATATTATTAGTGAGGATTGGTTTAAGGAAATGGAAGATCATACGGTCCCATTAGTGTCAGGCTACATAACGATGCATTTTGTTCCCACAAAAAAAAAAAAAAATAGGCTTGTACACAGATTAATGTCTACGAGCATCCATGCGTCCCCTTAAGAATCTTCCCATTGCTTTCTGATTATTTTCTTCAAAAGGAACCACTGACACCACTCTGCACAGGGCTGTGCACTCCCAGGGGAATATTCTGCTTCCGTCTGCAATGTAATTCCCCTGTTTGATAACCAAAAAAAACAAAATCCGTGGTGAGAAGCAGAACCCACCTTGCTGTCGGCACTAATGAGGAGTGGTTGCACTTTAATGCTATCGTTGACGACAGAGACAGTTGCGCTGGTGCTGATCGGAGTTGCATTGTTGGGGGAGGTGGAAATGATGGCGTATGCCACACCTGCACTGCTCAGAGGTGATGAAATAGCTGTAGACTCGGTGACACTTTGTGACTGGCTGTTAGGCGTCTGTACATGGCTGACGGTGTTATTGGCAGTCGGGAGGGCCGGGCTGGGGTTTTTGATGCTGACTACGGTTGCCTTCTGGAAGGTAGGAGGCTGCTTGGAAGGTTGGTCTCTGCACGGGGAGATGGGGAGGCTGTCTGGAATCAGGGTCTTTGGCCTAACCTACAAACAGAGAGTTAGATGTTATCAGGCGCAGCTCAGGCTGTAATGAACAATCACAGAATCCCAGAATCATCTCAGCTGGAAAAGCCCCTGAAGCTCCTCCAGCCCCACCATGACCCTCCCCCTGACCGTTCCCAACTCCCCCAGATCCCTCAGCGCTGGCTCAGCCCGACTCTTCAACCCCTCCAGGGATCCCGGGGACTCCCCCCTGCCCTGGGCAGCCCATTCCAACGCCCAACAGCCCCTTCTGCACAGAAATCCTTCCTCAGAGCCAGCCTGACCCTGCCCTGGGCAGCTTGAGGCCATTCCCTCGGGGCCTGGCGCTGGGGCCTTGGCTCCAGAGACTCATCCCCCCTCTCTGCACCCTCCTGTCGGGGAGTTGTACTGCAACTCTCTGTTTGCAACACTGCAAACGTGCGCTCTCCCAGTAGAATCCCTAATTGCATCAGCCACGGAACAGGAGCATCTGGAAAAAGGCAATGTAGCAACTCGAAGGAGCCAGCCATTCATTCACTTGTAGATATATTCCCAGCGCTCCTCAGCTGGGTCATTTTGGAGTCCTTAACTCATTGCAATGCTGAACAAGAAGGGAAGGAAAAGTCAATTCCTCACTTTTATTAGCACACATCCATACAAATGCTACTCGAGTCCCATCCAGTTCTCAGTAGGGATGTTTAAGCCAAAGCCTTTGCAGAGAATGGAGACCCCAGACGCAGTAATTTCCTGTTCTGAAGGACACAACACTCTTGCTATGAATTAAGGAGTGGGAACTGAATCATTAAGGGGGTTGTGGGAAAGCATTTACAGGAACAGTAAGCGTATGCATTTATGCTGACGGATCAGTGAATGAAGTAACGTTTTTAAGATGTGCCATGTCTAATGGAGAGGAGATCAATCACACCATCACTCAGCTGACCAAAAGAAAAAACAGAGAGGGGAAGAAAAGAAACCCTCAACCATCGAACTTCATATTTTCACACAACCATTCAGTTGGAAAAGCCCCTCGGGATCATGGAGTCCAACCCTCAGCCCGACTCTACAAAGTTCTCCCCTACCCCACATCCCCCCACAGCTCATCCCAACGGCCCTGAAACCCCCCCAGGGACGGGGACTGCCCCCTCCCTGGGCAGCCTCTTCCACTCTCGGACCACTCTTGCTGGGAAACATTTTCTCCTCCTGCCCAGCCTGTGGCAGTTTCCAGCCGTTCCCTCTTGTCCTGTCCCTGATCCCCTGGGAGCAGAGCCCAGCCCCAGCCTCTCTGCAATGTCCTGTCAGGAGCTGCAGAGAGGGATGAGGGCTCCCCTCAGCCTCCTCCTCCTCACACTGAACACTCCCAGCTCCTGCCCTGCCTCCTCACAGGATTGATTCTCCAGGCCATTTTTTTTTTTTTTTGTCACTGTAAGTAAAGAGCTAGTTTGCAGCTGCGGGTGGATGCAGAAGGAACTTCCACGGATGGAGGGGGAAACTGCCAAGGTTTGGGAAGGCTGTGGCTTCACCCAGAGCCATGACTGATAGCTGCAAACAATTGCTCTCAGCTAATGTGATGTGTTTCCAGTGGCGTAATTAACATCATCCTGTCAACATGGCTCTGCCTTAACAACGTATTAAGTACGGTTCCAGGATCGAAAATAAATAATTTAAACTGCTTCACATGAAGTTAACTTCACTCCCAGTTTATTCGTTAACGCGGCCAGATAAAACAGTCGGTTCCCTCTGTGCTTATTTAGTCCTGTCACTTCTCGCACCTTCCACACTGTGAACCAAAATGACAAGTTGTAACAGACAGACACGGGAAACAGCTGCCTGTGTCACCGCACCGCAGCCTGCAGGAGCCCTTCCAATGTGCTGACTCCAATCCTGAGCCTAAGTAAGCAATTTAATGAAAACGCGGGGATTTACTGATGTGCAGAAAATTACAGAATCATAGAACGCTCGAATGGTTTGGGTTGAAGAGGACCTTAAAGATCATCCAGTCCCACCCTTCTTCCGCTAGCCCAGGTTGCCCAAAGCCCCGTCCAGCCTGGCCTCATCCCACAGGGCTCATCCTCTATAGTGTCCATCACCCTCGGTAGTGTCAAGGAGGAGCCGTACCCCTTTGTCCCCACAGTGAATATTAAGTGCAGCAACACGCATACTGCGAGCTCTTTCTGCCTGGACAACGTGTCCCTCAAGGGCCAGTAGGATCCCAACACCTACGAGCAGCACGAACGTGCATCAGAGGCACAGTCCTGCTCGGGAGTGGTAAAACTGTCAGCAACCAAGGCAGGTGGAAAGTGAAAGAGGGAACAGAGCTGAAGAAGAGCGAAGAGGGGGATTTGCCTGAGGTTCTGCATCAGACTCGTGACCAAGGCAGGAGCTGCTGTGTTCAGCTCGCAACTTCGGGGGAACGCTGGAAGGACTCACAGACCCACTGTGGAATGACGCAAAACCAGCTGAACTACGACTAACCATAGTCGCGGGACACCGACTGTCACTGAAGAGGTTTTTGCTCTTTTTCCCCCTATCCAGTCACTGTATGTAATGATGATTTGATTTATTTAGTTAAGGTACCAGACAAATACCCTGGCCAAGTTGTTTAAGAGAGGAGCCTATAATTAGCTTCACATACATAATTAATGGTCTTATTTTCAAAAGTAGCACACGTAGGACTGGTTTAAACCCATCTCAGCCCAGACATTCAGCAAAACTAAGGCTTCTAACATAAACAGCTCAGTGCAGTAGGAGACATGGTACCTAAAGCAACTTGTTCATGCCTGTGTCAGAGTCAGTCATACAAGGATCATTTTGGAATACCTACTTTTTTATTTTCATAATAATATCCTTTCCTTCCTATGTTATAACTTACATAAGTCTCTCATATGTAAGCCGTTAGCAAATTACTCATGCTCACATGCTTCATGTTCACAGAAATAGTATCATTATTCAGAAAAGAAAGTCTGAGAAGCTTGGCAAAACACAGTTAAAATGTATTACCGAGGCTAAAAAATCCAAATTTAATTCTTAGTTCTTTGGCTAACGTCTAAATGTTATTGTCTCTCCTTAAAAGAAAATAATTTTCTTTTCAATTAATGTAACATCTGTTACCAACAGAAATACTGTAAGCACACATATACAGAGTAAGAGAGAGAGAGAAAATAAGGAGTAGTTCACATCAAAGATTCAACAGAACCGTCACTGAGATCCTTAGAAAAAATCAAGTCTGACAAAAAAATCAGCTCAGGAGCTTTTCTAGCCAAAAACTGTCATGTAGTCTACCAGGATCTACTGTAACTGTCACTCTTAATTGCACTTTTATATTTAATCAAAAGCCTAATTAAAACTAAATGCCTATATATATTCCAGCTATATAATTATCTTTTCTGCACTGTTACATCTATATATTGACTGCCAGATGTAATACCTCAGTGAATCCTACACACGCCCTTAACACACGTTCTGCAAGTGGTGGATGAATGTGTATCACTTCGCCATAAAACAAGCTCTTCCTGCACAGACAATTAAACAGACTTCATTTTCCAAAGTAAAATATTCTCTATGAAGTGCTTCACACTGAAATAATCCGATAGGATCCACCACAAGAACATACGCCGGGTGTTTTCTGCCACCGTGTGACACAAAGGAGGTATCGCGGTCTTTAAGTCTGAAAATTCCCTGGTAAGTTCAGCTAACGTTGTGAGAGCGTATTTATTTACAATTCTAGAATAATAAAAAGGGTTGACTACAGGAAAAGTTTCAAGGGGCCCCTGAGTTAAAGCTAAAATAAGTTCAAGTTAAAATAATTGAAATATTTCGACAGCCCGCAGTCACGAATCCGAACCAGAAAGCAAGCGCAGACGCCCCGTGTGCTCTAACGCCCGTGAACCTTTCCCCCTTGAATATCAACACCAAGCTTAATAAATAAGTATTTATTTAAACACAATAAATAGCTAAATGAAGGACTTTTAACAGCGTTTCGTGTTAAGAACCAAACTGCTACAGTAATCTGTGAGAATTAATGGTGTCAGCTGGGAAGAAAAAAAAGGAAGGGAAGAGCAAGTATCAATTCCTTCTCCTCACGGCAAAGCCGCAGCTTAAATTTGGGAGATGAAAGGAGGACAGTGGCACTAGCAGGAGTTTGGAAGTTGACAGTCACTGGAGAAAAAGTGGAGAAAAACTAGGGCAGGGCACAGGCTGCATTTCACAGGCGAGGAATCAAACAGACGTTTCCCACTGAAGGTGCACAGGTTGGATGGCGCCGGTCCCCGTGACAAGAGCCACAGAAAGAAAAGGCACAAAAGTTGAGCAAAGGAGAAGAAAAGAGAAAGAATAACAGACAGCATGTATGTTACCGAGTGAAAACTGCAACTGTTGGCGAGCGCTGCAAATAACAATTCTCCTGTAGCTCAACCCTCCTCTCCCCAAATATCTTTCATTTAACTTCTGACAGCTGTCAAAACAGAATGTGATACTACCAGGGCTCTAAATGCAGGAGAAGAGAGAGCTGCTTCTTGAATATGATTTCACAAACCCGTGTTGTTCTTGAGTTTCCTCGATACCCACAATAACAGAAAAAAATTATTTTAGACGGGAATATTCAGACATCCCTGGTACTTCTCAAATAGCCTGCAGGTGAGCGCGGTGTTCAAGAAGATATTCCCAGCCCTGAGAATTCACTAGGTGGGGGCTGGCTGCTCTTCAGATGGGGATATAACAGGGAGCCCAGTCCTGTGAGCTGGGCAGAGCGCTCTCCTGCTCAGCGACCCCTCGTTTCATGTACTTCAAAGAGTTTTACGTCAGAAAGGGATCAGCTCCTGTGACTAATACAACTTTCGGTATATCCCACATCATTAAGCTCCATCCAGCTGTCCCTCTAGGAAGCCCAAAGGTTTCCATTCCAGCTCTGGGGAGCAGCAATTGTTGAGCACCACAGAGATGAGCAAACTGCTGAGCGGCGGAGGTGGGAGAGCCCGATGTGTGTCACCGCTGACAAAGGCAACTGTGATCATGGGCAACCTATTTCCTGAGCTACATCCCAATCAGGTGAGCCGCTCCCGTGCTGTCATAGAGACAAAGAAGACAGAAAAAGAAAAACTCTTACAAAATAAGCCTCAAGATCCAACCCAAACAGGCGTGGGAGCAAAGGAGAAGAAGGGAAGGAAAGCACACAACTCCTCCCATCTCTGTGGGCAATTCTGTGCAGTCCTAAAGGACAGGATTTAATTAGAACAGTTATCTCTGTGCAGATCTGCAGGTGCTGTGAGAATTGTTAAGGGCAATCCTGATAAATGTGTTCTCCTTCCAGCCTAGTGAAGAAGGGAAGTTAACAAGTGCGCTCCAATTACAAAACCAAAAGGGATCATCACGATCCTCCAGCTCACAGACTGGCTGTAGAATTTCTCCCAGAAACTGAAGACTGATTTTAAAAGAAAATACTAAAGACTTCTTAACGATGAATTCATCACGAGCCCCAATAAACTGTTATAATATTTTATTATGCTCATGACTGGCATTTTATTGCGAGGTTGAATGTGCCCAACTTCAGCTTCCAGTCCCTGGATCTTGTTATAGCTTTGTCAGCAACACTGAAGGGCCCTCCCCCTCCCCAATATCAGATATCAGCTGGATCATGCTCAGCATCAATCAGCCCTTCATACTGGCAGGGCCGATCTGTAGGAGAGTAAATTTTTCAGCTCAACGCAATATCACATTGCCTTTGAGAGAAAGACCATTATTCACACTTTATTTTCACTTCACCCTTGTACTCGGAGCCTAAAAACAAAAACTCCAAATGGATTTGGCACAATTCATATGTCACAGAGGCAAAGTGCTGGGAGCAGCAGACAGAGCTTTCATTCTTGAAAAGCTTTAGAGGATCACACAGAAAACATTAGCAATGGCTGATAAAATGAGTGCAATATGGGGTAATTATATCCTTCCCCAGAACGAACAGATGCACACTGACTTCAGTAAAGCTGTGTCTATTTATGCCAGCTGAGGACCGACTCTCTCCTTTTTCTTTTTTTTCATCAATAAAAATCAGGCAAAAGAAAATGTTCTGCATAACTTTACAGCAAAGACACACCCTAAAATCCAGGTTGCCCAACCGAATACAAGTGTTTCCAGCTCGGTTGATTTTTGGTTCCTTTCCTGACAAGCTGCTCTTATCTTCAGCCTGGTCTGAGCCCACGGTCAACAGTTTATATTCTTGCCACAGGGGGAAGATTTAAAGAAAGTCACACGTGACTTTTCTTCCTTCCCCTTGATGGGGCTACACAAAAAAATAAGTTCCTCTTCAGTGTGTATCAGGAGGAAACCCCAGACAAGATGACCCAGTTCAGTTAATCCTGGGTTCACACACATCACAAACCTCTCCTTGGCATCTACCTGGAATTTCAGCCTGGGAAGATACAGAATGATACGAAATACAGGGCAAAACCCAAACAACTTCTCCAGCCCACGTTTCCAGTCCTGCTGCTCTGGACAGTGAGGCCGAGGGAAGAAATCCTGATGTGACTGAAACCAACAGCAAATTTGAAGAGAGTTCAATAAGGCCCAGACTGCAACCAGCACCCTGACACAAACCCTGGTCTCTCATTCTACTGCCACGCAGCCCAAGAATCGCTCTGGGGTATTTTCACACGTATTCACGTTTCGTGCACTGTATCAGACATTTTCCACTGGACTCTGGTATTTCCATTTGTGAGTCATGGACAGCCACCTCCAGTGTAAAGGTGACATGCAGATAATATAACTCCTGCGCAATTTTTAAGAAGACAAAGCTACTGCATTTAGTTTTTCTTCCCCTTCAGCTTTGCTCGACACTACAGAAATAGAAGTTTTGCTGAGAGGGATGTTTGTGTGCGAATCTGCCAGCTCTGCTTTTTGTGGATGTTGGCATAAGGCAGTCAGGTGGGAGTTCTTTATTAAAAACGTTATCAGTGTTTTGAACACAAAACTGTTCTTTCA
The DNA here is from genome assembly GCF_965140245.1 of Athene noctua. Lineage (NCBI taxonomy): Eukaryota > Metazoa > Chordata > Aves > Strigiformes > Strigidae > Athene > Athene noctua. The sequence goes on from NC_134039.1 coordinate 1,984,272, forward strand.
CAGGAACTTGACTGACTTTTGCTAATGAAATGTACATTTTCTCCTCAGCTCTACTGCCTGCATTTTCTGGTTTGGTATTGTTGCTATTGAGTTGATGATTCATTAAGTGTCTCTTTTCCATTTGCAAAGGGGAAAACTACCACTAAACCAGCAAATTAAAATCAATATTATTCCAAAAAATAACAAGTCGGGGTTGAAGTTGACAAGGATTTCTGCTTTTTTTTTTTTTTTTTCCTTCTGCACAATGGTTCTGTCCTTGAATATGCAGTTATCTATGAGCCTCTGAGGAAAGAATTTAATCCTTATTGTTTAGGATTACAATAGAAATATAAAAGCTAGACTGTGATTATACACACCAGTCAATAACTTACTCCCATTTCTACTCTTTTCAACGTTACATGTCAGCTTGCTTCCCTCGCAGATACTCATCTATGATTAACTTACTTCAATTTAAATATAAAGTGTCCATGAAGCCTTTAGGCACAATCGAGGGAACATCTGTCTGCTTTCCTCCTATCCTTCTATTTTCACAGGCGAGCTCTGGACTAATCCACGCAACTGGGCATTCACTGGACTCAAACTCTGGTGTCAATTTAAAGACCATGGATGTCACTGCTCTGTACTGTCCGTCACTTTAAGCACTTTTCCTGCTTCTAGACAATAATGGCACATTAGAATGATTTGACCAGCCTCAGCTCATTTGCTGGCGAAGAGCAAAAAACTTGGAAGACAATATAATAATAATGACAAAGCTAATTTCTATCTGCGGACAGCCTGAGCAAGATGGAAGCACACAAAAAGCTCAGACATTGCGAGATGAAAGTGAAGGGTTTAAGGACAGGAAGCATGGATGTAAATGGTGTCAGGGGAGAGAGGGGACATTTCTTCTCATCTTTCTGATACTCTGCATCAGCATTTGACGTGGAGAAGCATGAGAATTTTCACCTGGGAAAAAGGTACCGTGTCAGGTGTTGAAACGCCAGGTCTGCTGGGAAGCGGCTGAGGGAACTGGGGGGGTTCAGTCTGGAGAAGAGGAGGCTGAGGGGAGACCTCCTGGCCCTCTGCAACTCCCTGCCAGGAGGGGGCAGAGAGGGGGGATGAGTCTCTGGAGCCAAGGCCCCAGCGCCAGGCCCCGAGGGAATGGCCTCAAGCTGCCCAGGGCAGGGTCAGGCTGGCTCTGAGGAAGGATTTCTGTGCAGAAGGGGCTGTTGGGCGTTGGAATGGGCTGCCCAGGGCAGGGGGGAGTCCCCGGGATCCCTGGAGGGGTTGAAGAGTCGGGCTGAGCCAGCGCTGAGGGATCTGGGGGAGTTGGGAACGGTCAGGGGGAGGGTCATGGTGGGGCTGGAGGAGCTGCAGGGGCTTTGCCAACTGAGATGATTCTGTGGCAATTATGTGATTCTGTGAAAACAGCTTGAATCTTTCCTGGGGGTTGTATGGATACATTAGGCTCCTACGTGCAGACTACCATGGAGACCTGATTTCCATGCAGGTCCTTTGCAAAATGTTGACGACGCTGATCGGATCCGAAGGTCTTAAGCATCAGTAACAGCCAGTTCTGCCTCCCCTTCCCCACCACCCTGAATCATTTCTCTCACTAGGAACAGACAACTCACATCAAAACTCAGAAAGACAGAGGTAACAGACGAAGGTACTTAGGAAAATTTGCATCTGGGTGTAGTCCCCCTTGATACACCACATCACTGAATCACAGAACCATTCAGGTTGGAAAAGCCTCTTGGGATCATTGAGTCCAACCATCAGCCTGACTCTACAAAGTTCTCCCCTGCACCATCCTGCTGAAGACCGGTTTCCTCATCACTGCCCACCTCTGGCATACCCCCATCCACAAGGAACAGTTCTTATCCCACCACTTTAGCCGTACCTTCCTCTGTCTTGGCTGCACTAGAGCGGTGTAAAGTAACACACCACGGAGCACTCCAGATGCTCCAACAAGCCCACACCTCTCTCAGCGACACAGGCTACCTGGCAAACCTATCCACCGGTGCGTAACCGAGAGTCCCACAGACTTTTCAATAAAGTACCGTGTTTTCAACCCAATCTTCAAAGCTTTCCCTGTAAAGGCTTCGTATGAAAGGCCAAGGTGGCCACGTGTCTCTGGTGCAGGGCGTCTCTACAGCAAGGCTGATGCTCACATAGGCAGGTGTCCCAACTTCTCTATGGATTAAGGGCACAAACCTCATCACTTTCTACAAGAAACATTTTCTATGTTATTCTCCTCTGACAGAAATACATAGTTTATTAATTAATAGTAGCATGCCTATCAAAAAATAAGCAAACTGATAAAAAGGAGCCCTAAGCAGAACTTTCAGCTGCACAACACGCTTCTTCCCAAAGGGAAGGGATGAGAGAAGAAATAGCTTATGATAGATGTTAATCTTTGTGCTTAACACATTCCTGGAAGGTGCTCCAAATACAGACACTATAAAAGCTGATTCAGAACAAAACAGATTAACAACTCTATTTATTAAGGGCTACATTTTCAGCCAGGCCTCTGCAAACCTTCCTTCTGTTTTCTGCATGCATACAGTCAATGAATATTAAATACTTCTGCAAAACCCTTAGCCTGGTTACAGACCACCACTGATTAAGTTACCTTGAATGAGATTATCCCTCTTCTCCTCCACTAGCATTCCGACACATCCCCTGGAAGTGCTGAGGGTTATACACCAGGAAGGTGCACGGCATCCCTTAGGGGACTGCCGTCCTTTTCTCTTCTGGTATTGTAACAACAACGTCACAAATTCAATTATTCCTTACTCACACAAACAATAAAGTGCTCTTGTCTCTCCATGGCACAATACTGTGTAATTTTTTACACAAACGTGTATATCTGCTATTTTCCAGTTTCACAAAATGCTGACTTGCATTTAGTACTATTTTTCCACTTCTAATGGCTACGTGCACTCTTAACACGTTACACTTAAAAATAATGATTTTTTTTTTTTTTTAGACTTATGATGGAGAAAGAGAGAGGCTTTGACACAGACCAATCTGTTAGCACATTTCTTCTCCAGTACACAGTGGCATCACACAACTTGGGTTCTGTCTACAGGAGACATTTTCCTTTCAAGGAATCTTCCAGAAGCCCTATCACCAGGGAAGGCAGGAGCAGTGGTTGGGTTTGGCACACCCCTGAAGAGAAGCACTAGCCATCAGTGGAACTGCGCTCATGACAACTAGGAAAAGGAATTTTAAAAATGAGAAGGCACGTTTAAAGTTTTGGGAACATCCAGAGACCAGAACATTAAAAGAGCATTAAAACCCCATTTAACTTCTATTCAGATCGTCACGGCCTCGCGATTCATTTCAACGAGAACTGGACTGGGCTCAAACAAAACGGGAGGTTTATTTTAGTATCTTCACCGTTTCATTTAAAATCTTCCATTTGAAGAACAGAAAATCAGATTTCCCACATGCCTTCAGTGCAACTTGATTTTTTATGTAAACCAGTTCAAAACAGACTGTCTGCACTGCAGCTGGAAATTGGAGCCCCAACCTGACCTAAAGCTGCTCCCTCCTTTCAGCTGATGGGTGCCATGAGGCAGAGGAACAGCTCAAGAGCAGAAGAGCACATCACCCGTGTGCTGGAGTAGAGAACCTCCAGGATTTGCTTCTCAAGAGTGCAGTGGGAAGTCTGCAGTTTCAAAACATCTCACCCAGCTGGAAACCTCAAAGACCAAAGTAAGAAGAGAAAGACTATCTGGAATTAACTTACCCAACATCACAGCTCAGAGCAGAAATTTTACTTATTTGATGAAAGCAAAACTAACTTTATATTCTGTAAAAAAAACCAAAAAAACCAACCCAGGTCTGCCAAAGAGGCTTGTTTTAGCAAATAATGGATGCCTAAAGAAATATTGTTTGCATTGTGCAATGAACTTGTAATTAATGTTTGTTTGCTCACCATTTAATAGCAGCTCTGCACTAAATGATGGGATTTTGCTGCCATTTGTGAATGTGCAGATTTTGAAACTTCATTCCCCATATGGAAGAGCTCCCAGGGGGTCATATCATAAACCCATTCAAATGAACAAAACAAATGATAAGTATCTGTACAATGTGGAAAATGAGAAAGCTGTACGTATTGTTTTACATAAGTATTGTTAAGTGCCTCAGTTTACTTGTGCGGTATTTCCCTGCTTGACTGCATAGAGGTAAATCAAGAGGCTGTCGAGATTAGGAGAATGGAGGCATCAGAAATATAAAACTCATTTAGATGTGATGAGGGACCCTTAAATGGAGGATTCCCGCTTCTTTCCAGCCAGCCTGACAATGTTTATGCCTCTCATGCCTACAGCTAAATCTAAAGGGAGTCTGAAATTCCACAGAAATGGTGAAACTGGCCCGAAGGAGAGATGTCAGGTGGTGTGTGCTGTAGGGAACGCAGCCCCTGACCCTACCTGCACCTGAAACAGAAGCACAAACCACCCGGAGAAGAGCGAAGGCGCTTCCAGAGAGTGACTCAAGAGACAAGCAGGCTCCTAACAGGGCAGGGAGCCCAAAAGGGACCCCAACACCCCCCCAGCCCTCCTTAAACAAGACGAGAGGCAGCAGCACATCCAGATGAAGGCAGCTGAGGTGACTGCCACCGCTCTTGACAAACTACACCTGGGCTTGGCGCTTGAGCAACTAGGCAGGCATGCAGGTGGGCTTACTAAAGCCTTTGCTGCTTTGGCCTCCTTGCTATCAGGGCTCTACACGGTTCCCTGGTAAGCTAGACTTTGCAGAGATGGAGCTCGGGGAAGGTGCAACACCTTGCAGCACGAGGTTCAGCCACAGCTAACGTGCACGAACTTGCTGCTACACGGGCAGCCAAAGTGAAGGTTTCAGCAGGTGCCAAACCCGGCTGGATCCTGCTCGTCAGCATGCTTGGGAGAGAGTGGCAAAGCTGCCTCTCGGAAAGTCAGTCCTAGGCTGGCAGGGCCGCGCGGGTCCCCCAGGGGGGCACAAGGAGGTTTGCAGCCAGTTGAGAGGACGGGGACTGCCACAGGATTTCATTCTGCACATTTTCCAGCTCCTACTGGAACATACTATACGCCCCTTCATTTCCAAAATAATTTTTAATTCAGCACTTGTTTTCTCAGAGCTATGAGGGAGAAGAGGGACGAGATGTTCTTTGCTGTAATACCTCCGTGTTGTCACATGGCCTTGCTTCCTGCTATTTTTATATTTCCGTGTGAAGTTTCCAGTTCTCCTGGACCACAGATTCCTACGGACCCTCAAAATCTGCCAGAGATGACCATGCACTCACCTCCTGTCACAAAGGAGAGCTTTCACAGTGAGACAGTGCTGCAGCCCCCTTACAGCAGATCACCTGCACCAGGAGCCTCTGGGCAACGACAGCTTTACATCACCGATTTACGGCTCCATTAAATATATTTTGCAGGCATTTGACTAGTTAAGTTAGAAGCCAAACTTTCCACTCATAGAGGAAAACTTGATCTCTCTTAAGACATCAGGCAGAAAGCTCTGACGGGTGGAGGGAGTTCCCCGCTAGGAAGCAATATGGAAATTTAAAACTTCTCCGTAAGCTTTGTGTGGGAGAGGAACGTATAGCCCGCGATGAGCTGCAAAGGAGGACGCAGCCTGTAAACAGGCTCTTGCTGAAGAAGGCCTGTGAAAAAGCCAGACAAAAACTCAAAACGTAAGACGTACCTCAGGTAACACATACAGCTGCCTACTTAATATTTAGTTTTGACAGAAATGAGATTGCTATGTGCTTATTTCTCGTGCTCTCTATATGAAATAGAAAATTGAGTGAATTATAGCTTAGGGCTGCTGAGGAAGGGCTGGTGTTTCATTAGTATTAAGTATGATTGTATAAATAGGTTTGAAATGGAAAGCTGTGCTAGGAGAGGCTTGAAACAAAGTGAAATACAAACAAAGATATTGCCATGAGCTAAAGGGCAAGGCAGAAAGGATATGTGTTCTTTTCAAAAAGTTGAGGAAATCAGCTTCCTCCACTTTCTCCAATTCTTCAAAATTGAATCTAACACTGAATGAAAATTTTTCTACTTAACAGAAGTAGAGGACATTGATGCCTCCCTAAGTGCAGCATTTGCAATGCCATCATCATTGCTGAAACATAACCTTAATGATAATTTAAGCTCCTGTTACAGGTCTTTCAGCTGCTCTTGAACCTCAGCTATTTTCAGGAGCAATCTGCTCATCTTTGACACCCCAAAATGGCAGAAATCAATGTGTTATTATGCTGTAAGAACAACTGAAAAGCAAAGTCTCGAACTCGATAACAAAACTATAACCTTCCTTTATGTTCACAACTTTGCCTTCCACAAAATGTAATTTAAAGAGAGAATTTAAGAACTTTATCTTGGAAATACTCCTTCCTCCAGGCAGATTTAGCTCACAGATCTTCTGTAAGATTCTGCCACAAAGAAAATATTAGGGGAAAAAAAAAAAAAGGAACAATATGAAGACCCAGCATTGACTTCAATGCTAGATAAGCGTTCACATCTGAGAAACAGACCTCTGAGGGCCACACAGGAGAAATATGTTTATACCCAACAATCATGAATCCAAAAAGCAAACCATAGAATTGCAGCAAAACACTTGTTGAAAATGACATCCAAAATTTTTGAGAACCAAGGCTGAAACGTGGAAGAAAGTGCTTAGTTGGGGAAACTGTGATGGCTGTTAAGAAAAAGAAAACACAGATTGAAAAGATTTTAAAAATCTGTGAGTGTAACTCTCCTTTCACTCCGGTCAACCTTGCCTCAGTCTGGCACCTGGGTTAGTCAGGCTGAAACTTTATACTGGGGCAGACAGGGATAAGGCAAGTAAGTTAGTAAAAGAATGTGTGAGGCTAAACCTTGAACAGAAAGGTTAATACTTCCACCACTTTTCTTAATTACAGAATTGCAAATTTTCACTTCTGTGATTTGTGATTCACCTTACAAAGCATAAATTTACATTTTGCCGTATGTACTTTGTTCTTCCACAATGAACCTACAAGATTTTTTATAGCTTTTCATTGTGTTAACAGTATGCTCCCAGAAGAAAACTGATTTCCCCCCCCCCCCCACGAATTGGAGAAAATCACAACTCCGCTGTTCAACTCACTGAAGGTGAGGCTTTATTCAGCAAAATGAGTGTGCTGACCTACCCAGGCCTGGGCACCAGACAGGAACAGAACAGAATACATATCAAATGACACAACCCCCTCTTTGGAACTGTATTTTGTACCTGAGGTAGCACTGCTGGTCCTTGTCCTGCCAACCTCTGCAAGGAGCTGACCTGAGGAACCTTAATGGGCACTGCAGTGATAGTTCCCAAAGTCTGTTGGAAGAAAAACAGTTGAATACAGCTTTAAACACTTGCACAGCTTCCCCAGACAGAATCTGCCCGACCCAGTGGTTCCCCTTGCAGCTCTGAGTCTCTTCCCGACGCGTGATGGAGAGGTGTAATACACCAGATCATTCGAGGCACTTTCTCCTGCCTAAAGAGTCAGAGCCTCCTCCTTCTCTTTACCCTTCTCTACAAAGCCCTCTTAACTAAAGCCTATTGTCTCCTCGGAGCATTTGGTAACTCTGAGTGCAAAGGACACGGCTCCTCGTTGTGAAGGTTTTTTGGCACACAAAGCAAGCACAAGTGTGCGGGCACTGGCTTGTTTTCAAGGGATCTGAAGAAAGGTGAAACACGCCACAGTGAAACTTCAAAACATGCCTTGGTGAGATGATGCATTTCCCGGTAGCCAGGGTCACAAGAGAAGTTCACTGTGTCTTAGTAAATAGTAAATACTGAATTATTAAAACTGAAAGCTACCTATAAATCCACTATGGCACACTGTAACACAACATTCAGCTAAGACAACATCCAGTTGGGCCAACAGAGCAGCTATTACCTTCAACATTTATCTTCTCTACTCATTCTTCTCCCAGATGTATAGCAATTTTATTCAAAGCTTATTTAAAATATTTGTCTGAGGTAGCTCCTTCTAAGAGCAAATGCATTGCTGTATCCTACATAACGTTTACTTTGTAGACGGAGAAATTGTGTGTTAACCCAATATTATCTTTAATGATAATATGATTTTTATATTATCGTATAATTATATTATAATATCTTATCATATAATAATATAATGATTTTTATTAATACAGTTAGATACCAAGAGTACGCAAAATAAGTTTTTGTAATAGAGTCAAGTACACACAAGCTTCCACCCCCAAAAAATCTCTCCACCTGTTTAGCCTCAGTCCTTTCATGACTTTTCAACTATCTGTAGTGATACAGATATCTATAGATGTATGAGTTCTGTTATAGATGGTTTGAATGGCACTTCTTTTTCAAGCCTCACCCACCGAGGCTCCTAAAATATTGGATCTGAGATGTTGTAAATAACCTGTACTTCATATTCTCCATTAGAAAGGACAGATAGGTTATAAGTTTAAGATTGGGCCACAGGTCTAAAGAACTTTGCTTCACTCTCTTTCATTCCTTCACTCCTGAATACAGCTCATATTTTGTTGAACTGGGCAATATTCTTAAAACAAGGTTTTATATCTTCTATCTAACATGTCTTAATCACTGTTAGGACACGCCGATATCAGTAAGCAGATGCTTGTCATTTTAACAGCAAGAGAAACTCAGTCACTGATCACAAAAACTTAGCAGGCTGATAGAAATGAATAATAAGGAAAGGAAAACAGATTCAACTGAATTCCTCTAAATTTAACTCCCCTCAAAACCAAAGTATCGGATCACAGTCAGTAAGACAAAGTAAACTAATATTACCCCAATCTGGTCATGAAATATGTCAATAAAAAGGAAACTATCATGTAATCAGCTCATGGAAAGTAAAACTGCGTCAGGTCCATGTCAAGACGTTCTCCCCAGACCTCAACAACAGCGGTGAAACAGCCTATTTCATCCTAACTACAGTGTTTGGTAAGAACACCATGCATTTTCATGCAGAATATTTTTAATAATCTTGTCCTACAGAGTTTATATTTTTAACTCTGCTACTCCTCTTGGAGACATTTGGGGGTGTGATGTTATATATTCAGCAAAGACTAAAATTTGCATAAGATTTGTGTAAGTTAAAACAACAAGGAGAGCTGTGCAGTTATAAACACACAATTCAATTTTTCCCGAGTACTCATGGATCACCAGTACCCTGGATCATCCATGGACAAATACACTCTATTAAAATTCTGTCTTGAGCCAAGGGCGGGGGGCAGAGGGGGCAGAGGGAGCAGCACTTCCACCCCTGGGTGCCAGAACAAGTAAGTTAGACCCTCCTGCAGAAGTAAAGGTGTTGGCAGCGGAGTGAGGGACAAAAACGGGTATTTCTACCACAGTTATCCTTACAGGGTGACACGTGAGAATAAAAACAATAGGAAAGATATTACAGCCTATCTGAACGAATGACTTCTGTGCCCTGTCTACCATATCACAGCCTCACACATTGGGAGGGATGATGTGATGAATTCCTGCAGTCCGGAGAGACGGAGAACTTGAGCTGCCACCTGCTGCTACTGCCATTTATTAGACCTATCACAGCCTCCTGCCTCGTATTAGCATGAGCTAAAATTAATTTATATTAACAATAAAATCGTTAAGGTAAATACCAAAACGAACTCGCCAACCCGCGCTAGAGGAACTGGAAGTTTATCACAAGTATGATCTATGTTTTTCCCACCGTCCCAACACTGTTTATAAACAGAACGAGATTTCTCTCACAATGCAGCGATGGCCGAGTTCTCTCTGGAAACACGAGGAGCTCCACAACCTCTCCTGGGCTCCACACACACCCTCTACAGAAAGTTAAAACAAGTTATTCCTTCCCGAAGGTCCTGCTTGAAAGTGTGGCTGCACCTCTTGCCGTTTTTAAACATGCTACCTCTGACCTTGAAGACAGACACCCTGATATCCCTATTCCCGCAGATACGTGTGGATTTGCAAGGGGTTTTCAAACTGGCCAACAGAATTCCATGTATTAAAATATGAAGTGCTGACACTGAGTGAAGCTGGGAATTGACTATAAAGATAAGAATCAAATTACTCAGAAGTTAGATAAGATACAGTTATCAACTGATAGAACGCACAAAACCCCCATGTCTGAGCAACAAATCTCTTTTCTTGTACTACTTCAAATATCAGCCACAAGGAAAAAAAAAAACAAGAAGCCAACCCTGTCTAGAACAGAAAGCCTCTGTCCTGTGAGGGAGGAGTTCAGCCTCTGGGTGCATCGTTGGGCCAGTGCTGGTTCAAGACACAGAACGATTGAGCCAAAAGGGATGGGAACGAGAGAAGAAACAAGAAACACCATAAAACTACTCTGCACTGTTCTCTCAGCTTCACTTGCAGACAAAGCCAGGGGGTATTGTCTGTGGGTATCAGAGAAATGAACTACCATTAGTTCTGTCACCTGCACTCTCAAAAAATCTGTCAGATTTGTTTTCCTGAAGTAGAAGTTCTGCTGCAATCTCGAGAGAACAAAAACAAATCATGGCATTCTCAGGTTATGAAATTTTCAGTGACAAAGATGCAGCCTCATGTTTACAAATGGTTTTACAGTAAGGATCTGTTATTTAATATTCAAGGAAACAATCTCAGTATAAAAATCACGTGGCCGAGAGAAAATTCAAAACTTTAATCTCACATTAATAATAGCACTATAGTATGTTCAGACAGAGATATCTAAGAATCTATTTTACTTTTCACTATTTACATGGTTTTGTTATTGTTTCCCAGCTCGGGCAATAAATAGTTCAAGCTGTTGTATCAGCAGAATTCCATGAGAGAAACCTCTGTACTTTTCCAGTAACACATTTCATCCGTTATCTCCGAGTACTTCACCTAGGCTAGTATTATTGTCTCTGTTTTAGTGATGAAAAAAATCGAGATTTAGAGGTAAAATAACGTTGTCAGGGCTAGCCCGTGGTGCAGGGGGAAGTGCAAGCCAGACGTCTCACTTCCAGCGCCTCATCCGTGTGATTGATTAACCTCATCTCGTCTGGTGGTGTAGAATCTCATCTGAGTTGCCCGATTTTTAGGTCAGATTTTAATGATCAGACCAGGATGTCTCCAGGACGATGGGAGAAAGGGGTGAAGTGGAAACCAGAGGGGCTGGCAGTTGTGGGCTGTGCAGTGAAGGAGGTGCCGGTGCTGGGCGGGATGGTTGGGCACTTTGGCTCTGGGTACTTTGTTCAGTGCATTTCACAGCATTGCTTTGTTCCAGCTGAAGTGGTAAACGAATGAGCAGATAAAACCACTTGCCTGGCAAACAAAAAAAAAAAGTCAAATCAAATCAAACAAAAAATGTCTGATGTTCTCAGCCAGGCAATGAGAACTAGACAAACTCCCCGTGGCTCAGCTACAACAGGGCGAGTACTCAACACTTTGCTTTGAGCTGGATCCTCAGCTCAAGCCCGTGGGCTGCAAGAGGTGAGTAATGAAGCTGCCTCCTGCCCAAAAAGGGAAAAAACCCTTTTCTTCCACCTGTTAACAGTGCCACCTGTTTTCACTCACAAACTCTCCAGCCTTGCCATGGTGAGCACGGTGGATCAAAGACTTGTCACTCACCAACTCCACACTATCATTTTCATCCATGTGGGGCTATTTTTTTTTTTTTTTTTTTGCCTCTCCTCCCTTTTTTTCCAATTTGTCCAAAGAGCAAGCTGGTGCACATTCTTATAAACCTTTAATTAACAAGATGAAAAGACATTTTTCTGGCAATGCCTGACCTTTAAGCACTTTGTATGAATTTATCGATACCAGCAGAAACAATAATTTAAAAGGTTATTTTATGAGTGCTGAATAGTTTATGGCAGCACTTTTGTCAAGATAAATGAGTTTCTTATTTCTACATTTAGAGCACTAAGCATTTTAATAAAAAAGGCCCATAAAAGTCAAAGATAACTCCAAATCTCTCCTCTGTCTAAGTCTACTTGGGCTTTCCTGGTGAACCCCCAAAACCCCTACAATGCGGAGAGAGCGCTGAAATGTGCCGTGGTGGGGGAAAGCGAAGAGCCCAGCTTCAGTCAGCCTCAGAACTGGTTTGTTGCGACTGTATCCATTTAACCCACATTTACTATCTTTACACTGAGAATTTTTTTTCAAATAAAAACTGAATTCATCACGCGTATTTCCTACTGTCTAATTCCCTAAACTTTACGCCCAGATGCGCTTGCTGTCCCAGGTAAGCTGATGGCCCCTTGCTGACTCCCACCTCCAGGCCCAGACCCAGCCCTGGACTGGGACAGGACCCTTGGCCACCACCTCACCCGCCGTAGGAGCCAACGGCTAATGAACGCAGACGGCTGCTACACAAACCACTTCCAACCCCCGGTGCTCAGTGCAGAGCAGGCAGGCATCTGGCACATCAGGGACACCTTTTTTTTTTTTTTTTCTTGAGCAATCCACAGCTGCCCTCGGACAGGAACGGCAGCAGCCCCACCGCGCAGGTGACCTGCAGTCGCAGTGGCTGGGTGAATGTCGGCCAGTGGCACGCTCTGAGGGGTCACGTTTGGAATTGCAAAAGCAGGTGAAGAGGTGCAAAGGAAACGATCTTTTTTGGAGGTCAGTTTACCCACTGAGGAAGTAATAGCGGCAAGAATTTAAAAAAAGACAACCCACCCAAATGCCTCCAAACAAGTGCATTATGAGACAAAAAAAAGCAGTTCCTCCCGTGTAACCGGAAGAAAATGAAAATTTTAGAAGATATTGCCGAATGCAGTTAAAAAATAAAATCACTTCTAGCCCTCAATTCTTCTGTTAATACCCAACAGCATTGTTAACTATTTGCTGTATTTTCCCCTACCATGCTCCTCCTGCATTACAGAATCACAGAATCATCTAGGCTGGAAAAGCCCCTGAAGATCACCTAGTCCAGCCCTAAATCAACACCCCCCCTGGATCAAGGCTCTCAAAGACAACTGAGGGATAGAAGTGTGGGGACGGTGGCAAGCAGGAGACATAAAAAGCGACACCAAGGATGGTGTGGACAGAGAATAAGAATTCAAAGGACGAAGGCTGGAGATGGTCAGAGGATAAAAGGATGCGGAGGCAGAAACAAGGACATAATGCACATTGTCGCGCATCAGGCTAAGGCCACACGTTCAGTTCCCTGCCATTAGGTTATGCCTTCTTCAGTCAGCGCCTGAGTTTTTAAATCCACAACTGATGCACATTTGTGATTTTAGTAAACTTCTGCATTTCGGTTCTGAATGAATCCAGATCTATCTCTCGATGTATCTCTACAGATATGTATCTCTATTGAAAGATATTTCCATTTTACTCACTTTGGGTAAATGTATTTGTGAGACTATTGCTATGTTTGCTTTGAATTACAAACTCCTTCCCCCTCTCATCTGGATGTACTAACAAACGCTCAGGGACTTCTTTCTACAACTCCTTATCTGTACAGACTCACTGTTAGCAGTTCAGGATTAGACCACAAATGTTAAACTGTTAGGCGACTCTCCTCCCATTCCAGAATTACACCAGTACTGGTAAAATCCCTGAAGTCAATCACTGAAGAGAATGAGACTCAATAAGCAACAGAAGGTTAAAAAGCCACAGAGTTTCAAAAAGACTTTCACTACAGCATGTTACCAAACAAATACTTAACTCAGGCACATATGGGTTTGTTATTTCTTAGCAGAACAGTTCAATTATTCGAGTTCAACTGACACTGCACTGCTGTATTATTTGCAAACTATTTTATACTGACATCAATACTGCAGCACAAATATTGTGTTCCCACAATGTATTATAGAAACACTAATCTTTTTCTTTTTAAAGTACATATGCATCTCTCTAAGATCTAGGTCTTCTTCATGTTGCAAATAAGACACCTAAGCTATTAAAAAAATGTTTTTGTCTGTTATGTGTTCAATATTGGCAACAACAGTTTTACAGAATGGATTTTTAATGTGGTAGTGACAGGGGAACAGATTGCTATGGCAACAGCAAAGATGAAAATTCTTAACCTGAATGGATCGTCACTGAAGTAATTGCAGGGTTTTTTTACCCATTCTACATCCATTTTACAACTTGAATGCTGCATTCAACCTTGAGCTTGCTTTATATAAATGCCAGGCACTATACGCAACCCCCAAGTTCATTTGACTTAAAACTTGCTGCACCTTACCTCAATAATCCAGGATAGTTGCTGTCCTCTAGCTAACATAAACATCTGAATGCTATCCTCTTTCACGGAGCCCACCAGTAAAAGCACTGTGTGCTTGGCTAGAACTTCGAGGCTCCTGCAAGATGTGTTTGCATACGGGTTTTTTTTTCTCTCCTTCTAAACTTAACTGCTATAAAAATCTGTGGAAATCATCCTTCATTTTCAAAATTTGGTGAAATCACTGTGCGTGGTATTTCTAATAATCCGCTGGAATAATGGCATATTTCAGTTTCAGACTGCACTCCAGACACTTGTTTTGTGTACTGGTAATTTAATTAGAATTTCACAGAAGTTTAAAGACTGCCCTTCCAGCTTTTAAAAGTGTTTGTTTTCCCCCATTCCTTTCTCTTTACCCAGGATTCATTAACTGTGCACTTGTACGCACATTTATTACTGTTATGAAGTGAACAATCAAAAGCACAAGTCCTGTTGCTTTCTTAAAATACCAGCGTTCTTGAAACCGTCCTTTCTTTGGGCACTAAAAATACCATTTAGACCAACCCTCGTTACAGCCAATTAATGACAACTCCCACTACACCAGGTGGTTTGGGGCTGAAACCACCTACAAGTGCTCTCACAGCCCCTTACAGGGCCCGGCACTGGGGCAGCAACAGGCAGCAGAAGGCAAAGTACCACCTTAAATCCCAAACCTGCTTTGAAAAACCCCGTTGAGACCAAATTTCTTAATTGCTGCTGAGGTATTTGTACTCATCCCTTCCAACACCACCCGTCTGCAAGGAAACCCACAGTGGTATCAAAGCTCACGAGGGTATCAGAGGCGCATATGCTGCGATAAAGCAAACAATTTTCTGCTTTCACCGTGGCTCCTAGGCTTTTCAGAGCACCATCTAATTTATCTCTGCTTTTACCATGGCTCTCAGGCTATTCAGGCCACTATCTCTATTCCTTGCCACTCACCCATTCCCATCTGGGTAAACTCAAAACGACAAACTCTGTTTGAGCACACTGTGGGTATGTATTCTGGCAAAGGAAAACCACGATGAATAAAGTTCATGAGTTTCCCTGATTCAGAAATCCCACTGGTTACTTACGCAAGAGGATAGACAGCCGTGCCAAATACCTGTTCTTAAACACAGCTTCCATCACGTTATTTACTGGTTAGTAATTTTATTTTTTTTTTTTAAAGCACCACTATTTTTATCAAAGGAAACAGTCAGGATTTTTCCACGGCCATTAGATCAGAGTCTAAACATCAGAAAAAAAAAAAAAGAAGAAAGTTTGGCTATGTGCACAGCATTATGATGCACATACCTGTTCTGCGATTTGAAGCTTTAGTCAGAAATCATACTCAATTAATTAAGTCTCCACCTCCTGCACAAATGAGTAGAGTCACATCGAGCTGCAACCAGCACTCAGCAGCTGTGATCACACCTATAGTCTCTTGCTCAGCTGATTCATAAAAGATTTGCTGTTTAACTACTAAACTGTTCCAGGTTGATGTTGTTTTTAATGACTAATGTCTTCAAATGACTTATTCTCTTGTGCACAGTCTGTGGAAATATTTCTCAGTAAAGGGAAAAACGCACGCCCAGCGTGTGGCACAAAGCAGCTTCTGGTCTCTCCCTCAAGCGAGTTCAAGCATGAGGGAAAATCTTTGACAGAGCCCCAAGCAGCTGCTGAAGTACGACTGCCCTACCCCAGCTGCAGGACATGAGGCCGAGGGTATGGAAAGAGAAGGCAGGGGAAGGAAAAATAAAGGCAGAAATGAGCATCATTCCCCAGTGATCTAGGAATCCTCACCTATCAGAACGGTCCGCGCAGTCTATTAGCAGCTCCTGAAAAATTAAGATTGTGTTGGGAATCGTTCCACCTTAGCACCCGTGGGGCTCAGAGCTGCTTTTGCAGTGCTTGCTCTGAGTTTTTATTATGCATTCCTCAGCCACGCTGAAGAACTGGAAAACATGAGGGAAGTGACAGCCTGAGATGATCTAATTGCTCACTGCCACACAGTCCTTTTTGTCAGGCCCTGAGCTGAGCTAATTCAGCTTGCTAACCAGGATAAAGAAAGTTTTCTGCTAGTTGAATTAGTTTAGGAAAAGAATCCAACAAGCAACAGAATAAAGGCAAGGGAAAAAACCAACGCTCCTTAGCTGGAGGGGGAGACAAAAACCACAAAGGCAGGGGGACAGAAAAATGGAAAGATGGTTCCAACCTTTTTGGAGAAAGGAAGCTATTAGATCAGTTTAGCCATAAATAACTGGTTGTTGTCGCCAAAATTAACTTCCCTGAGCACAGAACCTGGGAAAGGAACATGAAGACTTTGCCTGAATTCCACAAAAAGTGTGACTAAATATGACCAATACTAAAATTCTACTGCTAATATAATTAGTTAGAAATAGGGAAGCAGTAAATTCCCCGGGAAATGTTAATTTGAGCGTGCAGGACATCCCATAAGCTTGCTTTATTTATTTATTTTTTTTTCTAGGCAGACTACTCAGCAACATTGAGCCACTCACCCATCAGCAAAACCCAGTGGAGAATACTGCTTTAGTACAGCGGGGCGGAATTACCATTCCTATTGGATTCTCAGCTTTGGGATTCCACAGTTCTAGGATTGCAGCTGTGAAAAATCATTGCAGATATTGCCATGTAGGCGCTGCTTCTAATGAAAAGAAGATTCTGAAAACCAGCAGCACCTCACTTAGTTTGGGGGAGGGGGATAAACTCTACAGTATTCGCTTACAAACGTAATTGGAATTTGAAGATCCAAATAAAAAGGCTGATCTGTTATGTTGGTTTGTTCAGATGGGAACAGGATTTGGCAAAATTCACGCTTATATAAACAAATTCATAAACATATACATAAGATACGTGTATATGCACGATATGTATGTGAATACACAAACACACACTTCAGAACATGTCACAATATATTATACGCAATATTTTTCCAGAGCTGTAAATACACCAAAGCGAGCACCGGCGTTTCCCTACAATGACAGAGCCAGGAAATTTTAGAGCTAGTAAATAGAAAATCTCCTCTCCTTGCCGAGATGCTGCATTAATATCAGTGCTAGCAGAACTAGCCTTATAAACATGAAAGTCAGCAAAGCTTCTTTTGTTTCTGAGACTAGAATTTGTATCTGTTTCTGGAGTGCAAAAACTGTTAAGAGGAAAACCAGAAAAAAAAAAAAAAATCAAAGCACAACTCTGGTCTACTATCTACCCCATGTGACTTTTTCTGGCTCTTACTTAAGATGTTTCATTCTGCTAGTCCCAGATAAACCTGGATACTGGGACATCTTCCAAGTTCCTCGTAGGCTGAGTTTCAGAAAAGGCCCCAATGTGCCTGTGTCCAACCTGGCTCCAGCTAAAGAGTTCAAAATCACCTTCTCAGCCCCCACTCCCACCTTAGCTGCTGTCAAGCCTTAAAGACAGTTAAATCCTGATGTGCTTCAGAATTAACCATTAATATTCTCTAGACACTTGAAGGTTTGAGTCTCAGCAAGCCTGGAAACATCACCTTCGAGGTGTCAACAACTCAGCACCTAGAACTGAATCCACGAACGCAGGAAGGTGTTGCACAGTACAATGCCCCGCTCTCAGCTGCTTCACTGCAGTTCTTGATCAGGCATCCAAGTGTCCCTGTGTGGGGGATCCCAAGAGGATGATGGGCTCCTTGGGAAAAAATTTGCCAACCAGCACCCTAGGGCAGGAAACAGATGCCCAGAATGTGTTCCATAGGGGTGTTTTACTGCGTTACTGACCTGGAACTTTGCTCTGAAAGAGGAGATCTGCTTCATTCCCGCTTGGGTTTCACCTCCCCGAGGCCCCTCCTGGAGAATAATCTGTGTTCAACCGTGTTCATTCAAAACACACTCCAAGAAAGCTGTGCTTTCCTTTCATCCTCCTTCCCACCCTTCCCTTTAACCAGTTTCTCTGGAGTTCAATCGCCTAACTCCAGAGAAGGAAGATTTTAGTTCCTACCCTCACACATGGCTCTGTAAGCCATTTCACTATCAGAACTACCTGGGAGAAAAATTCTTCTTCTAAGCTTTTCTGCTAAATTAGTCAGTGAGAGAAGAAAGAACGTGGTCTCGTGGCCCAGTGGTTAGAGAAAGCTTTGGGGGAAAAAACAACCCACAAAACTAACCAATGCTGTGCCCACCCTGTCGTTCAACAGCAGTTCTTACAATGCCCCAAAAGCCAAAGATTTTGGCACGCAGGGAGTATGACAAGGAGAAATAGAGGCATTTACGGATTTCACCAGGGTCCAGACTTGACAGATACTGAGCAGAGTTTGAGGATCTAAGTTTTGAACTCCGGGCAGCTGGGTGCACCTCAGCACTGCAGTACTTCCAAAGATCTAGCCTTAATGTCTTTTGCTAGAAATAAAAGGCATAGCTAGAAAGTACGTCCTATGTTTTCAGCTTGCATACTTTGTAAATTAGACAGCACAGCAATAACGTCTTCATAAAGGTAGAATCATGAACCTTTACGAATCTTAGTTCAATGAATGTATCTGTACGGAGATCTCTGCAGATATCAGGACTTCAACCCAGTCATTCCCAGAGCTAAAAGGTGAAAAATTTATTTTATTTTATTTTATTTATTAAACTGCCTTTATCTCAACCCACGACTTTTCTCACTTTTACTCTTCCGATTCTCTCCCCCATCCCACCGTGGGGGAGCGAGTGAGCAGCTGGGTGGTGACAGAGGTGACCCACGTAGTGTCTGGTTTAGCCACAGTGTCTGTTGGTTTGTTTTCCCTCTCTTCTCCCTGAGGGTGCTGCATAAAATCGAGCAGTGTTTAGTACATACTGCCCAAGGCCCAGCACACTGAGGTAAGTTGTGCCTCCCTGGAAGAGCCACAGCATTTTTTATTTTTTTTTCAAACATTCTATCACTTCATCAGGGTCCTGTAGCTGTTTGGGAGTGAAGTTCCAAACCACAGGAGGTGAGACGTTCTTTAGGTACCGTCCCATATTCTCCCACGTACGGTGCCACCCATGGCCATACTCTCAAGGAGTCTGGGCAATATTCCTAAAGTGTTTGTTACCCTTAGACAAAATCAAAGCGATATTTCCAAGAAATACAAATATTTTAACTACCCAAGGATGTTGAAGAAACTGAGAAGTCATTGTAATTGAGCGAGAAGAAGGTAGCAAAGGTGCTATTCTGTATTTCCTCCACAAAAACCTCTCAGAGGAAGAAGTATAATTGTTAATTGTCTCCATGAGATGGTACCAGAAGCACAGTAATGGCTTCAGTACAGAGCCCAAACACCAGATTAAGCTCAAGGTCAGTGTTCTGTTAACAAACCCCCCAAGCAAAACACCACCGATCGCTACAGAGCACAGCAAACTGCAAAAGCCAACACAAATCTTTAGCAGGTACATCAAAAAAAATGAGCACGGCGCAGATCGGGTAAACTAATATCGAGAACAAATCAATCAATATCGTGACTCGCAACTGTTAACAGCTATAAATCCCTTCAATACACTCTGAGCAATCTGTTACGATCTCAAACCCCTCAAAGCCCAACGTTAGGCACCAAAAAGGACTGTCATGGTTTAACTCCATCCAGCGATAAAGCACCACACAGCCGCTGGCTCACTCCCCCACGGTGGGATGGGGGGGGAACTGGAAGAGTAAAAGTGAGAAAAGTCGTGGGTTGAGGTAAAGACAGTTTAATAATTGAAATAGAATGAAATTAAATAAATTTTTAAAAAATATATTGTAATGAAAAGGGAAATAACCAAAAAGAGAGAGAAATAAAACCCAAGGAAGACAAGTGATGCAAATGAAAAACAATTATCCATCACCAGCCGACTGATGCCCAGCCAGTCCCTGAGCAGTGGACCCCAGACAACTTTTTCCCTAGATACGCCGAGTACGACGTCCTATGGTCTGGGATGTCCCTGGGGTCAGTTGGGGTCAGTTGGGTCCCCTCCCAGGTCCTCGTGCCCCCCCAGCCCCTCGCTGGCGGGTGCTGTGAGGAGCAGGAAAGGCCTTGGCTCTGTGTAAGCGCTGCCCAGCGATAACCAAAACATCCCTGTATTATCAACAGTTTCCAGCACAAATCAAAACCACAGCTATTATGAAGAAAACTAACTCTACTCCTGCCAAAAGCAGCACAGACTGACTGGCTCTCACGCAAACAGGGTTATTTCCATCGTGCCGTTGACCCAAAAAGCAGAATGTTGGTCAGGGATGCCACTCGGGTCTTCAGTTATCTTCTACTTGCAGACATCCAAGCTCTGTACAGTCTACTCCCTGACACTATAAATTGAAAAATCATAAAAATTAGGATGAACAGGTCACAAAGATTTTTTTTTTTAAATTAAAAGTTCCTTTTCAAAGAAAATGTAATAATAATAATAGTAATCATTAATAGCACACTAAGCCTATTGTACTGTTATTAGGAAAATGGTTAGAGACATGCTAGTGATGTAATCTTGTGGATTAACTCTACTGGTACAAACCTAGCTTCACTATACTTGACTTCAGTGGGGAGATTCCAAATTCACACATCTGAAAATGCTCACAAAATTTGTTGAGTAATGCTTCCTTATTAAGAAGACTTATAAGCTTAAAACTTAATGAAGGACATCACGTATATCAAGGCATAGGTTGATTCTGGTTCTGTGTAATAACTTCTAAATTCAGAAACAATTACTGGGCTCAGCCTAGAGGAACCAGAGTTTGAGCTCACATTCCCCAAGACTTGAGAACAAAGTGTAAACACTCTGAGTCATCCTAGTGGTGGTTCAAAGCCACTTACTCTGGCTCTAAAGCGCCTATTAAGAACACAGTTATAGCAGAAACCTGAAGCTTTTTATCTTCTCGTACTTATTAGGGAGGTTGGGCTTTTCTTTTCCAAAATGCAGTGTTTAATTTCCCGTGTAAGAAGAAACATTAAAAAGTGACACAAGTCAACAGAATACAGATTATTGGCTTATTATATTCTGAAAAGACAAACGCAGGGGAAAATGAATGTAGTAATGTTTCACTCTGAAGAAAACATTGTGAAATCAGCAAATAGGGTGGCGGGATTTTATTAGAGAAAATGCTAATTAACTACCACATACAGTCTTCTAAAATCATACCCTGTAGTATCCCTGCCAAATTTCTACAATATTCTCATTACTATTGTGCTAAAATAGCCGTCTTTTAAAACTATTTTAGTATACTGATTGTTTAAAGAGAAATGAATATTACATTAAACAAAGCCGAGTTGTGTTTTTATTTTACATCCGTAAGGACAGCAAACATTTAAGGTAAGACCCTTAAATCATCATCACCCCTTCAGCAACCTACAGGAAACACAATGTTACTTAAATCTTATCAAAGCTGTCAAGCACTTTCCGGTGGTACCTATTCAATCACTGCTAGTTCAGTGATCTTGCATGTAAAAATGAACTTATCTCCAATCCAGCTAGTCTCATTGTTTGATTCAGTGAGGGATGCAACAATCAAATTGTTTGTAATATCACAATCCATCACCAGACGTGCAAATTTGATGACACAGTCACTGAACTGGGGTCTTAATAAAATCAAACACGAGAAACAGGCTAAAGAGAGGTCTGGGGTAAGGATCTCACGGAGGAAAAAAAACCCAAACCACCCAGCAGTTGTACCCATTAACTAAATGTCTTGTATAAAAGCAGTGGGGACATGTTCTTGCTTTCACTGGTCAAATCTCCAAGAACAATATTTGGCCAAAGAATTAGAATAACCAAAAAGATTAAGAGCCCAGCACAGAAAAGCAGGTAAATACAAAGTCACAAGCACATGATTAATCTTACTGAAGACACGTGAATTATATACATGTTACACTCAGGGTTATGCTCAAGTGAAGGATAAACTCAAACCTGTTTGCTGAAATTACTGATACTGAAGCCTGGTCGTAAGATTAACAAGAATAATTTTGGTTTGTCTTACCTTGCCTGGTACCTGGCTTATTTTAAAAGGGTCTATGTTTCAGTTTTCATAATGATAAAAATCCAAGTCCAATGCAAGTCTTTCTACTCGGAGGGCAAAAACGTGACTCAAGACTACAGCGTGCCTTCTGCACAAGGATTATCTGCACTGAAGGAACGTCAAGCCCGAGAGTGGTTTTTTTAAATCAAAGAAGAAACAGGCTCATGATAAATAAAAGTTAGTAACTAGTCTTTTCCCACCCATACACACATCTACGAGTATCAAAAACACACGACGTAGCTGTTAACAGGCATCCGCCAACACTCTGTCCTTGTCACCGATGGAAATCGAAATATATCTGTCTTGCCATTCAGCTATTCTCTAAATTTAGAGATGAACAAATTTGGCTAAATTTGGATCAGATCACTTTCTGACTCACATTACCCTGCGAGTTAGCAGTCCTTCACACCACGTCACACACAAAAAAGGCCCCGCACGCAACGCACCATCCCTCACCTCTGTGAGGCCCCGCACGCAAGCAGAGCAGGGAGTTAAACAACAGGAAACCATCCAAACAATTCTGATCTAAACAGCAAAACCAGCGCTTACGGATCGAAATACGCATTCCCAGAGCCAAATCTGATCTAGGGCAAACTCACGTAACTCCATCATTTGGAGCACAACTCTAGACTCCCAGGCAGCGAGGGTCTGCCATTCCCTACAGGAGTATCTCTGGAGACAGATTTCTTTTTTTTTTTTTTCTCTCTCTCTCACACACACAAACACTTTTAATTGCTTATTGTGTAGCAATTTAACTTGAAGTTTTATAAAATGGCTGTGATGTGAAGAAAAGATAACAACTAAACCCTAACATCAATAAGTGCTAATAAATATTAATGTAACATAAGCACCACTTTTATTGCAATGTGAAACCAGTTTATTATCCACAGATGAAATCAAATTGCTACCTTTATTACTGTCAGGAATGACTTCTAAGATATTTCTATTTACTACTTGAGTATTCATCAGCACTCTGTATTTACAGCATCTGGTCTCTCTCTCTCCCCTTCTCCCTCCCCTCCCCCAGTCATACACGGAGTAATTTAAGAGCAGTATTTTCTGATAGTTTTCCAATTAATTTAAATATAGACGCAAATGCACATGATGAGATTAGCAGCAGACCAATTGCCAAATCCTGATAGAGTCAGAACACCAACAGGAAATCCTATCATGCCTGTATTTGCAATACGAATATTGTAAGAAGATAAATACAGTTTGCAGTCTGGTATCAAACACTCAAATTCCTGCAAATTATTCAACTACCCCGCAAACTCCGCGGATAATGAAAAAAAAAAAAAAAAAACCCAACAAAAAAACCCAACCACCCCACCTTTTGACAGTAAATAGAACGAAGACATTTGGCGATACTCCAAAGCCTTTCATTTCCTAAAGTGGTGCCTTTTATTTAAGTAACAGTACATGTAGAATAAGTGGATGTTTTTATGCATCCTGTAATTTAGAAAACCTAAGAGATGATTTCCCCACCCCCTAAGCTGATCATCTTTCATTATTACAAACTGCACTTCAAGTCTGAACCGCACAGCCCTCGAATTTTCTATCCATCCCCCCGCGTTCTTGCTCCCCCGTCTTAAATAGAACTAACTTGAGAATTCTGACATTGTCAAGAATGCTCGCACGGTAATTTCTGCGAGGCACAGACAGCCTCCAATTACAATGCAATAGCTACAGTGTATTACCATTTTTAGAGCATTCTTTTGGTGTTCTGAAGTGAATCAAAGCTCTCCATGGGAGCTACTCTGATTAGCGTCAAAACAATAATGTGCTAGAAACTCCCAGCATCAGGACAAGGGACTCGGAACTTTGTTTACGTGGATGATATAGAAGTGTGTATAAAAATATCACAGAAACTTCCACGTGGGGACTGCCTATATATTCCTACATTTTAAGACTTGCCTTATTAGGACGTTAAAATAGCTCCCAAGAAAAGGTGTGAAATTCAAGAAAATACATTTCCCTCCTGGTCTCTTTTGTTTGGTTCTCTATAGACAGGCCCATTAATTACCTCTGGCTGTAAGGATGTAGATATACAAAGAGGCTGAGAGCTCTGTCATTCTGCAGTGTCAGGAATCCCTGACAGAACGAAAGTAGGTTTGGTTAACCTCCACCCGCTCGTGCTCCTCGGTAGAGGCTCCTCCCAGACTCTCGCAGGAGGAGAATCCACTCCGGAAGCACTGAAGTAGCACATCCACACCCACCTCCCGCTCCACATCAGCCCGCAGAAGGGACGTTTAGTGGCACCAAGACTGCGGAGGGCAGAACCAGAGCACGGTCTTCCGAACTGGGACTTGCTGTCGTTTAAGTTCTTGCTGCGTGGCGTTTGCCAGAGCCCACAGAACCCGGGTTGGAAAGGTCCCGCCTAGATTCTTACAAAGAAATGTCAGTCAGTCAGTGTGAGTCCACTTCTCCTGATCCTTTCCTGTTGAATACTCCACTGCCCTCTCTGGAAATTCCTGGTGAGGTGAGGAATACCGTGTTGGGCCTAATCAGGTTGTATTCAGTCGCTGAGAGTCTTTATTCAGTCTTTGATACCAGTGGGTGTTTGACCCTATTGTAGACCCAATGAAAATGCAGATTGAGAGAAGCAGAAATCCAGGCACTTTAGATGTATTGACCATATACGTACGTCTGGGATATTTAAAAGGAAGCCATTTATAATCAGGAAGCATAAGTGCTTATTCTGAATCTGACATTTAAATATCCCATCAACAGCAACCAGCATTGCAAAACGGTTTAATTAACCTGAAAGGATGTAATTTTATGCTATTTAGCGAGAAATACAAATTTTAAAGTGCTTTTACGTGGTATATATCAGAGTAGTAAGGCCAAATCCTGCTCTTAGCTACCCATATTTAAATATGGAGTAAATTCATGTATCGCCCTTAAAACACCTGCAGCTAAGATGGTGTAAATACAAGCAGAATCTGTCACACTTACTCTATAATCCATTTCCTAAAATTACCGTGTTCTTCACAACATTCTAATGGTAGAGTTAAAAGTTAGTAAAGCCCCAATGACAGAACAGATCTCTGGATGGTGTGTGGGGCTGTGAATCCTCGAGGTTCCCCCTCTCCTTGTCTTTATTATTAAATTCATTTGGCCGAGCCACCTCTCCTCTTCTACAAGAGGATAGATAACTTGCCTTAACGCTACCAAAGGATGATCCAGGAGACTGGGTATGTGGTACTGAACCCTCTGAGGTCCAGAACTAGAACAATCCAACGTTTTTGTCCCACTCACGCTCACAGCGTGGCTGACACCCTGCTGGCAGACCCAGAACTCTGATCCACTGGACGAGGTGCTGATGGAGGAATCTGGGCTCCCTCCTGCTCTGAGGCCCCAGAAGTCTCCTCATCTCTCTGCACTCTGATTTCCCCACAAATTGTCTTGCCTGCTTGCCTTAGATGCTCTTTAGCAGACGCTCCCTCCAACAGGTATGCCTTCAGTGTCTGCCACGGAGACCAAACAGGAAGGCTAATCAAGTAGTTAACATGCTAATAAGACGTTGCTTCAACTCTCTGCTCTATAAGGGCACCCGCGTGCCCCCAGGCAAGACACTTGGGGCCAGGCACCGCAATCAGAATTTCCAGTGGGATTTAGGACAGGGAGTACCTCAGAGAATCTCAGTCTTCACCTCTGCCTGTTGTAATCTCTGCAAAGTTCTTGACACAAAATTCCCTATCTATGCTAACGTTCTTTGCAGCAGCTCAGGTGAGATCCCAGAGAGGGTTTTTTTGGTCCTTAGGAGCTCTCCACGGGTTCCTCTAACACTATCTAGTAGGACCACACTTCAGCATCCCTCTGTCTGCAGTAACTCTGGGTTATGAAACCACGGGCATGACAGCATGGGCACTACCACAGCCTTCTCAACCTTCAGCCTGCCTGTTCCAAGTCTGCCTGCCACAGGCTTTCTGTGTAGCTCTCTCCTGTCCTGTCCTTTCTAACAGAACACTGCTACCACACCGAGTTGCCCTCATAAACTGGCAGAAGCAGATAGCTCAGAGTGCTAGCTTGGCCCTGGCAGGAGACCCAGCCCCGTTTCACATTTGAGGAGATTGTAAAAAAAAATGGCACAATTTGGAGAAAGTCAGTAGGAACTCTGACCCACACAGAGCAACCATTGCTCTGTTCCTCCAGGAGAGACATCCAGAAGCCCGCACGGTGCCAGGTAAAATAAAGCTCAAGTACACCCTCAACAAAACTCTCCAACATCTTGAAATTCATGAGCCATCGCTGATCAATCAAGAAGGATATAGCTGGTGTCACTGTAAGACCAGAAGCCACGGGCTCCAGAAATGCAAGGACTTGTTTGGTAAGTTACCGACAGCCTGGCACTGCTGATGGCCAAACTACCTCCTGCAGATGGCCAAACTGACCATGGTGGTCATAATCCATAAGGCAATGTCTTCATTTTTCCCCTCCCCCTAGACCTATGTGGAGCCTCTGGATGTTTCTTTTGTCCTTCCCTGTGCTCACTAGTTGACCTTGGCACGCTGATATCAACGCGGATGCTGAAGACTGAGCGGCCGATCAAGAAGGAAGCACGAGGCGGATGGGTAAGGAGCTATGGCAAGAGCTAAAAGGGGCTGTAGCAGGCTCCGAGGACTTGTGGGACAGTTCTTGTTCCCAACAATGCCACGTGCAGCATGGACATGTCTGAGGCATCCTCAAAATGACCAAAAAGGCCAGTAGCGTGGCTGCCAGCACAGCGATCCCGCCTAAGGCAACCCTTGGGAGCTTCCTGTGAAGAAGCATAAATGGATCCTTTATTTTTTCCAGCAGCCAAATGCAGAATAATGGCACCTTAGTCATAATAACTCCATATTGTGAGGATAAATTAACTATCGCTGTGTACTCAGACACTGTGGTAACATGGATCATAGAAAAAAGCTATATATAGCCACATAACCAATACAGATAAATATATCTATAAATAAAACCTCTAAGCACTACCGCAATACGAATAATAAATAAAAGCCAAAAAGACTTAGTCATACGCGCAGGTGGATTTCCAATTATGGAGGAAGCACTTTTACAGAGAGCAGAGCGGAGCACATTAAGTGGGATGGCGAAGAGAAAAGGTAATAAATCATTCTACAAATAAATTATTCTGAAAAAGGGCCATCGTAGGCAGAGGTATGTTCTTAAACTTCTGGAATGCAGTTTTTCCTAGTAAATTGAACATACAGATAGCTAAGAAGTATATATGAGCATCCCCCTACATGTATAAAAGCCACTTTTTCCTGAAAAAAAACCCAAACGGATACTCGTGTAGCCCGCTTAATCTAAACAGGGATACAAGTAGTTCTTTCAGTCGTGGAGTTAATGAAGCATTTGTGGAGAACAGTTTACTATCTTGCCAAGAATTTATAGCACTATAAATCCTCATACGGTATTTTGCTTTGAAATCACCTCCCTGGGTAGACAAGCCCCAGGACGCAGCCGCACGTGCGCGGGGAAGCTCGCCAAAGTTTTCTCCAGCTGACCCAGGGGAAGGGAAGCCCGGAGGGGTGCAGGAGGCAGATTTTATGCTGTTGCCTGCGAAGTTCTGACGGACGGGGAGCCAGTGCCTTGCTCAGATGTTTTCCAAGAGCCGCACGGAGGGGACAGAGCATCGCGCCCGGATCACAGACAAGAGACGGCGCTTTTATTTCAGCAACATCCGAGCGCTCCTACCAGCTGCTTCACACTTTAGAAGCCTCTGGGACTATCGGGGGGTGACCGGCGCACACACAGCACGTGACAGGTAGAGAGAGAGTTGATGCTGACAAAGTGAGAGCCTGGCAGCGCTCTCCAGGGTCAGGGGTAAGCTTAAGGCCGGGCTGCGCAGAGCTGGCTAAGCCAGCTGCAAACCACAGCTCCCCAGAACGGA
This sequence comes from Athene noctua, assembly GCF_965140245.1. Taxonomy (NCBI): domain Eukaryota; kingdom Metazoa; phylum Chordata; class Aves; order Strigiformes; family Strigidae; genus Athene; species Athene noctua. The sequence goes on from NC_134039.1 coordinate 2,012,282, forward strand.
GAAGTGGAGCTGCCCCAGAGGCAAAGGTTACCTTGAGCGTGAGCCACCCTGCACCACATTTCCACGGAGCAACTTCGTGTGTCTGTATCGTGGTGCCTCTCGGCCCAGGGCAGAGACGCCCTTCCAGCGCTTTTTTCTCCCACTGCAGCTCCTGAAAAGCGGTCTGGCAGCTGCACTCCCCCCTCCTTGCTTGTCCTCCCGATAGCTGGCTGATGCAACTGTCTTTCAGACGGCCAAAAGGCTTTCTGCTTTCCCCAAACTAGGTTCTGGGATGCCTGCTGGCTTTGCTGTTTAGAAGAGAATGAGGAGGTAGCAGAGGGGCATTTTCTTTACCCGTACATTGTTCCAGCACAGCAGATGGGACTTTGTCCTTCAGCAAAGCAACCTCTGATCCTACTTTCTGCCAGGAAATGGTGGCTGGGATAGGAAACAGCAAATACCGTATCAATACAACTACAATAAAAATGTAACTACAGAGGTTGGTATTAAAATTTCTTTATACCAAGAGTACGTTATAGGTACAGGCATGCTGATGTCCTACAACTGTCCAGCAGCTCTAGGGCGTTCTCTACGCAGAACAGCAGTAGCGATTCTCTGAAGGCAAAGCACTCCTAGCTTGTATACAGCATATGCCAGAAAAATTCAGCTTATGCCAGCAAAATTCCTCTTTTGCCAACGTAACTTGCTCCAGGACATCCAAATGAAGCCCTAAGCTTCATTTCTCTAAGCGGGAGAAAGAGCCATGCTCATGGCATCCCTGCACGTACACTTGCGTCGCTGTAGCTCCGTCAGACGTGGAGCGACACAGACTTCGTACCCTGGGTGGACTCGGAAAAGCTGCCAAGGAACAGTGCAGAGCTAGTGCCCGTTTCTGGAGCTCCCCATTTCCAGCGCTCACAGATCGCAATCACTGTTCACATCGCAGTGGTTCTTCCTTCAAACAAAAGGTGTGGGAAATATCGAAACAGTCCTCCGGTATCTGTTATGAATCTATTTATTTAGATTCTTTTTTCAGTGCAGAAATGGCTTCCGTTATAGTCAACGATGTTTCAAAATCACTTTAAAAATCTGCTGGGTAAACAACAGCCTAAAATGAAAGTGCTGACACGCAGCTGCCCGAACCAGAATTTTCTGTAACAAACTTACTTTTAATCCTATCTATATTTGAAAGTTCTGTATTTAGATTATAGTGTCTGATGCCCTATTTTTTTCTGCTGAGTTTCATTTAGCATTTCATTCTTCCTGCTAGATACCACTTGAGATGACCGTACACACATCCTGATCCCCTTAAATGCTCTCGAGCAGAAACCACTGTTCAGAAACTCATATCATTACATTTCATGCCCCTGCCCTTTCCCTCACTTTGCAGATGCAGAGGAATGGGCTACACTACACCAATAATCTCATTTACTACTATCAGCTTGCCACCTTAACCCAGTTTGCAGAAGGCTGTCATTATCCTCTATCTCACAAACTTCATACATTTCAGCAGAAAAAAACCCCAACTTTTCTGAGCCGTAACAACGCCACCAAAAAAAAAAAAAAAAACAAACAAAAAACAGAAGAAACAGTAAACACTTATTAATAAATGTCAGCAATGAAATTTCCCTCCAACTCTACAGGGCTAGCAGCTAAGGTGTTACTGCTATTGATCTGTAATCACCACTACGGGAACAATCAAGAATAGCAACCATAGAGCAAGAATAGATTTTTTTTTTTTTTCATTGGACCAGAAAAAGAAACCTTGCAAAACAAATTTAATTTGGGTAGCGGAGTGATAATTAACATTCACTCCAGCACTGAGCTTCCTGACAGCTTAGGACCAAAGTTCAGCTTGTATTTTTTTTACATTTACAATTCAATATTTCTAATTGTTTTTAGCCCTGCCCACTGACTATTCTCAAAAGATGAAACCACTGTAGTCCTCTGCTTCCGAAACTTGCCATTGCTCAGCTGCTTCTTCAATAAATTTCTGACCTAATCAGAGATACTAAATCACAGGGCTACAGGTGTTGAAAACTTGCAGCGTGAGGACATTTCTATAGAAAAAACACTGGAGGTCTTCCTCTGGCAAACCCCAGTGCTGGACACTACTCCCACGCTATCCTAGTAACAGCAAGCTTTGATTAAAATGAAGCTCTTTTCTGAAAAAAAAAAAATTAAAAAAAATATAAAATAGGTGCAATGCCAGGGCAAATACTGTTTGTTTGAGAGAAGGTAGCACAGACACACGTGGAGGAACATCCGTGCTGCGCTCCCGCAGGCTGCCACGCACCGCGGCACATCGGGGGACCTGGAAGGTCCAAGTGGGACCAGTTTGCCCTTGTGTGAAGGGAAATGGGAAGCACGACAGGTAACCCAAGAGCACCCAGCTCACCAGGCCAGAAAGTCTTTAACAACACAAGTGACAAGTTTTCAGGCAACTATTCTACCCAGCACCTGGGACTGTTATTTCACTATTCAGGCTAAACGCATCAAATGTCACTTCAAGCTTCTTCCTTCACTGTTTTGAGTCTTTTCTTCCTATGGCTCCTGACAGTGACAGTAAAAGACAGTCTTTCACAAAATGATAGACCATTGAAATATTGAAAGTTTTATCTTTTATATGATTACCATTTATATAGTTATTTTCCAGGACTCTAGGAAATATCTACTGGGATAGCTGCAAGTATCTTTTCAATAAAGCATAAACAACACCTTCAATAAAGGAAATTGCCCAGCATGAATACAGGATGGAGATTCAAAAATCAAATTCCCCACACAGCTACTTTAGTGTAACAGCTAACGACAATGCCATTTCTCCAGGGGAAAAAAAAAAAAAAAATTTAAAAAAAAGTGACAGGACGATGTGATTCCCCCGGGTGGGTGGATGTGCTTCCCATTTGCTCGTGGCTGCAGGAGGTGACGGTCACTCCTTGTCCGGGGGGTTTGGGGGTTTGGGAAGGGGTTTCCTGGGGACTCAAAAGCCTCACGCATCCCAACGTCACCTCGATTTACAAACATCTTCAGGTACAGTTTGCCTGTTGCCCTTATCCAGCCTGCGTTATTCTTCCCTGATTATTAAAGACTCAGATCCTGAGCTTCTGAAGGGGGAGAATGAAAAAACAGACTACCACAGCCTCTATGGGCAGAAAGTAGGGGGAAAAAAAATTTAAAAAATCCACATTTCCTCTGTCAGCAGTGACAGTTTACATCCATCCTCTGCCCCGAAGTTTTCGGGAGGCTTTGTCCCTTCACATTTCAACTTCATGAGCATCACCTCCCTCTCTCGCCACGCACCACGACCGGAGTAAAAACTTCTCTTGTTGTGGCTGCTCACAGACTGCACAAAGCCCCGGCGAGCGGCACCCCTTCCTCCTTGGCCCTCCTCCGCTAATTCCATCTGGTTATTGTGTCTTTGGGTTACTGTGGCCATGAGCCTTCAACAGACACCGAGAAACCGGGAACCAACACCCTGAGCCCCCCCAGCTTGTGCTTTCTCTGTCTGGGGGAGGGAAGGTGCCCGCACAGCAGCCCCAGTTGGGCGACTGGGGGCCAGCAGCAGGAGGAACCCAGTTGCCCTTTGCCCAGGGCGCTGCCAGAGGCGGGAGGGCCTGCCTGCCCCCCCCAAACCTTCTGGACACCCGCACCCGCCAGGCCTGGGGGCTCCCCGTACCCCCGGGGGGGGCGCACTCTCTGTGGGGCTGAGGGTCCCCACAGCACCAAGAGGGAGAAAACACCCCCCCACCCCTCTAGGGCAGCGACCGGCGCGACCCTCCGAACGGGGGGGGGGGGGGGGGGGAAGTTGGAGAAAACACCCAGCCCCCCCGCTTCACCCCCAGAATCACCCCTTACCCTGACACGACCCGCAGCCCCCCCTCCCCATCCACCTTTCCGATTTATCAACCGCCTCCCCCTCACTATACTCCCCTCCTTCACCCTCCCCCCCCTCCCCTCACCAACCGGCCCCCCTTTACCATTCGCCCCCCCTCCACCTCCCCCCATCACCACCCCTACCCCCCTCTTCACCATCTGCCCCCCCTCCTCAACCTTCCCCCCACCCTTCCCCATCCTCCCCCCCTCCATCACCCTCCCCATCCCCATCCTCCCCCCCCAGTTCCGCCCCGTCGGGGCTCCAGCCCCGCCTCCCCCCCCCCCCTCCCTCCCTCCCTCCCGCAGCGGCGCCGCCCCCCCCCGCCCGCCCCGCCGGTCCCCCCGGTCCCCCCGGTACCTGGGCGTTGGAGCCGAGCTCAGCCTGGCGGCGGCCCCCCCCCAGCTTGCCGGGGCTCTGCAGGTTGAGGGGGCCGCTCTGGGGGGGCTCGGGGCCCAGCCCGCCGTTCAGGTGCGCCGTCACCATCGCGATGGGCGCCCTGGCCGGCAGCACCGGGATGGCCACGCTCTGCCCCCCGGGGCTGCCCCCCCCGCCGCCGGGTGCCTTGAGGAGCGCCGGGACGCCGCCGGGCTTGGCGCCGCCGCTGCCCCCCACCAGCACGGCGGCGGGACAGCCCCGCACCGCCAGCGTCTGCCGGAGAGAAGGGGAGAAAGAACCGGCGTCAGCCTCGCCGCCGGGCCCCGCAACCCCCGGACACCCCCCGGAGCCCCCCGGCCGGGACGGCCCCTGCCAGCGCGGATTTCGGGGGGGGTTTGTTGGTTTGTTGTAATTTTTTTATTTTTTTTTTATATAGTTTTCTTCTTGGAAGGACGGGGATGGGGGGGGGGTGGAGGCTGGGCTTCCCCGACTCGCTCGGGGACTCGCGGGGTTTCCAAAGTATTTTTTATTTTTTTTTTCTTTCCTTCGGCATCTCTTTATGCCCGGAACTAATGAGAATACCTAGATAATACTGCTTTAATTAACAATAATTAACAATAAAAGGCTTTGGGACGTAAAGAATGTTATTTTCACCTTTCCCTTCCTCTGAAAACCCTCTACACGCGTTCGCCTCCCCCCAGCCCGTCCTCACTTCTGTCCTTCCCCCAGACTTACTTGGGAGATGGTTTTCTGTCCGTCCCCCCCCCCCCGCCCCGTGTTGTTTTGGGCTTTTTTTGTTTGGTTGTTTTTTTGTTTGTGTTTTTTGTTTGTTTGTTTTCTCTTTTTTTGTTTTGTTTTGTTGTTGTTTTGTTGTGGTTTTTTTTCCTCACAAACTTGCACTATTTTTCCCGTTTTGCTTTTTTTCCCCCCCAAGCTGCCTTTTCTCTACAGCACCCCTCCTGACTCGCCGTTCTCTTGCTTTTCTTAGCAGTTACAGTGGCTATTCCATCATCTCTAGCAAGAACACACTGATGAGGATCTTGGTACGGTCTCTCTTACAAGACTTAGTGTTTGAGATCTCTATAGGCACTGTGAGGTTGCCGTATGGCAAATGCCCGTGTCGGTGTAAAATGCTCATTTTTGAACAGGAAAAAAAAACTTCTATAAAGTTGTTGCACTTCGGATAATCTCAGAAACTGTTCTTATTAATGCCGTTTAGGCAGACTGGGCATACGTGGAAAAAGAAAAAAAATGCTGGCTCAATCCTCTTGATATTCTGAAGTATTAAAGATCTCATTTTTAGGAGCGTTGACAGCAAAGCCCGGCTTTGAGTTTATTTGGTGACCGGTCCTATCGGCTTCAACATGATTACATGTAAACACGTCACCTTTCGGGAGGCTTTACTGCTTCTCCAGGTCTGCTGCTGCACTTCTGAAATCATTAAGCCTTGTTTAAAATAGTGTGTGTATATATATGTGTGTATATAAAGTCACAGACATGCTTAGTTCTTCCCAGAAGCAAGGCTGAAAAAAAAATAAATCTTACTTCTGGGTATAAAATAGGAGCCTCGTAGTACAAAACTAACTTGACTTCTAGGAAAATACCTTCCTTCTTACCTTTAAACCTATGATGCGCTTTGAGGCTGTGAAGTCTTAATTGTCAAGTATGTTTGCTTCAGGAATTGTACTTTTTGGTGTATATGCACTAGCAAGCACACACTTTATCACACCTGCTTCGTATTTTAATATAAAGGAATGACTTTTTTATGTCAGCGTTAGCCTAGTAAGCACCACATCATACAAATTGTTTTAAGCTTCGTTCATTTTTGCCTTTACCATTCATTCACCATTATCCTAACAGTCACCCCAAGGAAACCCAGGCAGTTATTTTCCTCAGGCTGTGCCGTTGCACGGCATAGATATTTTGAAGAGGAAAGAACTTTTCTTTCAGGGCAAAAATACACCTGCCTGGTAGTTTTAAAGCGCTCGAGTGAAAGCCAAGAAGCACAGGTACGTCTTACATAGGTGGAAAAAGCTGCGTATGACAAAATTCTGTAAAACTACTATTTCCGTGGGGTTTTGTAGTGGAGTTTTCCACTGGTGTCCCAGTGGTCTGGCGCTACAGATGCAAACCAGGTGGATGCAGGTAGAGCTGAACGCCGCTTCTCCCCCACCAAAACCCTCCTGGCACGGTGCCTTATTCACCTGTACGGTAAAGCAGAGCTTTCACACAGAGTTCGGCTTGGCGGTTGTGTTTTTATTTTGATTTATGTCACGTGGAAAACACTAAAAGCTCGCAGGCTGTCGGAAAACGCTCCGCTTGGTTACAGTGCTATAAATCCATTACCTAAGTGGAGTTAGTCCAGGAGTGAAATCCTAGCTCTGCTGCAGACAACCAGAGGTTTGCTGCTGACGTCAGTAGCGCCAGGGTTTGGATTTTTTTTTTTTTTTTTTTTGTCTTGTGTGAAACTAAGCATTCGCTATCCCTGGTAGGTCCCTGTATTGATGAAGCGTCTTTTAATGTTTGTCCTCAACTGTGTGAACGTTGGGATTACTGAAGGAAAAACTTCCCACCGAAATACTCGGTGGTACTGCACTGATTCCACATTTTCACTTAAATAAAGCTCCTAATATGCAATACTCTAGCTGCTGTTAGTACAACTTTACTTTTCTCTCAGGCGGTTCAGCAACAGAAAACATCTAATCAAAAAAACTCCGTGATCCCAAAAGATTTACAATCCTTGGTAGCCCACTGGAAAAAGCAAGTAAATAAGTAGGAGTAAATTATGACTTTCCTGACAAAATTCAAGAGTAATTAATTGCTTTTTGTCTTGCTCCAAAGGAGGAAATCGTACCGAGAAGTACAAATTCTGTAAATAAACAAACAAAAAAAATCACTACTCGTCGAGCTACCATCCATCCAATTTCCACGGTTCTCCCTCTGTGCATTAACAGTGAGTTCACTACGTGTGTTAGTATTTTCCTAATAAACAGACATACCTGTCTATTCGTGCATGTGCCACAAAAAAAAAAAAAAAAAAAAGCTAAAGAAATAAGGGTTACTGCTTGTTTTGGTCCACGTTGAGGTAAATATTAAATGCCTGTAAAATCACTCATCTCCTAATGGAAAACTTTCTTTTTAATTTAGGTTGTGGGGCTTTTCTAAGTAAATATGGGGGAAAATTGTGTCCCTGTGATAGGCTTGCAAGCACCTCCCCCTGGGAACAACGCTATGCTCAACTTATTTAAATAACTGCAAATTTGAGAAGCTAAGTACCAAAGCATATCCAAAAGATCAGGTGCACAAGGTTAGTGTCCAAAAGAGACTTAGAGAAAAATCATCTGTCTTGGGAAAAGCAGCGACAGTGTCTCTTCTCATTTATTAATTTCCTGGAAATGTACCTACCGAAACTGAAAAAATACCCCCCTTAAGCAGATTATGTTAGTTAGGAGATGAGCTATTATGTGGTTTTTCTGTCTAACAACCGTTTTTACTTTATACCCCGTGAAGACGTCGATAAAGGCGTGTTGGCAGAAACAAAGATTATGATATGAGAGATTAAAAAAAAAAATCCTCAACAAAACCTACATCTGCTGTATTCTCTTTCTGCCAGATTAATTAAAAGAATAGTCTTGGTTCTTGAAGAGAAAGAAAATCTGCATTTTGAGAATCAGTCAGCATAACATATTCCCTGACACTTTTGGAATGATGAATAGTAAGAAACTAAGGAAGCTTTGGACACTGCAGCTGAAAACATGTGCTGATAGAACGGAAGAGCCAAAAGAGGGGGGGGGGAAATAAAAAAATAAAAAAAATACTGGCTTTAAATGCTGGAAAGCAGGTCACTGCTTCTCATCCACAGCATAACAGTCCTCACAATACACCAATTTTGAAGCAGCGCCTTTTCAATAGCAACACAACTTTCATTTTCACCGCAGGATGCCACAGGCAAACCGGAGTTTGAAATATGTATGCCAGTCACATGCAAACACACCACAATGTGCTGGAAAGCTGCCGCTTGTTTATGATTTCCCATCTTGTAGATGGCACGGTCTCAACTATTCAAAGCAGAGCTAATATTTTTCCCCTGTACGGATCAAAATAACTCCGGCCTTTCTATTTATTTGTAGGTGTGAGCCCTCTGCCCACCCCCTCTGCGCTGTCAAGGCTCGCAGGTGAGAATGAGCTGGGCAAACAGTCTGAGCCTCCTCAAAACGCTGCTCCCCCCATCACGCTCCACGAAATCGTGGTGTTCAGGGAATAAAGAAATGGAAAGAGCGCAGGAAGGAAGAAGGGTTTGGAGGCGGCCGTGCTGCTGTGACACATGCCCCGAGCGACGCGGTGCCTGCCCCCTTGGGGCTCGGGTTCCTCTTCCTTCCTTTGGGCTCCGCTGCCGCTCACATCTCGTCCCCAAATCCTTGCCGAGCTGATCTCAACTTTGTTTTGCCCGTCCATCTCAAATAAGAATGTAAGTTGCATATTCTGCAACTTGGCTACCGGCTGCGCTCCACAGCGGCAGCGAATTACAACAGGCGCACGCCTCTCCACAAACCTCCACATTTTCCTAGGAAAATACGAGACCTGTTCAAAAAGGACCTAAAATTCACCGTCCATCACATTTATATTTTAACACCTACATGCCGTAGATAGACGCTTCAGCCCATCCATCTTTCCACAACGACGCTCTCCTGACAAAGCAGTTTCGCTGTGAAAAACTGCGGTTGTTTTCAGAGCGATATCAGCTCTGCAAACGTCAGTGGCCCCGTGGCTAAGAGAAAACATTTGGCATAATGCTGTGAGTTTATTTAGCTTGTGCAAGTCTGGCAATCCACTTTCAAACCAAAACCGATGGCTTGTCAATTAATAATTTAACATTCGGCACTAATCTAGGGCCCTGCATGCAGAACAGCTGAACAGACTTCTTCAGCAACGAGGGCCACGACCTCTGTTCGTTTAGTCAGTTGTCACAATAAAATTCTCTTGAACAACGGAATATTTAATATTCAAAGAGTGACAGCACAGAGACTCATTGAAGACAGGCCACCAGCTATGGCGCTTTAGCATCGTTGTTTTAGGATTTTGGTACAATCCCATTAATTTCTGTGTATTTCTCAGGTATTTCTCAAAGTTGCTACTTATAGACAGAGACGATCCTGCCCGATTTGCGCCGTAAGTCACAAACCAACCCCCTGGGTAACTTCACACACACTGACTCAGAAGTGAGCCTCGGCTGAGCAGATGCACACACGTGGGCACCCCCAGAAGTTTGGCGGATGGTTATGGAGGTGTCGGGCTGTATTTTATCCCTTGACTCCCATTAAAAAAAAAATGCTTCCCTTTTGCGTCCAACCCTTGGGCGCCAGGTTGCCCGTGCCCAAAGGGAAGATGTTAAAACACGTGTTCATACAACCAAAGATGAAGACCCTCACGGAGAAAAGTTTCACACGCTGTTCCCGAAACGCCGTATTTCGATGCGATGGTGTTCGAGACGTGCACCCGAGGAGGAGGAGGAGCGTTTTTAAGGCAGGCTGGGGTAGTTCCTCCTGCCAATCTCTGGGTAAATGACCTGTCAGTTTGATGCAAGCGCTCTCCCTCCCTCCGACGCCCAATCTGGGGCGGGGGGGAAGGGATGGGAAGAAAGGAGGGGAGGGAGGAGAAATTGCTCGACAGAAGTATTTTTAATGACCCCCAGGGAGGGGTTGCTGCGGTGCGGGATGATATGTGGTACCCGGGGGCAGAAAGCCTTCCTCCTCCTCCTCCTCCTCCGAGCGGATATCCCCTCGGCTGCTCCATGCAGCAAAACCTTGTTCCCCCCTCTGCCTTCTCCTAAGGGAAGCCCCCAAAAGCGCAATTAAAAAACGAGGAGGAAAAGTGACTGCCTGACTAGGTGGAACTCGGGTGTTATTTTTTGTCAGGAGGATGAAAAAAAAATATCTGAAGAAAATCTGAGACGCAATCGAAACAGCCTTTCCAGGGGCAGACTTTCAGCCAAAGGAGTCTGAGTGTGTAACACGGGCAGGGAGGTTTACGTGTGCTGAACTACAATCTCAGCGTTATTATTTTTTTAAAGGCTTCTTTTGTCTGTTGGTTTCTTCTTTTTCTTTCTCTTTTTCTTTTTTTTTTTTTCCCTGACAACTTCCTGCCTGCCTGTCATTAGAAGTAAGAATGTATTCCTTTCTCTCTATCAGATCTCAGTTAATTAGCCATCGCTGCAGCAGGCTCAAGGATTTAAATTCAAAGTGAAACTCATTCTAATCAAAACTGCAGCAAACTGGGGGTTTTGTTTGACTTTAACCTGAAAGTCAGTTATTGTACCACTGACGTACATACCACATTACCAGCTGAGTGCTTTCAGCATCCCTCTATCAGTGTGAAATATTTAATCGGCACAAGGATCCAATCAGCACAGCAGAGGGGAATCTAGTGTGTGCATTAATTTACTTTCAGTTGAAAAGCAGTAAAGCAGGTCAGAAACATATAACCTTCTCCCTTCCCCCCCCCTCCTCCTTCCCCTCCCAAACAAATACACAGCACATCAGAAGAGTTTTGGCGGCGGGGGAGGGAATGAAAGCCGCCCTGTATGAATCCAGATTGGAGAGTCAGACAATAAATTAGTCCTTCCTGCCAAAGAATGACAAACACTGACTGGAACAGAAGAGGGGAACAACCCCTCCCTCTAAACACAGCCCCCCAAATCCCCTCTCAAATTAATTACATTGGGTAATTGTTTGTTTTTTAATCTTTGACTCTTTTTAAGCTAGAAAGATGGCTGAATGATTACCCCTTCTGTGTAAGACATTAATTAGAAAGAAAGCAAATGCCAGGAAATAATGAAACAGTCTTTCTATTAAGGTGCAATGGCTTTAGATTTTCCAACCAGCCACGTTCTCCAGGAAAAGCTGCCATTAATATTGTCGGTATTAAAAATCTGGTTTAGAAGCATTCCCAAGCTCTTCTACACATCAGCAATTTTATATATCGCAGACGCATACTGCGGCGTACAAAAGCTCAACTTTTTCCGCTACCAAATCCACCCGCGTGCTTCTCTGAAGACAATCAAGCTCCTTATCTCCTTGATATCCTAACGAGAACATCGACACGCAATTTTCTTTCGCAAGGGATCATTGACAGCGTGAACGTTACATGAACAAACTTGTACAATCCTGCAGCAAAACCATCACGCCCGAACGCAACGACGGGCAACGATTAAAGTTGCACCAAAAAAAACCCAAAACAACCCACCCCAGCTCGTCGTGTTTGATTGGGGCCAAAACTCTCAGCGTGGTGGCTGCTTTCCAGGACAGGGCAGCAGCGAAGAATTAGCAGATTTATGTAAAGAGAGAATTTTCCAAACTGGTAAATACCCTAATGATGGTAACAGTAGGGTTAGAAAAGCACACATTCACTCGAGGGCAATTAGCCTTTAATTTCTGAAACCATTAAACAGCTTGCTGACTGAAAAAACCAATGCGTTTTCAACTGCATTGCTTACTGGCAATCCGCTCGTCAAAGCTCGGAATTATCTGCTTAGTGACTTGTAAACATCACTTTTTAACTAACAAGGAGTAGGGGGAAAAGAGGAAGATATTTAATGAGAAAAGTCAGATTCATATTACGGAACATTCTGGAAGTGCCTGTGCATCTTGAAGGAAGGGAGGAGGGGTAGCGAGGGTGCCTGGTTTTTTTTGTGGTTTGTTTTTTTTTTTTTAATAACCTCACAAATAATCCCTCCTCCTTTCTCTCTCTCAAACCATGTCAATGATCAAGGAAATGAGAACAAGGCGCTTGATTCACAGCTGACTCTCTCTTCTTGTTACATCAGATCAAGAAGGAGCAGTCTAACAGGGGGGCTGATTTCTGCAGGGGAAACAAATCTACAAGCTGGCATTTTGTCTCCTACTCCTATTAATTAGCCCACTTTTCTGTCAGAAACAGAGCTTTTAAAACTTGCAGCGGAGTTACACGTGTGCCCACTCGCACGTACGCTGCAGACACGCATCAGGAAAACCAAACCTTATGCCTGTGGGATAAACCCCTCCCCAAAAGTCTTCCAAGGAAAGAGCGGTTGGTTTCATATTTGATTTGATGGATGGATCTTTATTCCCTTAACCCCAAGAAAAACCGCACGGTGAAGTGCTCCTAGCCAGAGGCAGCCTGTGCTAAAGCCCCTGTGGATGGGGTGGGCTGTGCTCTGGATCAGGTCCGTGGTGGCAGGGCTGCCCCTCAGCCCGCACATCTCTGAAATGTTCCTTCTAAACCCCAATTTGTGACAAAGGGAAACTTTGGCTTGATCTCACTTCGAATAAACCAGACGGCAGCATACAGGCATCCTCTCGGCAGGTCAGAGGAGGGTTTAAATGGTTCCCCGCTGTGTAACATGGGTTCTCCCCTAGCTCCAGAGCTGGACTCCTACGGGCCATCAGCAGCTCAAAATTCACATCCTTTTTTTGCTCTCGCCAACTTCAGTTTCCCATGATTTGCCACGTCCCGGGCATTCAAGAAGACAGCGTTCGTCTGGCTTATTTAACGTTAAAAAATAAAAAAGCCCCCAACTCTCCACAAACAAACACACAAAAACCCCCAAACCAGGGCGTACGCCACATAAACACTAATGTGCTTCTAATTTAAGTTTTGAAAAAACAAAGGCAGAGTGATTAAAGGCCAGGAGCATGCAGCTCAGCATATGGAGCCACAGTAAGTGCCCTAAAACAAGTTGAATGTTTCCATTGTGTGAAAGACTCATTCATTATAGCTACAAGATGCAGTGGAGGCATTTGCATTTTTAGAGGGGCATCTTGTCATTTTTAGATAAATCATGGGATCCAGACCCTTTCTAAATGGCATCAAAGCTCGCATTTCTTGATACCCTGCCTCCCTTTGTTTCAGTACTCTGCCTCACTATTTTTCTTTCCCTCCGTGTGAATGTCATTAAAGTTTGCACCCTAGTACGGCTCCAGACCAAGCTGAGAACTCAGGGGCTTCTCGTTTTTGCTTTAAAATGCGCTGCTTCCCGTGATCAAGCAAGGCAAAAAGAGAGATGCAACTGCACGCAATCAGAAAAATAAACAATAAATTAGAGTAATTTATTGTATCCAGTTTCAAAGCTGCTGCTTCCTGATTCACTTTCCCTCCCCCCAGCCCCCTCCACCCCAGACCTGATAATAATTTATTTGATTTCTCCCTCCTTCACCCCAGCTTAAAATCAAATTTGGAAACGCATCTTCCTTGGTACGGCAGAAAGAACTGGCAATACAATAAACTAAGCCAAATCCTTTTTTTTTTTTTTTTTTTTCCCTCTTTTTTTTCTCTTTTTCCCAGATAACACAGAATCCTCCTGAAATGAACAAATGTAACTGTGAACAGATACAGACTTCCCGTGGGATCAAACCATCAGTTCCTCCGTATACATATAAAGAAGAAAGAAGTTAAATGGTTGCATTTCCCCCAAGGGAAGGCAGAGCTTCAGTTGTGAAGTATTCCCACCAGAAATTCTGGATAAGCTGCAAAGTAAAAAAAAAAAAAAAAAAAAAAAAAAAATCCCTGCCTCCTCTCCAGACCTTGTATAGACATTTCCCCTGCAATTCTACATACACACATTTCATCCTGACAGCGCGAGCTTTTAGTATTACTGTGTTACTCTGGAGTGATTACTGTTTTCTAAGGGCAGGCATATTTGCATGGTAGTCATGAAACTGCTCGGAGCAACCTTTCAATTTTCCAACACTCTAAAGTACAGTTTTGGTAAGAGCAAACAAAGCAGAAGGGGAAATAAAAAGCCCGAACTAAGTGCCTACGTCTAGACACCCCCGTCCAAACCCAGGCCCCCGTGTCTACACGGACCAACCAGCTCAGCGGGCAGCAGCCAGGGGCAGAGTCACCCTCGGCTCGTGCACCCTGAACCCAGGTGGCCCAGCTCAGTTTTGCAAGTGATTGTTGGTGCGTGAATGGAACAGCTCTAGATTTCCTCACTAAACCCGACGAGAGGGCTTAGTTCAGAGGACAGAGGGGAAGGTAGCATTATCAACTTTTTTTTTTTTTTTTTTGCAAAAGCCATCAACTATTAGCACACCTTACTACTGAAAAACCCATGTGGCTCAGCAGCACAGTGAGTAGTGTGCTGTCACCCCAGCCTGGACCTCTGTCTACGTCTGGTTACACGCATCAGAACTGAAAGGTAATCAAGAGATGTCTTCTAAGATTTAGATAAATCCCTTAGCCTCAGTTTCCCAACTTGATAACACGTCTTCCTCACAAAGGCATTGTGAAAATTAACCGGCTAGCATCTATTAAATGCTGTTTGTTAGTTATTAAAGGCAAGTTAAGTCATATGATCTCATCTTAATCCACCACGATTACTGCTGTCAAATCAAAGGCAGTGCACTATCGCACTCTTTATCTCATCTTGCCTGCCGGTATTTTCTAACATCTTCCAAAGGAACCCTTGTGGAGATGAAGACGAGACTTCACAGCTCTAAGTATTTTTCTGGGTCTGTGTGTGCGGGCCTGGCCAGATATTGAACTAAGCGGAGGGCACAAAGTTAATTACCTGTCTTTTCCTTTCCACAAGTTGCATAAAAAGCAATCTTACAGATCTAGAAATGCAGCAACGCCCAGAGCCAGAGATGACAAACACCCCGTTGATAACTACACCCCTAAAAAGAAGTGTTACAAATCTGAAGGAAAGCGTTCAAGGAAGTGGGAAAGAATAGAAGAGGAGACACACGGGGGGCAGATTTCTCATCATAGGGCTCTTGGAGCTCTGCTTGTCAACGGACAGAAAGGGGTTGAAGGGCCAAGTCTCTGAGGGATTTTCCTCCTGCATCGTAAGATAAAACAATGTATTATACGTTATGGAATGAGAATGATGAACAATTGTGCAGAAGTGAATTAGAAGGATGAGTTGACAAGGGGCTTCCATCTCAAGACTTCCAACCTTCTAATACACCTTAATATACAGAGGATGACGGTCTGAAGGCCTTTCTCCGTCCCTTCCCTGGACCTCTGGGCATCCCTGCACCCTTTGACCCGATGAAACCCTCCCAGAGGTAGCAGCTCTGACTACACCCGTGGAAGGAAGCTGCAGGACATAAAACTGAGGCCACGGGCACACATTCACATGACGTTACCAAGTCAAAGCTGGAAGCTGAACCTCGACGTCGCAAACCCAAAACTTTAATCACCAAGAGAGCATCCTCACTCCTCCCTTCATTTCTCCTTCAGCCACACCACTTCATTTGCCATGTGCCCTATCCAAAACATAAACCCGAACAGCCAAAGTGCCCTGTTTATCAAACACCCTGTCTACCCAACCTTACGGTTGAGCGTGCAGGCAGGGCGGCTGCCGCGGCACTTGAGGCAGCAACAGCTCCAGTGAGTGGGTTTTATTGTTTTTCAAGAAGTTGGTGTTCAAAAAGCTAGATGATCAAATAACGGATTACTGAAACCACAAGTTTGGTAATTTTCAAACTCTGGCTGAATGAATACCCCCTGATCTACTCTCACCCCTTACAGGGGATAGTGGAAATTAGGAATTCACAAGCCTTCTGTCACGTGCTCAGCCCACTATGTAATGCCCTACTTTTTTTAATTGGGGGGTATATAACAGCCTAGTTCCTCTAGGGACATGGGTGGTTTAGACAGATAAAAAAAATTAACCACCTCTCCCTACCCCGCCCCAGTCTGATAAAGAATTCTCTGTGAGTACATACATGTGAAAAATCATAAGCAAACTTTTCCAGTTTGAGAATCACAAGTAATACGACTCGACTAGATACAGATAATTGATCAGTCATAATAAGAGGGGGATACAGCATGTAATATTTTTCTTGTAATGAGACTTCAGAGAATGCATGAAAAAACTATTTAGGATGACTGAACTGTACAAATATATTAGCAGATGTTGAAAATATTGAGTAAATTTAAGAAACAAGGGAATGATATGCTTTCACTCTAACTTAATGGAAATGCAAATGATAAGATAATGCTTAAAGGGAGAGAAAGGTATACAGCAGCAGTGTTGGGAAAGAATATTAAAGAGAGACAAAGGAGCTGCTAATGAAGGACTGTGTAGATCCTAGGATGAAACTAAGACACTACACAACCATTATTCCAGAGGCCAAAGAGAGAGTAACGAGCAATAAATAATGCAGATCGTGCCAATGGCAGTAAATAAAATGGAACGTAGAAGAGAGAATGAGAAAGAACAGACTGGGCCCACTTCAAAACAACAATAGGAGAGGAACACAATGGCTAAGGAGAAAGCAAGGACACACTACACAGTAACTCTGCCGTTGCCTTCACACATAAAGATGGAGATGGTTATATAATGCACAGATAAAATGGAAATTATCTGCAAAATTTAGACACTAGTCTGCAGTTGTGAGGACCTGAACTAGTTTCTGAACTACTCCCCTGAACGGTGACAGGAGAAAGAAAGACATTTTGTGTGTTGATTTTCTTGCTGTGGTAGTGGAAAGCACTTAGATACTTCAGCCATGAGAGCTATATAAGGAGCTGCACAGAGTGACACGGATCTGCGGGTAAACTTAGAAACGATTCAAGGGCACAAAAGAAAGGCGAGAAGAGAATGAGAGAAGCTTTAGCAAACTTTTTCACAACTTTGTTACATTTAAGGATCAGAATAAACAACATCCTCTTGGCCTTATTTCCCATTGTGTGCAAGGGAGTGCAAAACATCATAGCCACTTAATACAAACTCTACCTCAATCAGTCACTCGGATCCTCTGCCTGGAACATTTAACACAGCCGATAGCTTTTCTTCTGGTAAAAGCTGTTTTTGCAAAGAAGCTGAACACAAACAAATGGTGGGGTGGTCAGTTAAAACGGATGCTCAGGCTCTCCGGTTCTGCAGCGCACCTGACGTTTTTGACATTTCTATTTGGGCTGGTCTTTTCTTCTGCAAGAGTGGAACGCTCTTCGGAGCAGAAGGCGAGGACTGAGACACAGCCATGGCGTTCTGCAGCAGGTTTGTGCAGCAGCCCCTCAGAGATCCAAGTTCAAATACAGGTCAAGCCAGAAGTGAGAAACAAAAAGGAAGTCCTTGTTCCAGTTCCTATGTTCCAAACCCATCTGGTGCGTAACCCCCACCCCGGGATAAGACCGGGCTGCAGCTGTGTGAACAGCAAAGGCACGATGTCGAAAAAGAATGGGGCAAATAAGGGGCAAAATGGGACTTTGCTCATTCCAGTGGCTCCCCTCTGAGCAGGAGGTGAGGATGTTAACAACACCCAGTGTGGAAGAAGTAGCTCTCTGCACCGCTTCTCTATCGATACTGCGACTGCGCCCAGCTCCGTATCATTTTATTCCTGCTTTTATTCCTTTTTTCTTTCTGAAGAACTAAAGTCTTTAAAAGAAATATTGAAAAATAAAATAAAGGCTAATAATGACGGCCTTCTCCAGGAGGTGAGAGGAACAGGCTGTGTTTTACCAAACGCTGTATGCCGATATAAACTCATGGTGCTTCCAAAGGAAGCCATCTCCTGGTCTCCTGATCCTCCCTCCTGTGCCATCCTGACCTCTGCGAGTGCACCAGCATTCAGACACCCGTGCAATAGAGCAGTAGCTCTGCTAATTAAAGCTAACCTGGCAAAGAAAGAAAAATCTAGGTTTTAATGCAGATTGGTTACCCACATCAGTTCACACTCTAGCTGCAGCATGAACTGGGCCAACACTGCAGGAGGAGGCAGTGGGGAGGAAGAGCGAAGCAGGAGGGAAAAGCACCTTCCAGAAGAGTGCTGGCGTGGAGTTTGGACAGCTATGGGCACAGGCTTGGCAACTTCACAGTGAACTGTGAGGGAACTGGGAAACAGAAAGAAACACCATGTGCAAGAGCCTGTTAGGACAATGCAACTTGGCCAAAGGAACCAAAAAAAGTCACCGTGCCTTTCACCTCCAGGCCAACAAGGTGGAGTACCAGAACTCCCAGTAGCAATCAGCACTCACTCCCTTCAGCTGGGTGTTCTGCAGCCTGTGTGGAAAGAGTCCCATGTTCAGCAGACCACTGGCCACAACATAACCAAAGATAATATGCACACTCAGCGGGGAGCCTTAAGACCGTGTGGACACAGCGCGTAAACTACCCTCTCAACCCTCAGAGGATTATAGGTCTCTGTCAAGTCATTCAGATCTAAAATTTGACCTATCCTAAAGCATTTACAGCTTGCCAGGGAATATGTTCTGTATTCTCAACAGCCATTTCAAGGAAAATAAATCTATTGATTATAAAAATTATTATATCATTATATTTAATAATTCTAATAACAGTTTCTACCTACAAACAACCTTTACCAAAAAAGCTGAAGCACCGCAAGTTCACACCTCAGCTTAATATACACTAACAACCCCATGCAGACACGTCCACCTACAAGACACTACCCCGAGTCTTATGCCGACACGAAAAACAAGAAATAAACCCCAAGAACGGGAGCCAGCAAAAAAGCAACTCAACAAAAAAAATATTTTAAAAACCCCACAATCACTGAAATGCAAAGGGAGAGAGCAGGCAGGAAACAGGACATTAAGGAAAAGGCATTCAAAACTTAAGATTTTTTGACAGCATTCTTTTCAGGAGCCAAAAGCAAAGTATTCTGGAATGCAGTGCTGTGCTAGGCTAAAGGCAAACGGATTCGATTTTTTAGCTGAAAGTTTCAGGAGGAAGTATAGCATCAGAGATGTTTTCTTAACGGGAAGGTGGACAAAGTGGCAAGAGACAAAGACTGCTGAATTCAGCAGCAGCTAAATCTATAAACGGGAAAAGCAATCTGTAAATGGAAACTTTTGCAAGCTGGAAAGAAAGTGAAGCTCCTAAGTATTTTAGCAGTGAGCGTGACTGAATCTCCTGCTATTTATTCTATCAGTATGATCCATTAACATCACTGCACTTAAGGGCTTATCAGCATTTCCATTCTAAAACTCAACATGATGGAAGTTTATTAGTCGATTGCTTATCTGGGGAGGGTGGGGATGAACCAAAGATGGCACGTATGTTGAAACAGGGCACATATGTTCTCAGCTGAGAGATTTGTGGGTTTGTTGGTTTGTTCTTTTTTTTTTAATGCGCTCTAAGATATGTGAGCAATTTTCTGAGAGAGTCTGCCCGTTAACATACAGTCTGTGAGTATAACAGTGCCACCCATGCATAAGCTGCAGAAAACCAGGGCAAGTCCAGACCAGAATGACTGGAGTACAGGGGGAAATAAAAATCAGGCTTCTGATCCTGACAAACATGGCTACACAGCAGCCAGTGCCATCTTTCTGCTGTTTCAAGAGCAAACTTAGGTCTGAGGAAAGGAAAAAACAACCCAACTGCTTTGGACTGGCACATGGATCCGTCCAGACTAGCCCCTCTGCCATCGTAAAGGGAAAATGAGGCGCCTGCGCCCTGAGCAGGACAGCTACTGGGCCACGGAGATGAAATCAGGGCCTCAGATTCTCTGATACTTCTCTTCCGAGATTTATGCCTCTGCAGTTCCCTCCTCACTGAACTTGGTAACTGCAGATTTAAAACTGGCACACCTCCAGCTCAGAGCACTGCTGGACTACAGAGCCAGCAAGAAACTTCTCCTGTAGTTTATGTGCACACCGAGCTTTTTCCTTCTCTCCTACAGCAGACTAATACCCATCAACTTCAGCAGAATCAGTCTTGGTTCAAACTGGCGTTAAGGGCAGAAAGAAATCCAACTGAACCTATTTAAATGACCCCGCTACTTTCTCTCTGGTCACTGTTTTCACAACGGAGAATTACAAAGCAGAGGAGTTCAGTGGGGCTCTCCCTTTCCGCTGTTAATTGTGAGAAGTAGCTTGAACACGGAGCAAAGCATGAGGGTCCTCAGCCACCTCATGGGGACCCTACAGACGCCACTGTGAACTCCCAGACCCCCGTGGGGACCCTACAGACGCCCCTGTGAACTCACAGACCCCCGTGGGGACCCTACAGACCCCCCTGTGAACTCACAGACCCCTGTGGGGACCCTACAGACCCCCCTGTGAACTCACAGACCCCCATGGGGACCCTACAGACCTCACTGTGAACTCACAGACCCCTGTGGGGACCCTACAGACCCCCCTGTGAACTCCCAGACCCCCATGGGGACCCTACAGACCCCCCTGTGAACTCACAGACCCCTGTGGGGACCCTACAGACCCCCCTGTGAACTCCCAGACCCCCGTGGGGACCCTACAGACCCCCCTGTGAACTCACAGACCCCCGTGGGGACCCTACAGACCCCACTGTGAACTCCCAGACCCCCGTGGGGACCCTACAGACCCCCCTGTGAACTCCCAGACCCACAGTCTCTCTGGGAACATCCTAATAGTGCCTTTACATGGAGGGAGACAAGCACCTCAGAGGGAAGATCACCCCAACCTGAGAGGTGAATTCTCCTCTGAGGAGTTCTATCTCTCTCCACTGACACGGGGCCTGTGTGCTTCTAATTTAATCATCCCTATTAAGTGACGAAGCTGCAGAAATTCTGTTCCCAAACTCCAAATCAGACTCACCTTGCCTTAGCGCGGGCCTTTACGCCTTAGACCTTGAACACCTCCTGATGCTCAGAGAAAACTCCTGAATAGCTGATGTTAGCATTTAGTTTGGCTTCAAATATGTTAAGTAGTCGTCTAAATTACAAAAGCAGGAGAATTTCTGTAGCCATCTCAGGCAATTTAGGTATGGACATCTCCCACCTAGGTGTTCCGGACCCAGACTGATGCAGTCACGATGGTGAGTAACTTGCAGTGACAAAATATCCTGCTGTCCCTGAACTGGATCTGCTGCCACCATGCACCTGCAGCACTGATCTCCCCCACATGTGGATGGGCTGCTGACTAGCCAGCATTCCCCAAGAGGGGCACAACACTGCCTGCTGGGCTTGGTAGCATCACCTTCCCCTTTCCCAGAGAGCCAGTTAGTCGTTCCTGGGTTTAAATCAAAGGCAAAACACAAAACAGCTCCCAAGACGTGCTCCTTTTGGTACACAGGCAACGTGTGTGTGTCTTTTTGGCACAGCCCTGCGTAGAAGTCCTCCTACTTTGGAAAGTTCTGGCTTTCCTTGAGGGGCTGCAAAGTAAGAGGAGAATGTCTGTGGTTAGGAGGAAGGCTGACACCGTTAAGGTTGCTCATGCTGAGCAATGACACTTGGGTGCGACCTTTTCAACAAGGATTTTTACAACTATGCAGGAGACGGAGCAAAATTATTTGGACAAACTCACT
Source organism: Athene noctua (assembly GCF_965140245.1). NCBI lineage: Eukaryota > Metazoa > Chordata > Aves > Strigiformes > Strigidae > Athene > Athene noctua. The sequence continues at coordinate 2,033,737 of NC_134039.1, forward strand.
GTCCTGGCAAAGAGCACAAGAACAAGCAAAAGTTGGCTCACGGCAACAAAAATTTGCCCTTGCATCATCATGACTAAACTATAATTAGACACCTCCATCTCTTTTTTTTAATCACTCGTGATTCTTTTTAAGGGCTGGCAGTACAAGAGGAAATTTCTTACAGTTTTACACAGAAGTAAAAGAGTTTTAAACCCTTTCCATGCTGAAGTAAAAAAAAATAAATTCTCACAATACCTAGTTTCTTTTAACTGATAACTATTTAAGACAGGTGCTGTAGGCTTTGGGCCTGGTACAGTAAGAAAAGAGTTTTAGGACAATTACTCTGCATTGCGTTATATTAAAGTGTCAGGAGAGATGTGTCTGCTGGACCCCAAGCAAACAGGGAAAGCACATTGTTTATGAAAAAGCCAAACTCTTCCAGGGCAATAACAAACTTTTCACAGCCATCTGCAGGAATGGGAATGCCTTCAACCACGCCTGACTTTCAGCACAGGAGACAACAGAAAGCTACCAGAGCATTTGTTTTTCTCCTTGGAGACTGGCCCAAGTGCTCCAAAACTGGTTCCATTTTCCTTGGGATAAATTTCAATGAAAGAGCATTTGCAATGAGTGCTGGAGGAAGCCTGTGGCGTCTACAGGGCAATTCTTATTTCCTAATTGCCCAGGCGTGCCTCAAGCCACAGGGTGTGAGTCAGGTTTAAGCCCAAAACTGCTTAACTAGGCACAGTAATGCACCTCTACCAGAAGACCTGTTGAAGGGACGAAAGCCATTGGTGCAGGTACACACCAAAACTCCTCTGGACCACCACTGGTTTCCATCTCATGGGCTCTCACATCCTGCTGGTTATCACAGAGTGGTCTGGACACGACTATATGCACAGCCACAGGCTTTAAGGCAACCAGGATTATTTAACTAACAGATCATGTAGCACCAACCTGAAGACCTAACTCAGGGATTCTTGCATGAAGCTTACAATTTCATCCCAGAAGCCACTCTGAAACCAAAATTAAACCTCAACTGAAGGATTTCAAGTAACAGCATCTATTGCTTCACTACATTAACGGCTTTCACTCTTAAAAATCCTCATTTTATTTTCAGTTTTAGCTTCTAGCCACTGATGCCTTTTCCCCGGTTACAGAGAACAGCTGCCTGCTAACCCAGACTCCCTTTCCCTGAAGACAGGGATGATGATTCTGTTTTTCTCCATGAGGATACCTGTACTCACAGAGGGCACTGCAGCTGGGGTAGAAGATGATGGAGCACTTTTGGCTGCCTGATCTCATGTCTGGGGCCAAATCAGCTTGTCGTATTCCTGGGAAATGCAGTGCTTGCTCTACTGATCCCCGAAACCAGCTCAATACTAGGACAAAAATGAACAGGGCCAGAGGACCCACGAGCAAATTATATTTTACCTTCAGAATTTTGTGCACTGAAGCCAAATTCTCTTGATTTGGGTCGGGAGATTTTCCCAGGAGACAGTTGCCTCACATAAAATTAACCCATTATTTTAACTAATGGTGTGTAAATAAATCCCATTTCAGATACACTAAATCTATATTCAACGAACAGTTATTCGTAATAAAGAGCCGAGTCAGAGGGGAGCTCGCCTGTGGCAGTAAACTTTCAGCAGGATGCATTGCTCTTTGGTAAAATAGCTTTGCAAACTCTTTTATCACTGGTTTTTCTTTTAAACCTACTAATGTAATAATAATAACTAGGAGCAAATGAAAAGACTCTAAGGGCATCAACCAGGTACCTGTAACATGCCCAATCTGCAGACTTTGAGGATTTAGCAGTACACTTGCAGACCTAGGTTGGAACTAACCGAATTCCCATCCAAGCAAAAACCCAGTAGTAGCAGTAGTACAGCTGAAGGGAAGAAAACCCAACCCACTGCCATTCACAGGTTCTCAGGCTACAAAGGACGATCCAGTTCACCTCGTCTGACATCTCACATAACACCCCCATAGCATTCAACCAATTAGAGACTCATAACTTATTTTCAGGTAAAGCTTCACCTTCCAGAGGAGGCATCCTGCCTTGATATGAGGCTGTCATGAAACAGCAAATTCTCTATTTCCTTTGGTCATCCCTTCAAAGAGCTAAATCTCCTCCACTCCCCCTTAAAGCCTTCAGCCTCGTTTCTGACTTGAATTGCTCAGGAGTTTTACCTGCAGCAGTTGCTAGGTTTGCTAGGGCTGCCGGGCCTCTAGCATGGCCAGAATTCCTAACAGTTGCCTTGTTGCTCTAGGATTTCTGTATTTTAATCAGACTTAGGGAGCCAAAGCAGGCTGGGTGTGCAGGAGCATGTGGTATTCATGTGCAATGCAGCATGCAATCCAGCCTTTCGCCTAGCTCGCAGCCATTCGCATTCTGGCAACATCTCTCTTTTAAGTCCCCAAATACCCCCAGCCCAACAAAGAACAAATACCAGCTTCTGTGAAGCTACAGCAGAGAGAAAATGGTAGTTAAAAAAAAAAAAAAACACAACCCAAACACGCAAAAAACAACCCAAACCCCCCCCAAAAAACCGCAAAAGGCCAACTTCAAAGTTGTTGAATTTGGTGCTCGGGCTTTGAAAAACCTGTCATTTGGGAGGAAGGGTGGGAGGCTGCTCTTTCCCCCTCCTTTTCATTAAATGGCTCTTCAGAACTTGGGAGAGCTACTGCTCTCATTATACATTCCTCCTTCTGGAAATAAATACTTGTGTGGGTTGTCACATTAGTCAGTAGATAGATGTCAAAAACAAATTACAGCCTGGCACGGAGCCAAACATTGTGTGTGTGTGTGTGTGTGTGTTATAATGGAGTATCTGCTATTAAGAAGGTGGTTGGTTCTGCATGTCAGAGGGTGGAGCCTTTTCCAGGAGCAGAAGTCTTATAATGAGGGACTTTCTAAAGAAGGAACAGAGAATCACGATCTTGTTTCATTCCTTTCCCCGCAAGGAGGTATTACACAAACTCCCCATATGGCTCATCGCTACACAGAGAAATCTTACTCCTTCAATGCTTCTTCCAGCTCTCTGAAGTCAAAAACAAGCTAAGCAGTCCCACGGCTCACTTCAGCCTTTAAATAAGCTGGGGGGTCTCCAGAGGGATGGGAACCAAAAATTTCTTTGTCCTTTCAAGGTCCAGAGAACCTCTCTCTCTCCACCCCCCTTCTCTCTCTCTCATTTTCAGGTTTAATTCAGTTCTGGTGTCAGTTATGATGCCCCAATCAAATTCCTTTTCAAAAATAACAAGATTTTAAAGACATACCCAGCGTCCAACCCTCACTCTGAACCACTAGATTTTTCGATCTGAGAGCTCAGCATCCCGGATTATTGCCAAGCTGGTCCTCCGTGACTAAAATGAGCCATCCTGCATATCCTTGCCCCCCCCCATTTTCCATGTGTGTAGAAGCGAGCCAGGGAAGGTATTCAACCAAGAGTCAACCCCCTGCACTGAACCTTCATAAACAGAGGATTGCTTTTGAGAACCTAAAGGCAGAGAAGACTAAGTTCCATAATTAGATTATCTGATGAGACTACTTCAATGAATAAATGGAGTTATTTCAGTTATTCCTGGAACAGTTTGAAGATCAGCTGTTGTTATGACATGACTTCCCACTGCTGTGCTACCATAGCTCTGTAACTGTAGTGGAAACGTGAGCGCAGGGTCTACAACTGCATCGTTCTTCACCAGAGAGAGACGAGGAAGAAGCTCACAGCCTTCCTCACTGTTTAGCAGATATCGTGTCTTTAATCTTAAAACAAATTCACAATGGCCACGTCTCTAACCTTAAGAAACCTTCACACCCCGCAGTGTAAAGATCACACATCATTTTTAGTAGGACACCCCCAGTAACACCACTGTTCAAATATTTCTGAACCAGGTCATTAGTAGTGAATGTAAGTGAACAATATTTCAAAAATTAAAAGTATAACTTCACTTAAATTCAGAATATTGACAAAACTCATGTATTCAAATATTGTAACTCCAACTAATCACAGAAAAAAAAATTTAAAACAATGAGACTTTTAAAAAGCAATAAATAAGGTCTCGTCAAAACTTCCGGGAATAATCCCTAGAAATGCAATTATCTATACAAATCGGAGAATTTGTACAATCACATGATTCCAACAGCTAGGGCTTTAAAAATAAACTCAACTACTGTGTGACACAATATCCCTGCTCCAACTGGCGGTGCCTCGTTTAGACACTGTCTACTCAAACTGGACAATGAAACTCAATTTTCCATCAGCATTTTACCTTACGCTGCTGTTCAGAACTCATATTTCAGCCCTTACTCATTCTTGGTGAGTCACAAGCTTTTCAAGCTTTCAGATTTCACCCTCCTAAGATTTGTGTATCAGAATGGACCAGGACTTCACTTACGGTAAGCAGTGATACGGCACAAATATTTCTCTGAATCATCAGTACACGTTTAAAAGACTATGCATGAGGGTTGAGGCCCAGGTATGGTTTATAATGTGAATATTCAGGTGCATTAAGTAAACCAAAGCCGATTTTGAACTCCCTAAGGATCGATACTCATACTCTACTCATGGTTTTAGAGACTATGCGTGGTGATGTTTGACAGCTTCTGACATCTTGGCACCGTGTCCCGGATCCACACTCGAATTCCAAAGTCCCAAGTGCTTTTGTGACTCTGGGCCCAAGTTTTTCTTACAGCACTTAATACTCAGAATGACCCGTTAGCGCTATTCGGAAATACTAATATTATGTGATATAAAAACCCCCAGTTTGAATCACTGCTCTGCTGTAAGACACCCACACAGCATTGCAATGTTTGTCTTACCAGCAACTCAGAGTAATGTAGAGGTGTGTTTACTTGTGGGCTTTTTGTTTGTTTGTTTGTCTGAATAAAACTGCAACGATAAAAGAAAATAGGGGCAGTAATGACCTTTTGTTTAGAGAGATATTATATTACCAGATCTTATGCTTTACAGGGTTTTGCTAACTGCAGCAAAGCTCAGAGAGAATACAAAACAGTTTTAAAAACTGCTCTCTGTAAAAAACAACCAAAAACCCAGCTAACATACACAACACAGAACTTGGAACTGCCAGGTAAGGAACTATTGGGTTTGTTACTGTTCTTTTATTTTCCAAGTGTCAGAATTAACTCCTACAGCCCTTCGTTAGCACAAGTATATACAAACACATATTTAATGAGTCTGTTTGCATCCATGTAGGTCTTTCTGCCTTAATGATTGGACTCTGAATTAAACAGTTTAAGTCACTGGGCTGTCTCACAGCATACTGTACACATAAATGCCAATCACGTAAGAAATAGAAGCATTGTTTTTCAGAGAGCTGCAAGTCACTGTGGTCTCCTGGTTTTTTGGTGGTTAATTCTGCTTACAGTGCACTTGGAATCATCTTCAAGCTCTCCCTTTTCTCCTCACTCTATGTATTTCAAAGGGTCTAGACTAAATTCATCAGCATGCTTAAATGACGTGAGTATACTGGTGACTTTATCACTCAGTGTTGTCCTTTCAGAGGACTAGACCCGCAGGAGTCTTTGGGGTGTCATTACTTCCAGCCACTGAGGACAACTGCTGGGCCCAAAGTGCTCCCGTGTCTGAACATCAAATAAGATTTGGGGACCTGGAATACAGGGAATGAGATGACACCTCTCACAATGCCATATTTAAAAAAGTATCTGGATACTGGAATCAGGGTGGAGGAGTGAATGCTTTAATCTGGTTTGCTTTAATCTGGTTTAATAATACTTCAGGTTCTACATTTTCCCCTCTCACCTTTGTTTGCGTCAAAAAATAACATCAGCTCCTGAACTGTAAAATCTGGGAAAGTGCCTGCACTACTCCTGCTGGGAACCCTCCGAGCACTGTTCTAAAGGGAACAGCTCCAACGCTGAACAGTCTCAGTGCACAAGTCCCAGGCCTTAGCAGAAACGTTGAATCCCTTCATAAACAGCACACGGTGCTTTTGGTTTGGGTGACAGGTTCTCAACACCTTTTCTAAAAAGCTGAATACGTAAAGTGAACTAAAGGAGACTGGATATTTTAGATAGTCCAGTGGCTGCTGTGGATTGGATCCATGGAGTTGCTGCTCATAAAATGAGATTACTCGTATCCCTTCCAACTGCGGTCCTAATTCTGAAAACTTGGCAGGGAAGGCCAGACATCAGGAGGGGCATCTCACGTGACTAAGTATGTCAAATGCGGGCACAGAGTGAAACTGGAAAACAACAGGCTCAGCGATACCAGCTCAGAGGTGTGTATCTTTGAGGGCTTATCCATCTAACAGGAGATTTGGCTATGTGGTTACCCGTCAAAGCACCGAGCCACGGCTTTGCTCGAGGGAGCCATGTTTTAACAGATACCCCAGAGAATCCTGACGTGCCCGTGCTTCATGCCTGAGCACATCTGAAGTGCCTTTTTCATTTGATTGCCTCCTCCTTTCACTGAGGCCACCTTGGCGTGTATTAACAATCTGGGCACCATGAGGGATTTTTTTTAGTTTTCTTCTTCTTTTAACAAACCATTCAGACTCTAACTTTCTACACTGTGTATTACCCAATGGGCACTTCATCTGGTCCTTAAAGTTACACATTAAGAGACAAACGGCAGATCCCAGCTTGTGAATATCTAAATAAAAAGGTTCTTCTGTGTTAAAAAAAAAAAAAAAAAAAAAAAGGTTAAGGTAAAAGACAAATTTAAAAGAATCACAGAATCGTCTAGGTTAGAAAAGACCTTGGAGATCATCCAGTCCTAACACTGACAGTTCCCAACTCCACCAGATCCCTCAGCGCTAAGTCAACCCTAAGAAGAAGCTCAAGAAAAACTTGAAGGTCATTTCTATTCTGAATGTAAGTTTTGCAAGGAGGAAAGAGAAGAAAAACAATATATTTGTAGTATGCAACAATAAGCCATCTACAGTCTCAGCTTTTCACTTTTTCAAGTCTTCCACCATGCCTTTCTCCTCCCTCTTCTTCCTAGGGAACCTCAAATCCCTCTTCCTTCCTCCAAATCCTGCAATTTTAATTCTAAAGTTCTCCGTATTTCCTAACTGGTGGGGTTTATCTTTCTGAATTAGAACAAGACATAACAGGAAGGTTCTGCTGTAATCAATTTCATTCTCTGTATGATAAGCAAACACAAAGGAAGAGATTATAGATTAGAGGGAGCACGTCCTGACATTCTGCACCCTAAGTACTGCTCTGATCCTACCATCACAAAAGTTACTGTTAGAGCTGGAAAAGCTTCACAAGTCAATAAGGTACCAAAACAGCTTCATATCCTGACCAAAGGCAAGGAGTACCTCTTATACAAGGAATGACTAGAATTATGATTCTTCAGTTTTGCCTGGAGCTGACACAGGAGAATAGGATAGAGGCTTGGAGAAAGAAGCTGCAGATTCATTGTTGGTGTTTCATCCAGTAAGAACAATGGGCCATCAAATGAAACCTGTAGAAGCCGGGTTCAAAATGGAAGAGCTTTTTGAAAGGACACTGTGGGTGCTGAAAGCTCACATAGGGTCAGGGGATAACCAGACACGCTCACGGCGAAGGTGACCACCGAGGGTGTCTAAATATGTGGGGACTAGGTTTGGCTCAGGGAACCTGAGATGAAATAGTTGATGGCTGGGGAGTCTTTGAGAAGATATCCCATGTACTTGCCTTGCTCTTCTATTTGTCCCTACACATCCACTTCTGGCCCCTAATGCAGACAGGATGCCGACCTGGATGGATGTCCAGTCTGACCCAGTGTAACCATTATTATGGTCTTATAGTAGTGATCAGGCCTCTGGTTTTTAACTTGATTTTGTGGATAATATGTAATGGAGAAGAACTCAACTTGATTTGCAGAAGGCAGGATAGTTTTGAAGTTATAATGTTTAAGAACACCGTTTTTTTCAAATGCAAACCTGATTTTGAATCAGTGAGAGCTAATAAGCATGGGACTTCATGGTGCCAATTACTCTGAATCATTTTTTAAGGATTAAAATGTGAGCATTTAAAAGATATATGAGGAAGAGGAAGAGTTCAATCCTTGCTGATGATGAACAATAAAAAATATTTAGGAGTCAATGAAACAACAGCTGCAATTTTCAGAAAGGCTTATTTCTGATTATGGTCAACCTGAAAAAAAAAAATCAGTGAATCATTTTCTTTTAAAGAAGACCTTTGTTGTCTAATTAATTTAATCCCTTTTGAAAGATCTTCCCCTTTCACTCAAATGCTGAGTTATCTATCTTTTATCTCACTGGTGACTGTGTTGCTTTCAGACTAACCCCAGTGAGCAGAACTGAAGAAAAAAACCCAGCAAGAGTCTGGCAGGAGAGTGAAGCATCCTCCAAGCATGTGCTATCTGAACCGAGAGTGTGAAAGTAACTGTGAGCTGGCAAAAGTTTTGAAGCCATTGCTGCACCTTCTGCAGGCTGGCTGGGGTCATTGTTTTCTCTCCGACTAGATTGTCATTTCTTCTGTTTCCGATAGAAACTGAAGTCAAAAACGTACTGGGCTGTCCACACAGTCTCTGAACAGAAATAAACGGAATGTCCTTTCAGTGCCACACAGCTGGCAGGTGTCAGATCTCCTCCTCATCTAAATTGGGGTTAAGTGACACAGGGGACACAGGGGGGACTTTTGTAACTGCACAGCAAATGGCAGCATTTCCCGCACGAGTTCTACCTTTGAATACTCCCCTTTTTCTTCACTTTTTTTTCCCCTGATGAGTGCAAGCAACATTCGACTTTGATCAAATGCCAACAAGACTGTCAAGAAGCCAACAGCCCCCACCACTTCTGCACACGACATTTAAACAAATTAAATCAAGCTCAGGGAAGACTGAAATGTTTGACTTGTGCTGAATTGGGAGGCTGTAATCAATTAAAGCACTGACTATGTCTTACAACCTGCTGTAGGACCCTGCTCTCCTTCTGCTGAAGTCAGAATTTCACCAATAACTGCAATCAGATGGGAACCGTCACCAGTTACATCTGCTTTTTTTTTTTTTTTCTCCCACGGAGTGATACACGTGACTGTTCAAAGGCCGTTAGAGAGGGCTCCCCTATTCTGCACCAGGGTGGTTAAAATTGTCACACTTCAGGGTCAGTCTTTACTCCATTAAAAAGTTAATGGATATGTTTGTATTAGATTTGGACTACTACTAAAACGCACGGGGAGTTATACATGAAACAGCAAGTGCACATTATCCCTACAGCGTTGGTAAGTAGTTAAACAACTCTCAACGTCCTGCGCTTTCAGGTAATGCAATTACTATCAGGCATGCTAAGGAAGGACAAGTTGCAGCATCTGCTGTGCTCATCCTACACAGCCACATGCAACATATTGATTTTCCCTTGACGCGTTTCTAAAAGAAACATCAGTACATACCTGTGAGGTAAAATGACTTTCAGAAAGTGAAGGAATTGAAATTCAGTAAAAAGTGTGAAAAAGTCTGCACTACGTTTTTGGTAATATCTCTATTGAAAACGAAAGACTTGTCTAGACACATAACTATTCCAGTTAGCTGTGGCAATTTAAATTTACATCTTAAACAAGTGTAAGCAAGCTGAAATGCTCTAACAGACATCAACTAATGCAATCAGGGTGATAAATACACACACACACACGTAGGTATATACATTTATGCGGATGTATGTATGATGCATGTATATGCTAAAATGAACCACTCGACTGACATGTACTTGGATAGGAATTGCTTTTTTATCATTTTGAGTACTTGTATGCTTTCATATCACAAGTAAATTGTACAATGGAGCCTGACATGTTAAATAGCATTTCACTAATTAGGTAACAACGGCACCAGATCTTCGATAAACGTCTCCCCCCTTCGTCTTTGGCTGATTTTCTGATACTAATTTTTTACATCTTAAATATTTTTCACAGAATCCCAGAATCATCTGGGTTGGAAAAGCCCTTGCAGCTCCTCCAGCCCAACCATGACCCTCCCCCTGACCGTTCCCAACTCCCCCAGATCCCTCAGCGCTGGCTCAGCCCGACTCTTCAACCCCTCCAGGGATCCCGGGGACTCCCCCCTGCCCTGGGCAGCCCATTCCAACGCCCAACAGCCCCTTCTACAAAGAAATCCTTCCTAATATCTAGTCTAATCTTTTCATATGAAAGAATAGTGTAAGAAACCAAAAACTTGGGTCCTCAAATGCAAAGGTGATTTTTCCCTAGTTTATAAGGAAAAAGTTTGGATTTTTCCTTATAGATTATGGAATAAACCAGTGAGACTCATGAAAGAAAAGTTTCATATTTCTATAGTGTCTTTCCTCCAGAGGATCACAAAAAAACATAGAAGGTGGATAAACTCTTGATTTCTCTCTCTATCAAACTACCACTTTTCTGAAGAGCCCAACATATCTGTTATTTCTGACTCTCATTTTACACGGTGTGTTGAAAATGGACTGCATATTTGTATTTTAAGAACATCCCGATCCAGGAAAACAACAGGCATAAAAATAAGCAATGCAATATGTCATTATACTTCTCAATCTTCCGTCGGATACCACTGTCAGTGTAACATAATGAAAGTGATTAATTTTAAAGCATGACAGAGTCTATCTCTGGCCTTTTACATCTCTCCTTGGCCATACATCCATATAAATTTAGTGAGGGAGGGGGGGAAAGCAGCCTCCAAATGTCATGCCAAGAAAAATGCCAAGTTCACATACAACCGCATAACACAAGACGACGTGGTGCCACAACGGCAGTGACACACAAACCAAGCCTTCGAGCCTCCTTCACTCTTTCCCTCCCTCCTTCAGTACCCATCCATTATTTTAAGCCAAACCCCATGAAAAAGCACCAGCTCAACAGCCCACACTGAACCTCTCGAGCCACGAATCCAAGTATATAACCAGTTTCAAACAGCATTCACGGAAAGACATTTGTAGCAGGAGTTATGCACACAGCCAACTCCTGGCTAAGTGGTACTAAACATTCTGTTCTCCTCCAAGTCTGTATTTTTAGAAAGAACAACACATTTTACTGGAAATGTGTAGTAAGTTGAAAATCAGCTTCAGACTTTTAGTTAAAATGTACCAAGGAAAAAAAAAAAAAATCTTACCACACTAAATATAGTTAAAGATTACTTTTACAGTTTTAGTTCTACTGAAAGAACCTCCACTGGTTTTCCTCTGCCGGAATGAATTGATTGGGCATTTTCTCCAGGGAGACCTAGAGTAGCACTGGCTGTTTCTTCCATTCTTTTCAAGTACTACATAGAAATGTCATCCAGGAACTTTCCTAAAGCTTTAGGAGAAAAAAAGTCACACTGCTGCGCTAGAGGTACAAAAAGAGAATTTGGTAATCTATATGTTGATTAAAAGGTTTCTTGTGGATTTTTTTTTTTAATCTGTAGACTCAAATCTCTTCCTTCCGCTCTGGAGACCAAGGTTTTTGTGTATTATTCATGTTTATTCAAAGTCCTTGTTTCCGAAACATGTGCATCTAGTCAAACACAGTGGGTTTTTTGTAAATGACGCAATATAAATACTTCGCTTTTCTGCCTTATATAGACAAAAAGTAATATAACTCCTAATTTTCTCTTCCCATGCAGAATGGCATTCTGCTCCACTCTCCAGGACCCACATTATGCTCACACTATTTTAAATTTTACCATACGACCTCCCACTGGAGAACCACGCACTAAAACTGGAAATTGTTTCATATTTGAAGTGTGCTGTGTCCCTCTAATGATACGACCAGAGATTATTTTAACACACTCATTTCATCATCTGACACCAAGCAATCCAAAAAATACATGAGTTGGGGACTAAGTCAGTGACAACTGATCCAAACCAAAGAATGAAAAAAGAACCCCCAAACCTGCTGACTCTGGATCAAGGTTCATTCATGCAAGCAAAGCAACAGTAGATTGATTATTTTTTTAGCCTCTTGGCACGTTTACAGTTAAATTGCTTCGTTTGAAATGGAATCAATATTTCTAATTATGTCAATTACAGTATTAAAAATATCATGATCTACAGTGGCAGTGAAACAAGGATATAACCTGGTAAAGGATTCTGGATATATTCCAGTACAGTTTTCAGATCAAGATACATCTTTTATGCAAATAAAGAAATAGAAACACAGAAAACGTTGGGTCCCAGGGCCCTTAGGCAGTCATCTCTGCACTCCAGCTCTGAGGCAGGCTCAGATGCACTCAAGTATACGTAGGCATTCCCTCCCAGATGTTTGTTTAACTGAAAGATTGATTCTACACTCGCTTTTAAATGACTGATGCTTTTTAATGCTCATTAAAATAAGCCTGCCACCTTTTTCACCTCAGTTTCTGAACTCATATTCCTAGTTTCCTGTGTTCTAGAAAAGACATTTTTTTCAATGACCTTGCACAGCAGCCTTTTTTAATTTCTGTAACTGAAGAAGCCCTTGATTTCTAAATGCTAAAATATACAGAAGCATTTGCTGTGCATGACGATGCAGGAGACTGCCCATGGAGAGCTCTGCTGTATGTCATGAGGTTGCTGTGTCACGGCGTGTCTCACTGTAGACACAGTCTGCTGACAGCACTTTTTCATGCATCTTCCAGCCTGCAGACAAGAAATGGTTGATACGTCTTGATGGCTCCACCTCAAGTGGTTTTACTTAAAGTGATGGTGTGGCCAAAGACTGAGAAAATCAACTCAGCTGTACAGGATCTGCAGCGGATTGACTGAAGGGGTTGGTTTGGGGGGTTTCTATAGTCTTCCCAGAAAAAAAAAAAAAAGCCAGCGTAGAACTGGAGCTCGGAAAAACAGCCTGAGAAACACACGTAGCTTGAACATATTGAGGAGCAAAGTCATGCTGAGAAAACCAGAGAAACTGCAGGTAAAGGTGAAGGAAAAATACCATCAGAGAACAAGCCACACCCAGGCATGGGGATCCCTGACTTACTAAGTAACATCCAAGAGCGGAGAGACCACTAAACCAGGGGGAAAAAAATCATAAGTACTCATTATTTTGCCAAAACGTGTCTATTTCTAGCACTAGTTAAAAGACGAATGCTTTTGTGATCCTTAAGAAATCGACGTTTACTACTTTACACCACGACAAATTCCCCAAGAAGAAAATCGTTTCACAAGGTGTTCAATGCCCACAACTCTCCTGGAGACATGGACAGGAAACACGTGCTCAGCACTGAAGAAAATTAAGACATACTTATCTAACGGTAATGGCATTTACCAATCAGATGGAAAAAACACGGGTATTCATCCGTACCTGCTGAGAACTCTCCCCAGCCCAGTGCTCTTCAGTGCTGCTGTATTTTGAGGACAGTTTGCAAGGAGGGGCTGAGTTTGTAAATGCACCTCCACGAACCCAGAACTGGGAAGTTCTGTCTCCCTTGTAGTTGTGGAAGAGCAGTAATACGCTGTATTTAGTGGCACACCCTACACCCTACTCACTCATGCCCTGCACTGTGTCCGCATCGCCAGAATTCAAAATGAAGATCGATCCAAGGGACTGATCCCAGAGATAGCCTGATGGTGAAACACTTGGCTTGACATAATTATTTTCACACCATACAGATTAATCTGAGTACTTAAATTCTGCTTGCGAGTTCCTAACTAACATTACTTGACTGCAGAATTTCTAATTACGAGTATTACCATTTCTAATCTTCTGAAGCTCTGCCTGCTGTGTCTGCATCCGAATCATCACATTACAAGGTCCTCTATTGTCTCGCTGCATTCTTCTCAGGCCTTCAAATGTTAATAAACTAGAATAATGAAAAGAAGGATAACAGTAGGTCTGAGTAGGATGATAGTACATTTTAATTTTAAATTTGGGGCTTTCTAGTAATGGGGGACAACTGAAAGCGAATGTTGGCTTAACATAGGCAGACATCAGAAAATACAGAGATTTCTTGATCACACCACAAAGAACCTGAGCTGAAGCAAGCAGAGGAGGAAATAAAGGTGGAGATCATTGATGAATCTGGATTACACATAGGCACTAGGAATACAGTGCAATACAAAATAAATACAGTGTACGCCAGAAAGAAAGAAGTCAAAGAACAAAAATAACTGACCCAGGCATAACCAGCCAGATCCTCCCGTGGTTAAATAACAGCTCGGACAGAAGTGATATCACATGGCCCAGGGCCAGAGGGCCTCTGAGAAGCAGCAGTAGGGACAGCTATGGCCACTGACTCAGGGCTTCAGACTCCCTGTCCTTGAGCTGCCGGCTATTCGCCGGGCTTTGAAGCGGTCTGCATAGCACCCAGGAGACACACAGACCACCTTTTAGGTACTCCCCAACCCAAGAGACAATGAAGTGATGCAGAACAGAAAGCATAAAGTAATTTGGGAATTTGTGGCAATAAAGCCTTATGGTATCAGTCCAACTCTGAGAAAGCAGTAAGGGAAAGGCAATGTAATTCCGGTACAAATCAATAGAGTATAACTGCAGGGGGAATATTAATGTTATTACAAAGTTAATCCATGGCTGAATTCATCTTAGTGAGTTGATAATGATCTTCCTAAAACAAACAGGCCAGGTCATTCTGCTCCTTTTTTACCTTGTCAAGTTCCTTTCGTTACATCTCAACACCCCTTCGAAATAAGCCACGCCACGACTAGTTTTTAAATCTATAAAGCTAAAAACCTCTACAGTGGGGAAGAGGAGCAGCCGAAAATTATAGTTCACATGAGTAAAGTACAGCCTGCCAAGAGAAAAAAAAAATAAAGTTCAATTTGTCGATGCTGGGTTGTGGATTTGGAGTGCCAAAATTATTGAGGTCAGAACGCTGCACTGAGTGGCAGGCGTAAGAGCTTCTCAGCGCACATCCATGAACCTGACTGTACACAGCACCGATCAAAGTCAGCTTTGAGAGGACGTGTAACAATGAGATCGTCCTTCAAAGAGAAAAAGAGGAGATTTTGTGGAAAGAAACTGGCCAAATCCTCTATCATCAACAAGAGAGAAACGCCTGATCCCTTTGATAACAGGCCTACTTCAAGAGGGAGGGAACAATGGGTTGATGTGGTGACTCCGCGTTGTAGGCACAACGCTGCCACTTCCACCCTCCGCCTGTAGCACTCAAGGTGAACCCGTCACCTCTGGGGACAGAAAGCACTGGATCAAAACATATCTATTCCACTCTCCTGACCCCGCCTCGGTCCCCGCTGAAACGATTGCTAATACTGGAACTGCACGTTCAGTCACTGAAGCAGCTTTATACACGTCAAGCCCGGGGCCTCATCCTTAGACTAACCATGGACGCCAGTGAGTGGCTGGTTTTATGAACCACTCATCTTGTAATCGACAACCTGAGATAGAAAGCTCAGTCCCGACGACTATAAAACTCATCTCTGGTGATATCAGAAAAGGAGGAAAAACTGGGGAAAAAACGTCAGAGTCTGTGCAATTTCATTTGTTCTTACGGTGTAATATATAATTACTGAACGATACCCGGGGAGAGATAAGGGAAGGTTGTTTTGCTTTGCTTTAATTGCGTCGCTCTATAACTAAATAAAGCTTTAGGTATTCTTTGAGCTGACCTTGGATTTCCCCGCTGTTACTGGTTTTGTTTTCCGAGAGCAACATCCTGTAGTCATTTTTACTTTAAGATTACTTACACATGCTTTCAAGGTTTAAACCACTTTACTATTCCCATCTGTAAGGGAATAACAGAGGGAGAAAATTTACACTTCAAAAATCTTGACAAAAAATAGTGAATATGTTCAAATTCCATCTTTCTTATTTTCTAACCAATAATAATAATAAAATCTACTGGTGTCCCTCCTGTCCCATAACTCATTTCTTTCTTCTGCCTGTGAGATCTAACATTATCACAGACGTATAACATATTCCAGCTCATGCAAACAAAAGCAGCACAAAGAACGCAAAGGAAAAAAGTACACAGCAGTTTCGAATCATTCTTCACAAATAACACTAACAAATCATCTTCCAAATGAGCTTGATTTCCACCAGCACTTTGATTGCCTATTATGCTAGGTAGAATTTTGTTTGTTGCCCACCAATTGTTATTTCGGAGTCGCACGAACGCCACCGCTCAACATTTACACCGCATTGTCTTCGCCTGATATATTCCTCTTCCTCCCTTTCTTTCCCATTTCATATCACTCTTTGTTCTGCCTGTGCCGAGGGCCCAGGCACACAGAAACCCAGTGGGACATGACTGGAGGCAATAAGGATGGCAGTAAAGCAGCAGGGCTCTGTGTAGTAAAGTCTGTTGCAAAGTCTATTGCTTACCCAGGTGCCACTTAGATTGGCTCAGAGAATTCCTCTCTCTCATCCTAAAGAAATCTCTCCAAAGTCTGAGCCACCTGGCTCACGGGCAGCTCCCGAAATTCACGTGGGGCAGCTCTGGACTGAATTCTCATGGACTTTGCTCCGTTATTGAAAAGAGACTTGAAGTGCGACGTAACACCCCTTTATAAGGGTTTCAAGACCTCTTTGAGCACAGACGGAGGGGAGCAAAGGAGCCCTTTCTAGAAGAGAAACACCTTCTCTAAGTGTTCAGTTTCACCACAGTGGTCTTAAAATAACACCACCACTTGTAATACCACCACATGGTCTTAAAACCTTCATGCAAAGCCACGGAGCTTTTCCTATTTGTGCACTCCTCAAATTTCCCCATGCATGTGTCAACATCATGACAATAAATTTAAGCGTAGCAACAATATGATTGGCTTCCTCAGACCTTCTGAGCCCTTTGTTACCTCTCCCAGACCTTCAGGTCATGCTGAAAACCACTGATCTAGTTATAATCTAACCTTTTCCACAGGGAAGCGGAAGAACCGGTCACATTAAAGCACCAGTAATAAACTGAGCCCTAATGATGCCGACTTTCTTCATGGGATCCCAAAGAATTTCTCAAACACTGGTGAACTGCATCACAGCTCATCCTTTACAAAATACCCAGATACTACTGTGATTATTACTTCTGTAGAGGAGACAGAGAACTAGGTTTAGGATTATCCATGGGGACAACCTATAGGGTGAGGTGTATTTCCTACACACTCCTAAATACGTCCTGAAGAGCTACTGAGATCAAGCAGAACTAAGGACACTCAGCACTGCGTAGCCTTATGCGTCTCTTCCAACCTAGCAGAAAGAGCTGGTGACGGGCAGGAGCTGAGCCGAGACTCTGCTGAGAAGTTAATTTATAAGCACTACACTATAGAAAATGGATCTGCAAAACCCATATCCAGTGAAAACCATCACCAAGCTCAGGACACTTCACAAACCTGGTTTGCTCGTCCACTCCGATTTGGGAATTACAGAACTCTTTAAACCTCAGGCTGGGTAAATTCTGCCAAGCATCTTAACTAAAGCAAAGGATCAGAAGAAATTAAATTCACTCAAACGCCTTTTCTAGCCATTTTACAGTTATTTACACATCGTCCAGAAAGAATCTGTAAGCATCTGCGCTTTCCCTGCCTTGAAATGTGAAGACTAATGAGTGAAAACCGTTTTTTCTACTGTTATGTTAAATCAGAGCTGACTTTGGACTCTAGTTGGAGATAGAAGTGAGTGAATTACAACAGTCTCATTCACATGCATAACAACCCAGCTCCTATTAACATCGCTGGAAACGCAAACGAGCTTGTAAAAGGAGAGTGTTTTCTTCAGCTTATATAAGGTCATGTAAATCTATTGCCTTAATAGCTATAAGCAAGGCAATTCCAGTGCAGGATCTTTTACTTTCGATGTTTAAAATTACAGCTGGAATAGCACTCAGACAGCCATTTGAAAAAGAAAAAAAAAAAAAAGTAAAACATATTACATCATTTGAAAGATGTTTTTCCTACTTGCTCCTGCTGCGTAAAAAGTGGAGCTCCGCCGCCTCTGGGAGCCTCCATGGCTACACTCACTTCTTCACGTCCCTAATGAAGGGCAGAGCAGAGCAGGCAGTCGCCTTTGTCTCTCATCGTCAGATTTTTTCCAAACTTACACACTTTAATTTCTGCTAGTTAAATCAGAATATCTAATAAAAACCGCGTTAGCAACCATAAAGCCAGCGTGCAGCGGGAGGGGGAGGAGGGAAGGCTAGCGTGGCGGCAGCTGGCACTTTTATTACGAGGCATTTAAAAAGCCTGACAGCTAATGCACTTTACTAAGACACTGCGAACTACATACCTTCAGAAGAAATTATAATAGCTAATGAGCTTTGGGGTTGCTTGTACATTATATTCCCTGCTTTTCAGGGAGACGGATGCAGCATTCTACATACCCCCTCTGCAAGATGAATTCAGATGGTAGCTGACAGGGATAGATTTGGAAGTAAGATTTATCTCAAAGTATGTTTCCATGTTTACACACTCAGCATCGTTTTTCATATCCACCTTTAACCATTATTCCTCCTTGGCAGTAGAAGTCAGGTTCTTAATTATGTGAAATTTTTCATTGTAATGAAAGGAAACATAAAGATCCTTGTGAACACACTCACATTTATAACTTATTTACAATGTGTTTTCAGAGTTCTAATAATTCATGGTGCTAAAGGTGGGAGACTCCACGCACTAGCTGCGGTACTAACGCTCTGAGAAATTATTAGCCAAACTAGGAATTTTATTAGTCAGCTTTTCATGTTAGATGTGCTCTGCTGGGATTTTGCTACAGCAATGCTTACTTCATGTTCTGACAATTTTTCTAACTAGCCCAAGATATTATTGTATTAGATGATGATTTACTCATTCTATTAAGCCCTGACACTAAATACATTTTATGCTAAATTAGTTCTTTCTTAAAAAGAAAGGCTTTCTTCCTGCTAGAGAAAAAAAGAACCCTGTTCCAATTAAGAGACAAAAGTAAACCTCTACAAGATCTGAAAGATAATAAACTTATTAACTGTCCACCCCTTTTCAGGAAGGAAATACTTTACCTTCATGCGAAAAAAAAATAAAATATTGTGATGACAAGCTGCTTTTGAGGACAAACTCGGAACAGCATCTATATATCTGTAAGTTCTCCTGCCAAAGAGCATAACGTTGCAGGAAAGTCTTGCTACCTCTTTTGGTTTTTGTTTCTAACGTAAAAAGGAGCAGTGCTTCACCATCAGCTGCACTGCCAGGAAGGCCACAGGAGATCAGGAGTCATACTCTTGTCTCTTGGGCTCTCCAATGAGTGGCAACAAGAGAACAAGTCATAGCTCAATTAGTAAAGATTCTTACCTGTAGGGAAGCCCATCAGGTCCACATTGCACCAGCCTTGAGGCTGCACTGCAAAGCCTGTGGGGTTTGTCCATAACCCTCGTTCAAGTATCACAATAAACCAAGGGCCTGACATGCTAAAAGAAGGGTAGAGCTCAGCTATAGCATCAATGACAGGTAGGATTTTGTACACATTCTCAAAGGACAAGGGCTTTAGCAAATATGGATCTAACGGAAATACTATTTCAGATCACTCCGCTCTTTTTCCAGTAAAAAACTCCTGACTGCCACGGAGAGCTTCCCCTGGTCTGAATGACCGTACTCATAACCACCGATCATCCCCCTGCAGCCAGGCCTATCTGTGCTAAAACTAAACACATGCTCCCCGGTGAAACGGGTAAACATCAGTTATTTGTAAATTGTTTTCCAAAGTGACAGAAATTGAGCTAATTGTATTATTTTGATGAGGAAAGTATTACTGGCTTCTATCTCAGACTACTGGCACGTAGATTCACATTTTTTCTTATCAAAGAAAACACGGATCGATACCTCTCTTAATCTAGAAACAGTGGAGAGAATGCCATGAAGTGTCTGGCAAGGTATCCGTCTTCCTCTCATATTAAGGTTTGGAAAGGAGGTTTTCATTGTCTGTTGTATAATTTCTACTTTTGAGTGATGGCTCCCCAACAACAGACACCTGACCCTGCTCTTCCTTGGTCGCTGATGGAAAACATTGCTGCCGGACTGCTTGTATAATGAGATTTGATTTGAACGCTGAATTTCTGAAGACCTAAGGAGACTCACTTCCCCTCCAGGATGTTTTGGCACCAGCACCTCAAAAAAAGAATCAAGCACGAGAAACACAGATCTCTTGGGCTCGTTCTTTGCATCCTCAGACAGGACAGACCCATCTGTAGCCACGACGGAGTAAGGGTACAAGATGTGATTCCTACAAAGCCAGACATGCTCTCAGAGAACAGAACCACATTCTCACCACGTAAGGATACTCGCTGCTTCCCAGGGCACCTTGCTAAGTCCTCAACTTCAATAAATCAGTGCAACTCCACTGACACACCACCTGACACCTGCCTGTGCCCTGCTTAGTGCCTTCTGACCAAGCATCTCGCAGAAACTTCTCACCCATAATCCTCGCCTTTGATTCTGGTTTATTCTCACAACCATGAACACTTCATAATGCATTCTGATTAGCTAAACTGGTATTTTCAGTAATTTATGATGAATCTAAGGTCTGGTCTACACACACAGAAATTACACCGATTTAACTAGATCGGTTTCTAAATCAATTTAGGTAAATTGGAGCAGCTCCCAGGCGAGGACACAGAAATTGGTTTAAGCATGGCTAATATCATGTTAGCTTAATTCAGTTTTAAGAATGTCCGCACAAGGGGGTTGCAATCATTTTATTAAATTGATTTAGAAACCAATTTATTTCAACCAGTGCTATTTGTGTGTAGGCCAGGCTACAGAGCCAAACTCAAACTGCAAAATGCACCATTAATTGTCAGTATTATTACTCCCAGGAACTAAAGAAGGAATTCGAATAAAGTCTTAACTTTATTTGTTAATGAACAGCACACGTGCCAGAATAAAGCTAACAAACATTTTGTTTACATGATACTCTTCTGCAAGGCAGCTGATGTGCCATTAGTAATTAAAAGTCACATGTTGTTACATTACAGCCATAGTGTGTAAAGGTTAAAATGTAAATATATTTAAACATCTTGGGGCTATTGTGATTATTGCTTATTTTTACTTATATTTCAATATAGCCTAAAAAAACCCCCAACCTTCACTTTCCATTTGTAGCCTTATTTTTTCTTCCTTAATTTTAGGTTTTGGACAAACGAACGCCCGAAGAATTCCACGCTGATTTATTTCAACAGACGTGCTAAGCAATTAGTCCTTAGTTTTAAATATGAAACCTACGGATTAGTTCATGCTGTGGTGATACAAGATGGTGATGGTTCCGCTTCCATCCCAATTGTCTACAAACAGCTAAAGGCATCTGAGCAGCAGTCGAAGGTGTATGTAAACCAAACAATATTCAAAGGCTTCCAGTGCTAACTCCAAGGCAAAAGGCAGAACTTAAGTTTCCTGACACGAGGGCAGTCCCCTTAGTAACAGTGACCTGAGTTTGAAGAGAGGTCAAACGCCTTTTGATCTGGAGGATATCAGAAAATAGCCAGACTAGAAATCCCTTCTATTATCTTTTGGTAGCAGGGATGTAATCATGATGTCATCTAAGAGAAACTAGACATTTCTCTGAAATGCTGCCTCACGTTCCCCAGGCCTTGAAATCATTTCACACGAAGCAATTGGGAGTGCAGAAAAAACTAATTTTGTACCTCTTTCTCCATAATATACAGGAAGCCACTGAACAGTGATGATCACGGGCCATTGAAGTGTAAATGTCACTTGAATAGCCTGGACAGATGGGTCTTTTCATGGAGAGATTAGACTATGGCTGTATGTCCTGGGGAGAGAGGCAGACAAGACTTCTGTGCATTGTATGGTAGCACATGCAGTATCTCATGCCTTTTAGGTTCGTAGATACAAGCAGGTCTTGTTCCTGGCTCAGGATGCTTGGCATCTCTTGCAGGTACCTTTTTTTTTTGCTTGCTGCATTTACAAAACACAAGGATTTCCTGACAAGCTCTAGGAGGGTCTCAGATAAAGAGCTGTTCACATCAGTCACGACATTCCCCCTCCCCTTCCCACCCGGCTCTCCCCAGCCCCCTCGTGCACACCGTATCTTTCACAAGATTCCTCCCAGGTCCTGGGGCCTTTCCCCTCCACCTCACACACCTCCCAGCTCCAACCCCAGTAGCTACAGACTTTGTGGCTGCCGTGTGTCTCAAACACTCACCGTGCTTGGCTGTCTCACCGCCTTTCAAGGCTCTGCTCAGAAATCTGATTAATTACTTAATGTTTACAAAGCACTTTGAAGATGAAAGGAACTGCAATATCAATGGTAAGTACCATGATTATTTACTCTGCTGGCTTCCTGCTCTTCGTCCTAGCAGAAGAAAAAAATCGGTGACCGCTTAGATTTTGATCTATCAACAAAAAATTGCGTTTGGCCTGTGGAACTCACCGGCACGCGACACGCACGCTCTGTGTGTTGTCAAACCAAGGAGGCTCACATTTAATTTCTGTCATCGCATCCTCATGTGGTGGCTGAGACTGTTTCCAGACAGGCTGAATATTTCAGCGACACGCATTTAACAGTTGTGTATCCCTGCTATTTTTACAACTATTCTTTTCTCACTTGACTGCGAATCAGAATTAATTCCCAGCTCTTGAGGGGCTGGTCAAGGAGGACACAGAGTCCTCACCAGCATGCAAAAGTGGGCCGTGGTCCAAGCAGCCTTCAAAGCAACTAGAACAATCTCAAAAACTTGGGGATGAGTCAGAGAGATATAACACTGGTATGGTACCACCACCAACAAGGAAGAAGCAAAATGATGTGAAAGACAAAGGAAGAACTTAGAAGAGAAGCTTAGAGGAACCCTCACTTCTCTGTGAACATTGTGTCCCAGGACGGGCAGCTGAAGGTACTCAAAAGAATCCTACCTCAAAATGCAGTGTCCTCACCAGAAAAAGATACAGTAGTTGGTTTATGCTGCGTCGTTACTGTTCCCTAGCACACCCGCTTGCAATCCACACCTGAAACACCGAAGTCGCAGAAACTTCTAGGTGATTGCCCTGACAACTTTAACATATTTGGGAAATACACAAAGTTTCCTTTTTTTTTTCCACAGCATTTAGCACACAGAATATGTAATTTGCTTCAAATCAAAAATATCCTTTCTCCAAATTTCAGCCTTAATCCAAGGCCTTCCAAACATAGGATTAAAGAGAGATATCGTCCCTTGAAAAACAAACATTTTCCTTGAGGCAATAAATGAGAACTTCCTTAAAAACCAACTCAGCTTTGAGCTTCCCAGGTAGTCTGGCAGAGCCACTGCCTCTCTTGGCTGTGATTACAAATCTCCTGATAGCTACTGAACGAGTGGAAAAATGTCAACTTTGATTAAAAAAAAAAAAGAAAACAATAACAAACGGATCCTAACTGCACAGCAGATTGAAACACAGGTGCCAGCATTAGCAATAAGTGAAAGAAATACTGGTTTCATATTCTGAGGTGTTGACTGCTGCACAGCTTAACTGTAAGCGTAAGACGTGATCAGCTGCAAACAGGTAGGACTGATCTTGCTGAGTTCAATTATAAGAAAGAGCTGATGGATACCCAAAGAAGTTTGGTACGATTGCACGTGCAACGCCCGTTCAACTAGCCTAGAGCCAAAAGCCTTACCGAGCTGAGCCATAAATCACTCCCCCGACACCACACGTAGACCCCCGGGTGCGGAAATATACTGCAGACGGACCTCAACTTCCTCTAAGATGCTTCACAATTCAAGTTCAGCAAGAGCTTCAGCCTGCAGTACTCCAGAAGAGCTTCCGAATCAGATGGAAAGCCACGTTCCCAATGAATTTTTAAAGAAATCAGTTAAAACTCCCCGCTGGAGGAGGAGTGACATTTTGCACTTGTCTTTTAAGACGTTCCATGCAACACAGATGAAATTCAGAGTTCCGTCTGCATGAGGGCAAGGAGGATGCAGGTATTTAAAGGACTTTTTTGCCTGATGTTGACTGAAGTGTAGGTCCTTAACGACAAGCGTTTGTGGATTTGTTGTTTAGAGTTGCATCTGGCTTTGGTAACTGGGAGCAGCAGTCCATCTGCCAGAACGTCTCTGGTAAATCTCTCTGCAGGCTGCCATTTTGTGAGCAAGGATGTACACGTTCCCCTGGGTGGCCCCTCCCTAAAACCATTCGTATAACCTGCCAGCTGTTCCTTTCTCCGACTCTTCCTCCAATTACCCTTTAGGAGAGTGGAAAGAGGGAGAAAACCCCGTACACACTTACACATACACACGTGCAGCCATGAGGAAGATGAGGGCGATGAGAAGTCATTCCCTTGGCAATGCAGACTGGCATCATTCTGGTGAAGAAATGGCCAGCAAACCACACTTGCCACTGAGGGGGGGCCTGCTGCAGCAGCAATGCAACCTGCAGTCTGGCTTTCTTGCCTTATGCTTCCCCTTCCCCTTCGCTTCATTCCTGCTACAGCTGCCCAGCTTGAAAACCCATCCTCTGGGTGGAAGAAGGATAAAAACGCATGAAGGGAAGTAAAAGACACAAATCTCAGTGAACAACCTTCCCAGAATGAACTGGTGCAAAATTCTGCTCTTAATTACGCTAATCTTAAAAGACTCCCTGGAAGACAGTAAAAGAATGATTCTTTCTGAACACTTCAATAGATGAGCATGGCTTTCCTTTTCCCACTTCAGAGTGCTCTTTATTAACTTTTTTAATGTTTTAATTGTTTCTAATGTTTCTTCTAAGAGGAATTTCTTGTAGTGGAGGAAAAAAAATGTTTGGTTGGGTTTTTCATGAGTAACTCTCAATGGAAATTCTCATCGTTAGAAATCTGACCTTACATTTAAAGAGCTGCAAGGAAAAGAAGCATAATTAATTAGTCACATTATTTTTCCTCCAGCATATTTTAAAAAATTAGCAACTGGAGGATGAAGGAGATGGGGGCTGATCCTGCAGCCCTTTCACACAGTAGCTGTTGCACTGATGCCTCCAGGAATGCACACAGGGACAGCACGACCGGCCCTCAAGCATAAGCCAAGCGTAAGTAAGGCCTGAAGACAGGCACAGATCAGCCCTCCTGCCACAGTATCCTCGGCACTCTCATTCCCCATTAAAGTCAACGGGAACAAAAGAGGCTGTACGGGCACTTTAGTGGGTACCTGATTTAAAATCATCAGCGTTTTATGGCACGTGGACTTACCTTGGCAACTGGCAGCCCTCCTAAGAACGCAAGGCACTGATTTTCCACCCCCACACACACCAGCGCTATGCCTGCGCCGTTCTATTGATTTTAATTGTGTGTCACATCAGCTTACTCCAGCGTAACAGAGCTGAGAAGCGGGTCCTGAATATCTAATCCACAAGCAACTGTACTTTGAGTATCTCTTGATTTGCGTTTCTGCCCCGAGGCATCATTTGCCATGAGTACTATTCAGTACACAGGATTCTGGAGTTTTATGCTCCTGACGTTTCACCATTCCAGTAACTACCTCTCCCAAAACAGAGAAAAACAGCATTTCACAACAGAAGCCAAGTTTGAGATTTCGTTCTGGGTCTCAAGGTTCAGCGGTGCTGTCTGCTCACTCCTACTCACACAGTCAGAAACACCTTCTACGCTTCAGAAATCATCAGTTTTGAGATCTCTATCACTTTTTTCTCACTCTTCCAGAGCTAGAATAGCAACTTTATGGCTGCCTTGCTCATGCAAACACAGAATAATGATTCAAATTTAGGCCAAAACTCTATCTTAGTTAAAGGTCTGGTGGGCAGAGCTCTAACTAATGGAAATTTGGATTAAGCGCTACCACTTTTTTGAAACCTAAGGTATAGCCCTCTCTGCCCCACCTTCCCATGTGTAAAACAAGGACGATGCAACCCTCTTTCCCCATCTTTTGTTGGCTTCATCTAAATCTTGAGGTCAGGAATTCTTTCAGTCCAGGCACGGCCTAGCAACTCCAGCTTTAGCAGTCAAACACCGTATTTCCCTCATCTGTCCTCACCCAGGACTACCCTTCCCTCGGCAGAGTTTTTGACTACAAGGTACACAGAAAGTGTTTCCCCTGATTGTTTCAGCGCACAGTTCAGGCTTAGATCAAACTCAATTTTCATCATTAGTTGAAGCAAAACTTTTGGACTTTATATCCAGGAAGCTGAGGTGACCATTTCATAGAGGGCACTACTTCCAGCTCTGCCTTGGAGAGTCCGTTCCAAAGCGGTAACATCACTGCAACCTGTCCTACTACCACCTGCTTCTCTACAGCTTGTGCACTGGAGATCTCACGTGGGGCATCTTTAGAGGCTACTCGGGTGAAACTGCTATTATTTCTAAGCCAGGCATCCAACAGAACAGGTATGCTTTCTATCCTGGAAACCGTTGAAAAAGTTTTCAACGTTTCCGTTACTAATAAGGATTTTCTGGTTTTGGATCAGCTTATAAAATTAAAACATTTTAGTAAAAAATTTAATGTGCAGAAATGATTAAAAAAAAACCACAACGAAACCAAAGCCAACACAAAAAGTTTGCAACATTCAACCACGCCAAACAAAACACCCCCTGGGAAGATATTAAAATGAAGATTAATCTAAAATAACCATTTCAGAGTCTCCGATTCCAGCTATCTCCTATCAAGAAAAGAAGACTGACAACAACTGAGACCAAATATTCTAATTATCTATGTTTCCTTCCCTTCTCTGGTGAACCTGTTTTATGTTTTCTTTCTTGACACTCGTAGCTTTACTCATGATTTTGAATAAACACACTTTTGTTGTCTGAAATCCGTATCTGGCCAATTATCAAAATGCAAAGAACTGCTACAGACTTAAAAAAAATTCTATTCACTCTGAGAAACAGGAAGACAAGTCTTCAGATGATGTTAATCAGCATAATTCCACTCACTCAAAAGGAGTTACATAATTTACACCAGCTCAGGATGTGGTTCACCATTTTAAATTAGGATCTTGGTTTATTTAATGTCTTATTGCAGAGCTCCGAGACCCCAAAGCCACTCTGTCCTTACTTTTATCTATTTACAGATAAGCATGTTTCCTTAAAACAGCTTCAACTGCCACAGTTAAAATCTTAAAACCTGCTTAAGTCTAAAGTTATTACTTCCTGCTGGGAACGTCTGAAAGGAGTTGGAATATTAATCTCTTTAAATAGGTCTCCTGGGAATATATCAGTGTTTTTCCTCGATAGGATGCTTTCTGTGGAATTTGATAATCCTTGGCATTTGCAGCATTTCACAGAAAGCGTCGTTCTTAAGGAGTGTCTTATTATACACTAGTTTGAAAATGTTTGGAAAGGACTGAGAGCCGGTTCTACCTTTACCCTGAAGACAAATTGTTTTTTCTTCATTCCCTAACAGCAATAAAGGCAGGATTTCTAAACGAGCTGTTTAAAGGAAAGCTATCAATATGAAGTCTTCCACTTGTTGGCTGTGTGTACTCAGCTTTTTCAAAAAACTGGCTACAGTTTCTAGCTTCTCTTCTCACGATTCTTTGGTGTATTTGGTCCTTGGTTGTCACTTGTACCGTAGCAGAGCTCCTCCCAAACACGCAGTCATCCACCCTACTGTTGAAAACATAAAATCTCTTCTCTCCTGCAAAGTCACACTTCTAAGAATTTACAAGTCGGAAAAGGGTCTGAGGTTCAAAGATTTCAAGGTCAGCGGGGATTGTTTAGTCTTAGTTTCTACCTTCTGAGCAGGCATCGAGTCCCGCTGAGGAAACCCTGTATCTGCTCAATAACTTCTGACTGGGTTCTAGCTCCAATTCCCAAACAGTTGGCCCAAATTCAGGGTCCACTGGCTGTGCCAGCAATCCACAGCTGCCCTGGAAACCATCCTCCTGAAATGTGTTTTCAGCTTGAAAACAACTAGAAGTCTGGAAACAGCAGTCTCTGCGGAAGCCCCAAAACGTTCAGGGCTCATCACGGTAGGTGGTTCAATAAGGGAAGCAGCATGATTTTTCGCAAGAGATTCAGTCTCAAAGACAATCTTCAGAGACGTATATGACTTAACCTCTAATCGTAGCTGAAAGAGAAAGGAATCTTTCCTCACCGAAGAGCACGACCTAGAGTTTTGCCTGAGCTGGGCACTGGCACGTTCTGTGTCGAGGTTCTCTCATCCTGCCAGACGTTCTCCTGTCTCTCAGCTGTGGTCGTTTCAAGCCAGCTGCACCCAAGTTATCAAACTGTTTGTTATCACTTTCTGCAATCCATATATTTCAGGCTAATGACAAAACTCACCATTCTCACTTTATGCAAATCAAGACAGTAAATGTATTTCATTGTGTTCTAATTGTATGATAAGTTCACATTTTTAATGCTTTTTTTTTCATATTCACTTTCATTTCCTTTTAGCCCATCTAATTTATTAATTAATCAGCTGTCTTGAAATATAATCCAGCCACAGTGTATTTCATTTAATGCAATTAAAAACCCTGAATGTTTTCTGGAGGGAATGTTTCTCAAATGGAGTAGGTCTTCCCTCTGGGAATTGCTGAACAATTTAGAGCAATGTAATCCAGAGACGACCGGTCTCACTGATGAGTAATTTTGTTTGTCGATACTTTTCCCATATAGAAGCTCTTTTCTGGGCAAGACAAAGGACAAAATTCTGAAATCTTTACTCAGTTATTGAGTAAATCTTTCACTGAGCTCCTTCCCCACAGCCCTTGGTACTGTTGTTTCCTTCTCAATTTACACTCAAAGAAATTCTCAAGGAGTTCAAAGGGGTTTTGGCTAAATAAGGACACAGTGAAATTCAGGGCCCACACCCAATCCAACCCACTACGTCAGTCTACTTTCAGCCCTCAAGTCGTATCTTAAATTGGAACTAAATGGTGGATTTGAGTCGTGTATTAAAAGCCACATGAAACAAATACCATTAAGTTGCCTTAACTAATAGACCACGATCAAATGAAACTTGAAAACGACTATGTACGTTTATCCAGACAAAACCCACTGACTGTCGAGAGGCTCATCAGTACAGCAGAACATTGTGACAGTCACAATTATTTACAGTGCTGATGTTACGCCACAAACAAAGGGTTGGGGCCCCAGTTGTGTAATAATAAACATCAGGATTAAATTATAAAGTACATAAGGGAAAGATATACTAGTCATGTGCTACGTACTTTAGTTCTGTTACTCGCCCATCATAAGCCACCACGTACCAAAGGAACTTCAGATGAAATTGTCTCCAAAGAGCACAACTCCTTAGCTAACCTGTAACCACCAGCGTACACATAAACTGCAGCGAGTGGAAGGCCCAACCTTGCTTTTACTAAAGTGGGGGAATTTTTTTATCCAAGATCTAGAACGGACCAATAAAAATAAACCTCTAGTACCAACTTGCAGAAACCTGCAGCTGTTCAATTTGCTGCTCCAAATCAGGACCTGCACAGTCTTTACTTACACTGGAAAAACAAATAGTTGGCAGGGGCACGCTTTTTTTGCCTATCGGGCAGTAGTTGCATCACTGTAATGGTAGATCTTTCCATTCCCAAGCATCTTTAAGTCACAGAATGGCCGTTTTTTCAAATTGCATTTAATTGTTTACCAGATATTACCTGCTCTAGGAAAGGAAGGCATATTCTAGATCATCATGGGTATGGTTACCACACTAGTTTTGCAGCCACTCAGGTTTCGAGTTATCATTTTCTCTGTATTAGCTTGATTATCATCTTAAAAAGAAATTTAAGCTGTGCTATTGCAGTCAAACTCAAAAAACGTCCAACATGCAGAAGAGTCACTTACAAATGCTGAATACTTGGAGGGGGTGGGGAAGTCTGACCCATCTCACCCTTGGACACATGAAATAATTATTTATCTGCTATACTTCCAAGCTTTCTGTCTTTCTATTTTATTCCTGCAGTCATCACTAAGTTCCACTTAAAGTGTAGCTGTCATGTCTAATACCTACCTTTGCAAACATAATTCATTTAATTAGCAAATTATCTAGTGGCTTTTTTTACCTTTTTTTCCCCTCAAGGCTTATTAAACATTTGCCAGGAGCATCTTCACAGAACGCACACCACATGGATGATAAGTTATTTGAAGATCTCAGATCCACATTCCTTATTTCTTAACACGCTCGGGCAAGCGAAGCCCGGCAAAGCAAATACCTCGCAGAAGAACAAACTTTATTTAGCACCCCGGCCAACAGACTAGGACGAGGTTCACACATGAGATTCCTCTGTGTGCTCAATGGAACACGCAAAACTTTACAGCATGCTACCTCCATGGTGAACATCTTAATTTAATCAACACAAGGAGATAATATTTAGTTCACAGTTTTAACTAGCAGCAAGCCTTTAAATCCTCCACCACCTACAGCACAAATTTCAATCCAAAGAGGATGCAGAGAGATGTCCCAGCAGATACTGGGCCTGAATTTGAGCTCATTTACATTGTCTAAACCAGACACAATTCTGCTGAAGTCCTTCCCTGAGGTAGGTGGTTACATGAAGGACTGTCCCTAAAGCAGTGGGGCCAGAGTCTCACAAAGGGCTTTACAAAGCCACCCCAAAGACCAGACTAACTGCTGCTGGGGTGTTTTGCCAATTATCAGGCCTAGCATAAAGGACACAGCCAGCATCAAGATGAACCAATAACCAGATTGGATTTGATACAAAAGATGATCACTGGGGGTACAAACCAGTCACTCAGGTTATATACATAATCGACATCAATCCCACTGACCCCAACAACGACACCGCACGACCAGCAATGGGTGCAAGAAACAGTGAAATAGAGTCTTCCAGAGAAGGGACGGGAGACAGCCGGGTCAACAAGCCAAACACATCAGACCAAGGAAGCCACACACGGAATCTCTGCACAGCCCGCGTTTACAAAAGCCAGACCTGAGTGGAGCCCAGTCCCAGGGAGGCGGGAGGTCCTTCCCCAATGGGGAACTCTGCACAGGGCATCCCCCTCACACACAGACACTGCCCCTCCTGCCAGGGGTCCCAGCTGTTCTCCCTGCGTGGGACACCTGACCTTGGGTTACTCACTGCGGGACCCCTGGGGCTCCTTTACCCCATGGCTCTGTCTGCCAGGCCAGAGCACCCTGGGGGGAGCCTAAAGGGAAACTCACCCCCCTTGGGAAGGGCTGGGGGAATCACCCACATGTCAACCTTAATGTGGGGCTTGGGGTTAAACCCCAGCATTTCATGGGGACAGCAAACCTGGAAGCTCAGCCTCTGGACCAATGTGCCTGCACAGTACCAGCCCCGCCTGGTCAGGGCCTTGTGTGAGACAGCTTTGGGTCACCTGTGAAGCAGGACTCCTGCACGGGACGGGCCGTGTGCAGGAGACCCCCCAAGAACAAGGTCAAGGCAGATGCTCTGACAGCAGCAGCCACCTCGTGCTCGTTCCAGCAGGCCCAGCCACGCGAGGAGGTGGTCACCCAGGTGGCTAGCCAGCTGTCTGCCACCAACGAGCTGCACAAATCAAGCCTGCCACACTGCAGCAAGGCCGAAGGAACCTCGGGGCCTCTTGCAAAGCCCTGGATGGCAGGTGGGAGCAGCCACGGCTATGCCACAAAACCCGACACAGGATTCGTTTCCATTTCTCTCATCCCACAGCTGATCCTCCCCTCAGCGAAGCGGAGAGCTTTTCACATCAGCTCACCTCTCTGGATCTAGGAATAGGAGATGGAAAGTCTGGGCCTGTTGCTACTCCTCTTCAAATAACAAACCAGAAGTAAACCTAGGAACTAGGCTTAGCAGCAGCTGCCAAGTTTAACGCAATGCCGATTCCAAGGAATATCAGTGTCCCTGTCCTCTCAAGAGCCAGCTGCCTTTTATTTTTACCGTCACTTCTCACAGATTGTGAGCACGTTGCAAAAAACCTACAGACCTAATGGCTTAGCTTTAAAAGCTTCTAGATGGTGTACGGCAACACAAACGGCCTGTAATTACATTCAAATTCAGATCATAGGTTGTTTAGCAAAGGGACCTCATTTACTCTACTAAATTCATCCCGATCTTTTCTGTGTAGATGAAGACTGGGATGGTACAGATGCATGGAAAGAGAGGTCAGGAGTCGACCAGGTAGAGCTGAAGACCCTACTTGCAGAAGATAACAATTAAATAAGCAATACTGTAGCAAAGTTGAAAACCTGGAAGGCATTAAAGGCAAACAGAACCATTTTAATTGTTTTTTCTATGCTTGCACGTACATGACAGCTGCTTTTTAAATTTAATCATCATAGAGAAGACTTCATCATACATAGTGATGGCATTCATCTACAGAGAGCTGCTAGTTCAAATGCACTTCTGAGAGACTCTATTTCATCAAGAAATATGAATGTAAGGGAGAAAAATGTCAGCACTGTGCAAACAAGAACCTTTGTTGGTGTCACACTCCAGGAATATCCATCCATGAGCAGGATGAGATTTTAAAAAACAAGTTCAATAGAAAAGAAATATTTAAATTCTATCTGATCTCTGGGTTTTAAGCATGGGATAAGATCAACTCGCCATTCCCTGTAAAGAACGTCCTGCGAAACCCAACAATTTGGGAGAGCAAAAACGGGGAAACGCCGCTAGTGGTGGAGCCGTACACGACTTGTTTGGAAGCTGAATAGTGCCGAGCACCTGAAATGCCACTGATTTCAGTGGGAGATGAGAGTACTCAGCACTCCCTGGGAACCTGGCTTTTTTTTCTTTTAAAATGAGAGCGCAGTCCCCCAAGAGCCAACAAAGCTCTCTGCTAAGGACGCGTGGATTTTAACAGAGTTGGCAAAGGAGTAAGGAAAAGGGAAAAAGGGAAGAAGACACTATATGTGTGTCTGAGTTGCACAAGACCATCCCAGGCAAAACACAGCAGGCTGTATTACTTTCTCCGATAAGCTAGCAGAAGGCAACGTGGTTAATGAGAGCTGTGTCTGGCCCCTGGGCACAGCTGTCCTCTGTGGCAGAGAACGCGCTCTAGAAAAAACACCAACTCTCTCTGCCAGCTCCTACAAACAATCCTACTGGAAACAAGAGTCAAGCTGGATCTCTCGTAGACAGGCTACCAAACCCTGCCCTGTTAAAGGGGAGGCGAGCGCTGCAACAACAGCTGCTCCTAACAGCGTTGTTACAAATTTATGAAGTGGAAGTCCTGACACAGAAACCCAAGATGAAGTCAACTCCCTTACTCCGTCAAGTGCATATTTTTCTCATTATTCAGCACTTAACAGGGATGACAGCCAAGATTAAATAGTCACTCATCTTCTGCGCCATTATAGCTCCTGCATGATTGCTTCAAATTAAATCTAACAGTCAATGAAATAGTCAATATTTAATTTACTCATTGCAGGTGGCGATTTAGCTCCAGTTACGGTATCATTTAATGACAGAAATATTGGTATTTATCACTTTTTATGAGTCTTCAGAAGATATGGGGTTCCTCCATCAGGCAAAATGTCCATGCAGCTTTAAGCCCTATGTCTCTCTGAGTGCAGATTTGAACGCCGAGGGCGTGTTCCTTTTCCCTGCTTTCCTGGGTACTCACGAGCGGTGAAGAGGCGTAAAGGTGCTGTGTGAGTCTCCGGAGACCGAGTAAGTTAATTGTGACAGCACCTAAACTTCTCTTCTTCTAAGAGCACCCGCTGACTAGCTGGCGGCGCAGAATTTGGATTTAGAAGAACCTGATATACCAATGACAGTCCAGGGCAATCAAGGTTAATTCCTACTCTTTTGACCTCCCTGGCTTACTTACATCAAAGTCACTACACAAGTAGGGGAAGTCTAAGCAGGAACATTTTGGTGACATTCATTACTGACCTTTTGACCACCTAAGAGTTCATCAATGGAAGGGAGATCATTTTCGCCCTGTTTCTAGAGGAGAAAACAAGCTGCAATGTTACCGCTGCCTTTAAATGAACAGGCTACAGTTTTTTGCTTTTTGTTAGCACTATTTTGGGGGATATGCACTTCACCTCCCTGATGAGACAGACTTTACAATGAAACGCCTTCCCCCTGAAAAATGGGGCTTCTCCACCTATCACCAGCTACTGGAATATGGGAAACCTCATCACATCTGACACGGACAGCTTAGCTCTGGCTTAAAGGTCAGAAATTAGAAAGAAAAGGGGCAACCAGGCTGAGCATTCAACTTTCACTCATCCCCCGCCTAGCTGAGAGGGGACTGGGGCCAAGTCTGCCTTAATCCCCCCACACCTCAAAGGAGTATTTGCTTGTATAAAGACCCGTATTCAAGTGCCTCCCTGGGGGGTGAGTGAGGAGGTATTTGCAGGAGAGGGGGGGGAGGCTAGTGAGCATCAGCTCAAAGCTGGTGCAGAGCATCAGCAGACAAGCACAAAGACTTCAGCCCTTCTCCCCCCTTCAAAAGCTACAGAAGCTCGTCTGTGCTTTGGGACCAAGGCAGCTTTGTAGGGAGATGCCTGAGGACGGCCTCCACCACCCCCCCCCAGTCCCCTGCGAATTTCTGCCGGTGGAAAAATGCAGCTGAGTTTTTCCAACATTGCCTCGAACGGGGTCCCTTCTGCACTATGAATACTGGCAGCACATCATTTCTCCCCGCACGCAGGCTCAGCTGCAGGAACTCACACACGAGGGGGTTCCGCATATCCCTCGCCCCTTGCTCCCCACCGGCCTGAAGTGAGAAATCCTGTGCCCGCAGGCAGGGCTTCCCAGCCCACGATGCGGGCGTATAAAAAGTGTCCCCTCTATCTGCCTGCGAAGCAAGGAACAGCTCGGCCCTGAGACAACGCGACAACCTGTGCAATTACATAGTCCATAAAAAGTTTCAGGAGATGTGCTTTTGTTTCCTGTAAGTGATTTAGTTAAAAAGCTGCTTTGGGATTAATTTGGGTAACAATCTGCTTTGCTAATCATGTGTTTGCACATACTTGTTTGGAATTCCATGTGTTGTGTATGTCATTACGGAGCACACAGTTATCATACTTTGCTTTCTGTTAATGTGTAAAGATCTGGTTGAAAAAAACAAGCACACTTCACAAAAATATCTCTGAAATTTTGTCCCTATTCTCCATCGCAAACATTTGCAAATTGGTTGGTCCTGTTGGAAGCGTTTGTACCAAACAAAAAAACCTGGTTTTCACTCAGAAATTTCTCTCTTCAAATTTCTGAACCAGACCAAAAGTATTTCTAATCTTTATTAAACTGACATAAGGGAATAATGAGCTTGATACTACAAAGAATTTTATGCTTCACAACGCTGAGAAATTCTAATAGTTTTTATGGTGCATTGAATTTCCAGGTCCAAACACAGACTGATTATCACTGGGGGGGGGGGGTGCAGCAGAAGAAGGGAAGAAAAGATTTTTGTAGCCATATGCTCATTCTCATAAAGCTGCACAGTCAATTAATGAGTTGAATAATTTCATATTTGTAGCGGTTTGAAAATAAAATTGTGCCCACAGCCAAAGAGGCTTCTTTCCGCTTAGAGATCGATTTTCATCTCTCTGAACTTTGGATGTAAGTCCCTACAAATTGTGGGTGCGTTCATTTATATTTGCGCGTGATGATCCCATGCGAAGAAAACTACAGCGCTAACAATGGAGAAGCCAGATTGTATCTTTGCCCCGAGCACCGTGGGTAACTCTGCCTCCTCAGCATCAGCATCGGAAGAGAATCAAATCTCTGCTTCCCCTTTGCTCCAAGGGATAGTAATTTGCTGCTGATCTACGGCAGCAGTAAATTACAACGCACCAACGCCACTCGGCAGCGCTCACCGTACCCTCGGGTGACCGAGCAAACCCTCTCCCACTCCTCCATCCATCTGATCGCGGCCGTGGGAAGAGGCAGGAGGAGGTGCACCACACCTGCGTGGCTCCTCCAGGGATTTGTAGGTCAAGTGATGATTTAGCAAGGGCTTCCTCGACATTTACTCCGCCTGCAATTTGCAGCCTGACCTTGGGCCGGCCTGTGGGTTGTTTCAGTGTTTACATTGGCTGGGGCTCAGGCCCAGTTCTGTCACCTCAGACTGCTCCAAGATACCCCCAGGCTTTCCAAACAGTCCCGCTGGCACACAAATGCCTTAGCAAGGCCACTAACGGTGCAAAGAAGTTTAGGAGGCATAAAAAGTTGGCCAAGAGAGTGCTTTAAGGATAGCATACTATATTTATCAGCCAGCTCTTCCAAGCTTCTAGCCACAAATAAGAAGAAAAGCCCTGATGTGAGGAAAAGCACAGGTCTCCAGGCGTGCCCTTGGCTGGGAAAAGCATACGGGCTGGGAAAGCAGCAGCAAAAACCTGCTCACCCCGTGTGCAGCTCCGAGCCTTGTGTGGGTCAGTCACACACCAGCTTCATCTGCCCTCAACCCCCTCCGCTTGCTTCGCTCCCGCTCTGCCAGGCATCGCTCCACCCGCTCACCACAACAGCTTGGGGCTCATCTGAAGAGCCCAAGAGCACTAGAAATGACTCCTGAATGTTTGCCAGCGCTCCTCAGCCTGCAAACCTAAAAGCCAACCATTCAGAAACCTCTCACCAAGGGTCTGAGGCAGATTTTCCAAAGGGCTTCACATACTGGGCACCGAGCTGCTTAGAAAATCCAGCTATGATCTTCCAGTGAGAGCTTCGGGTATTGAGCGCTTTGGAAAATCTGGCTGTAAATCCACAGTCCACTCCTTTTGTTTCATTAATTGGCTGTGGGGTTTAATTTCCTCATCTCACTTTCTCCCCTCAAGTGTAATACTATAATGAAGGCAGCTTATAGGGGTTCGTGTTTCTGAGCACAGTTAGATACGCTGCCTGTGGTGATTCACGCACAGAAATATATTCTGGGTTATCCAATGGGCCCCTGGCCTTCAATAGAAATATGCCTCCAAAATGATTTCAAGTCCAAGTAGGCAAATGATTACTTGAATTTTAAATAAAGACATTGCTAAGGACCATTACAGAGATGTTAGAAAAAGACCACCTCTGGCTCGGGAAGTCTCTCGGCTACAAACTGTGGGAGGCTGAGTGAAGTATCCCTGTTTGCCTGCCCTGCTCTAACACCTTTCCCTTGTATCTGTTAGGGGCCAGAGATGGGACAGTGGGCTCAACAGACCTTTGATTTGACCTTGTAAGTCACTCTTCAATTCTCATGGATATTTTTGCTTTTAAGAAGCCAGCACCAGTAAGAAGCAAGGATTGGAAAAATTCAGCCCCGATACTGTTTCAAGTTACCATCACTAAAATAAAAAATACCAACTTGGTAGGCACAGGACAAACTCTGGCATTAGGTTTCCACTTGACTGGCACCAGAAAGAATGCCTAACCTTGACTTTCCAATATTTCCTAGCATTTCCAGAGCCAGAATGATTACAGATACTACAAAGAGTACTCTGGAAATTGCATCTTAAAAGGAGTTTATTTCTCCAAACATCACAGGCAAAAATAGCAAGCTGGATCCAGTAAATTACTGTGGCTGTGACTGCAATTCAAAAATAAAAAGCTTCAGCTTATGTCTTCTCACTAACTTACTTCCACTTTGGGGAAGCCTGCAAAATAGACAACACAAATCTAAGTTCTGTCAGGGATTTTAGAAACTTTTCTTCCCTCCAAAAGAATCTGACCCCTACACTGCTTTCAAAGAAATAATAACCTGGGCCGTGAAGGTACAAGCTAGTATGAAGCTGGAGATCAAACTTTAAAAGGTATTTAAGTGCTTGTGCTCTCTTTGATTTCAACCAGAGTTAAAAGCTATGATATGCTTAAAAACCTGGGAGTACAGTCTTGCAGTGGTATATGAAAAGCAACACTGGCAGCTCCAAATATTCAAAACCTCAAGACCTAGGCCTCTTCCTACACACACACGAACAGAAATCACCTTGAAAATTGGAAGATGTGAGCAAAATAATTCAATAGGCTCCTGCAAATGAATGGAGTTTTTGAGCTTCTCTCCAACTTGAGGTGAGCTAAACACTTTTCCCTTTTTAGCATGAAAGTTTAACATTTGCTGACAAAAGCTGAGCCTTAATCCAAAAAGTATTCACCACTGTGAGATCTGTGATAAAACCATGAGGGCTGCCAGCAGCACAAGCCTCAAAGAGTCCCAGTATTTTAAATTAGGGCATCGGTCGGGGTTTGAAGCCTGGGTTAAATCACAAGCAGTAAAACCTGTGTTTCGTCTCACCCTAACCCCTGTCTGTCAACATCCCAAAATCCCAAAACATATGGGACAGCTAGGAGCATCTCTCCAAAAGACTCCTGGAATGGCAGTAATAGGATCTCCACACTCCCATCAGCCCGGGATGGAAGGATATTGCTAGGGCAAACAAACTAAACGTGACCTTTCCCCTATTTCACATCGACAAGCAACAGACCTTAAATTAGACCAAAAATACAAAACCAAAACAAAAAACTGAGAGGGTCTTGTTGATGTCTGTAAACTACAGCAGGAAAAAAATATGGGGGAAATGTCCGAAAATGCAGCCAATGCTTTGGCTGTGCACTGTGAGAATCCCAGCAGCGTCACTGCCAAGTCACTGAAGCGCCCGGTTTCGAGGTGACGCTGTCCCCCTACAGCAGGACAACCCGGGCACAGAAGGAGAAGGTGGTGGTGGGAGACACGGGGCAGCCACCCCGCTGCTGACAAACACAAGCCAAAACTTCTCCAACTGAATTTTAGGTGATTGATGAACCATGGCAGAATTTGTTCTATTTCTATCCCTGCCAAAAACTCAGATTAGAGACGCTCACTTCTGGAATTGACCCTGAAAACGCAGAGGGAAGCAAAAGCTGATTCCACTCCCACGCGCCCCAATCTCTCGCTCATGCCGTTCTATCTCGCCGGGCTCCCGGGTAATCCTGCATCTCACGCCAACGGGACACGGGGTGAGAACTGCACAGGAGCGTCTCCGAAAGTAAACCAGTAAATTCAGACAGAAGGAGTCACTAAACTCAGTGCGATTAACCAACACAATAAATTCTAATGACCAAGTAGCTTGGACCAATATTTACCAGCGCACGCTGTTGAGTTGATCAGAATACAGAACTCTTTGTGCATAAAAGAGATAGTCTGTTATCACGCCGCAGCTTGTCTTTCACACCACATGCACCACTTACTACACAACTGAAGCACAGCTTAGCAATTTTATTCAGCCGGTCTGCCACAAAAACTCAATTTAAAAACTGCATTATTATAACTTGTGGATATGGATCCCATTAACTAGCTCCTTGTCACTTCATATAAGCACCATTTCTTCACATTTAAGGTACAATTTTAGTAGGAGCTTTTCTTGTCTTTTTTTTCCACCTTCTCTCTCCTGTGTTATCTCAATCTGACTAAACTTTTGCTATCTGCTTCGCTGTACTTTTGCCATCCCTCTGGCATTTTAAGACAGGAGGCACATTTTTAGAAGCCTGTTTGTTCACTGGAGAGGCACATCCTTGCTTAATATGAAGGCAAGGGGGGAGGAATAGCAGGGAAGGGGTTTAAAGACACTTTGTTGCTCTCCGAGATTCTCCATCACTCCACAATATCGCATGAATGCTGAACAGAGAACTCAGAAACTGGCATTTCAAGGTTCTCGGTTCCAGGCAGAGAGTTTCATTCCATCAGAACATGAGACATGAACCCCCTTTAGCATCAGGTAGCCCCTCCAGTGAGCCAGGTCACCACGCCATCCTGTTACCTCTGCTCCCCTATCTCCTCCTCATCTCACCGGTCTTTTTTTTTGTAGGAGCTAAAGCTCAACTCTGTGCTAATTCCATTGTCAAAGCTCTGCCAGCCCTTCCCTTCCAAACTCTCTTTTTTCTCTCTTTTCATCTGGGACTTCTCATTCAGCTGCTTTAGAGACAGACTGCTCTGAGCTGAAAACATGGGAAGCATTATCAATCCTGTAATATTTTCATCCATCAAATACGAAATTATTTTGCACTTTGAAAAACGCACTTCAGCACAGTTCCAGCTCATACACACACTCGGTAAGGCAGAGTCTGACCATTTTAATAGTCTTTATACTGTGCCCTTTTCAATTTCCAGCTGGGACAGTGGCCTGAAGGCTGCTTGAACTTGAACCACAGCCGGAAAGCCAGGGAGAAGCGGAGTGCCAAAGTGACCTACATTTCTCTCACAATTCCTTAGCTTGATAGAAAATCAGCCAGACGTGAGGCAGGATCTCAAAATCCTTTGGCTTCATCCTGCGCTCTCAGAGAACCGCAGTGCTGAGTGGAGAATAATAAATAAGGTGCTCTGATAAGGGGTGTCCTGGCAGGAGGGTTGCACAGGCTGGAGGGTTTGTGTGAAGGGCAAGACTTAGTGCCAAATGGGACTTGGTCCCTACCACGACCATGTCGGCATTTTTACAGGATCTGTAGCCAACCAAAAATAATAGAGTAACATAAGTACGTCTTTGTATTACAAAATTACATTTTTCAAAACAAATGCTGTTATCTGAAAGCTGTGTGGGTATGGGGAATGCCTCATTCATCCTCATACACTGTCTAGGCTAACAAGGCCAATAAGAAGTCAATTTTAAGTCAATAATATTCGCTCTTCCTACTGCTTGCTTCTATTTCGCTCAGCTTAAGCACTGACAGATCAGTTTCCAGTTATAGACAGCTTGTCATAATGCTGCTGGACACTGGAACATGCTACTAAAGCCATGTGAAGAATGTCGATCCCGGCCGTTAGTGACATTTTAGTTCCAGATTAGTAAGGCTGAGATATAAGAAAAAGGGCAAACAAAGCCTTGACTCTCTACACTTGTTCCCTTTGAAAGAATTTGAGTAATACCTACCCACAACGTATCAGTCATGCCGGGTTTGGAGGATTTTTACAGCTCAAGAAGGAATTCTAAGACTGCTGACCTGACTTCTCTCCCCTAGCACTTGGCCTGCACAGGTAAAATTACTGTTGTCAACAGGCCGTTGCCAACGGGCCGTTCTGAATTTAAATAAAACTGAAGGCAGCATCATGCCTTATGTCATGATCCAAAACCACTGCGTGTAAGTAATGAAGAGGTCACGTATGGTGTGTGGCAAACCACAAAGAAGACAAAGCCAGTTCCTAATTGTTAAAGTGCATGAAATCATGCTAGTATGTATTTCTAATTACTGATCCTACTGAAGATCTCCTGAAGGATCTGCATTGAGCTTTGACAAATGACTTTGAGATCTTGAAAGTCCAGAAATTACAAAGTTAGTCACAAGAATGCAGCCGGATTTTTATTTGCCACAGCATCACAGCCAACACACCAACAGCTTTACTATATTTGTAACACGGCCAAGCCAACAACTTCAAAGTTGCCAATGTGACTGTGTGCCTTAACCAAAACACGGACTGGGTGGCGCAAGGCATCTACGTTTTGAGAGACAAACGCAGAAAAGCACTAATAACTATGACACGCTGTTATAGGGAACCCCTTCCTTTTCCTATCTTTGATCTCTCGCAAATATAAATTAGCGCTTTCAACACTCGGGACCTCTCTTTAAAAACACCAATAAACTGAATGATGCAGCCAATGTGACTTCTTGCTGAAGATGATGGGAATGCCTTCACTGGGAAATGGATAACGCCCACAGTGAAGAAGCCACAAGGCTGCAAGGAGGAACCCACGGGTCCCGGTTCCCAGCCCTGTACACTGCTCATGGACAGCATTTTCCATAAGCATTTGTGAACTGACACCCAGACTGCACGTCAATAGACCCTGGTTAGAGTAAAATCAGTTAACAGTAAAACATTACACAGGTGAAACCCACAGCAAGGTAATTCTCTCTCAACCTGGTCATTGTATTTCCTTGACATTCAAAATATGGGATGACCAAGGGAAAATAATAATTTTGTAGAATAGAATTTATAAAGTCTAGGTTATTCAGCCCAATACGGTCTCATGCAAATGAAATGGGCTTCCAAGTGATCCTCACCTCCTGGAATACCACCTCGCACGTGGCTTGCAAAATTCTTTACATTCTACAAAAAAATCCTGCAGCAGTTGACCATCATGATGAAGTATCAAGGACCTCAGTATACCTGCTCAAGTTCCTCCACTACCAGTCTGTTTGGAACAAACTCCACACCTAACACTGACCATTATTAGTGATACATGTACATAGGTGCCTTACCCCGTGCAACTCCTTTACCAAGTGTTTCATGTAAAAAAAAAGAACAATTTTTTTCTTGAACATCATTTGCTCATTTAATTACCATCAGTATGTGGGATTAAGTATCTTCTCAAAAGGAAAAAAGAAGACATTGTAGTACTTCTAAAAAGAA
Organism: Athene noctua; assembly: GCF_965140245.1. NCBI lineage: Eukaryota > Metazoa > Chordata > Aves > Strigiformes > Strigidae > Athene > Athene noctua. Next base: position 2,075,714 of record NC_134039.1, read on the forward strand.
ACTTTCAGTATCCCATGCACTCAAAGACAATATTTTAGCATAAATATTCCTTTTTGCAAAACAAGAGTTGCTTTCATCTCTTTGCTGCAGTTAATTGATACATTTTGGCATGTCAGAGCACCAGGAGGGGGGAAAAAAAAAAAAAAAGACAAACAGCCTGAAATTCTAACAAAGGCCTAAGAAAACCTTTTCTCCTTCTACATCCTGTACTTATTCTTTCCACGCCGGTCCCAAAAACAAAAGCCCAATTTTCAAGGCAAAGGACACCTAGGGGGACTTTATAGGCAAAGCATTTGTCTCCTTAAAGTCCTCTTTCACCACATTAAACCAATGGGTAATGTTAATTAAGCCGTACAAAACCCCCTCCAAATCCATTCCTCTCATTAAAGCACTACAACAACAAACCACTGGCATGTTCCACTGATCTTTAAGAATGTACACAAAAAGGCTGAGACTTTTACATCTTGCCCATGTTAAAAAAATGCAGGGCTGGGGACTAGTTATTAGGGAAAGTCCCAGGCTGGGAGCTAATGATATGCAGGCTCGGGCTGCTAGAGGGAACACGCAGCAGTAATCACACGGAAGAACTGTTACTAAGGCAGATATATTGCTTTGCCATTGTATCTATTTAGTTCTCCACTAGCCTGTCTCTACATTAAGACAGTTTAGAAAGGGAAAGCTCTCTGTTTTAATCAGCTTAATTCAGTGGGCAGTTAAGAGGATGCATGAAAATGTTGCTCTTTTTTTGAAAAAAAAAAAAAAAAAAAAAGTTACATATTCTTTTCACTTAGCTTTTAATTAAAGGAAGAAGAGGTGAGTTCTTAGATGGGAACACGCTCAAGACACGGAGCACAGCACTTAGATGATGTCTTCCACACGCCAAGCCTGAGGACGGACTGTGACCACTGGGGTGCTGCTGCACTGGCCTGATTTACTATGGCTTCTGCTTCAAGTGGTCGTCAAAGCAAGTTCAGGCACGGTTCATCATTATTATTTCATCAATTAAATGCACTATGCTCAGCTGGCAGGCAGTGAAGTAGGCTGTCACAGATGCATCCAAATCCAGGTCAAAGGGGGTCTTTGTTCTTCCAAAATAAAATTTAAAAAAAAAAAAAAAAATCCACTGTGGAATGAGACGTTCCATACTAATCAAAATGGAAATGGTGGAAAAAACCAAAACCTTAAGATCTAGCAGAAGTTGACCAAGGGGAAAAAAAATAACATACTTTAGTCTCTGTTATTCACTGGAAACACTTTATCTTCTTGGGTTCGAAGAAACTTCCATTAGGCAAAAATTCAATACTTGGCACTACTTCAGCAAAATGCCCTTGCTGCAAAAGGCTCGGAAAAAATCCCAGGTATTTGAGGAATTTTTTTTTCTTCCCCAGAAATCTTACTGTTTTGTTTTGAATGCAGGACACAAATGAACGATACTGCCCAGTCCCTGGAACACCCTCTAAACCTCGCTGCAACCCAAAGCTTCTGCTCCGGGCAGCTTTGCTCTCCCAGGGTGCTGGTAGAGGTGCAGGGACCTCAGCAGACCTGAACCACACGGGTTTTCTTCTCTGTGAAACGGCACGGAATTCCACAAAACTCCTTTACAAGCCATGTCACCACAGCTCGGGCATTGCTGCTATTTTTAAAGCACCCCTTTCCTTTGCCCCAGAATCTGTTTTTATCTAACCTCGACCTTACGGGTACGTTGAGTGGTCAGCACCGCTGGCCTTTGGAATCTAGGAGCTTTGGAGCTGTTTAAAGTTTGCGTGGTGGCTGTTCTCACAGACTGACGGCGATTATTTGAGGCATCAGATGGATGACAAGAGACTTTTCAAAGGAGTTCTGTGTATTTTGTACCTCAGTTCTGCTAGCTCCTATCATGAATATTCTCACTTGTTCCAAGTGATTATATGCGTGGCTTTATACAACATTGATTGTAGGGGTGGGTGACAAATATGTTTTCTTTTCAGAGGTTATCAGCTGACAAACAACTACCATTAATCTTGGCTCTCCATCTAAGACATTAAGGATTTAGCCCCAATCTCCTTCAGTAATACATACTGGAAAGCAGTTCAGGAAAGGAATGGGTGTATCCTTCCTTGAATGGCAGCCAATGAACTAAGATGCCAGGCAGGAGGAGGAGAGCACAGCCAGCATCATTAAACTAAAAGCCCAACCCACACAGCTGACAGGACTTCATCTGATCATGAGCAGCAGCTTAATCTTCACGGCGACAGCAGAAAGCCAGGCCAAAGAGGCTCTGCTCTGCATTGCTGAGGAGTCTCGGTATTATTTTTTTTTTTCTAAGTGGTAAGATAATCGATACTGAAAATGACAATAATCAATAACCATTCCAAACCTAATTACAAGCCATTCTCCACTCATACTAAACCATCAGTATCATTAACAAAAGCCTGTGTGCTCTGATCTTGCTCCCCTTTCAATCAATAGATTTCAATGGGTGCAGCTAGAGTTCCTGGTCATAATGTTGTTGTTCAGTCCTTTCTCCTTGTTTTGTATCAAAGATGGCACTCACTGCTTTCCTCCTCCTAGCTACAGCAAAGCTCTGGCCCCCCAAAATGGCATCTCCCATACGTAAAGATGGGAGCATGTGCAATAACTTGGGTGGAAATGACACGGCAGCCTTTTCTACGCATGCATGTCAAAGCATTTGCACGTTAACCGTCACATTAAAGCAGAGTTCAACTACGCTCAACAACAGATGGGGACAATGAGGCCAGAGACATGCAGTGATTTCCCCACAGAGATGAGGAACTGGAAGCTGGACACAGTGTTGGACCATACAGTGTTTTGCTTGGGGTATTCTTTCAACCCCAAGAGCCTCTTGAGAGCCCTGCCTTTTACCTACACACAATACACACCTATCTGCACATTTTCTAGAGCTTAAGCCAACGATGAATATGGCTTTGCTCACAAAATTTGAGCATGGCCCTTCTGGTAAGGGTGTAAGGAAATCAGCATCTTCTATTACTACAAGATAAGGAAGGGGTTATTCAACGGGGAAGGGGATGGGAAAGGGGAAGGAGAGGAAAGGGAAAAAGGAAAAAAGGAAAAAAGGAAAAAAGGAAAAAAGGAAAAAAGGAAAAAAGGAAAAAAGGAAAAAAGGAAAAAAGGAAAAAAGGAAAAAAGGAAAAAAGGAAAAAGGAAAAAAGGAAAAAGAAAAAGGAAAAATGAAAAGGAAAAGGAAAAACGGGAAAGGAAAAGGAAAAGGGAAAGGGAAAGGGAAAGGGAAAGGGAAAGGGAAAGGGAAAGGGAAAGGGAAAGGGAAAGGGAAAGGGAAAGGGAAAGGGAAAGGGAAAGGGAAAGGAAAAGGAAAAGGAAAAGGAAAAGGAAAAGGAAAAGGAAAAGGAAAAGGAAAAGGAAAAGGAAAAGGAAAAGGAAAAGGAAAAGGAAAAGGAAAAGGAAAAGGAAAAGGAAACGGAAACGGAAAAGGAAAAGGAAAAGGAAAAGGAAAAGGAAGTTTTCAGTTGGAGGGGACCTACAACAATCACCTAGTCCAACTACCCAACCCCTTCAGGGCTGACCAAACGTTGAAACATGTTATGAAGGGCACAGTCCAAACGAGAGCCACCCCTGTGCCACCACTGCCCCGGTCCTGCCGTGGGAGCTGTGCCTGTGCCCACAGAAGTGGCTCTGCATGCTGGAGCTGGGAGACCTCAGCTGAGACCAAGACCCATCAGAGGCCCTGTATAAACTCAGCACCAGGCTGCCCTTTCCCCCAAGGCAGATGAGAAAAGCCAGGCTGCTCAGAGGAAAGGATGCACAGGCAGGACAACTGACTTGATGCCAGAACAACTCAGGAGCAGAGCTAGGGGCACTAAAATCAGAAAGCCTTGCCTTTTTTTTTTTTTTTTTTTTTTAACACAGGAGTTTCAGCCCATGACTCTGATTCCTCACCAACTGTCCACAAACATTCCCCCTCAAATGGCTCGTTAAGCCCAACCTGCTGGTACCATTTACACATCTCTCCTTGCTTTCCCCTCAAAGACGCAGCTACTTCAAAAAATAAGATGTACTGCTTTGTGCTCTTACACAATAATACGCCACTGAAAACCTACTGTGGCTTTTGTGTACTGTAATAATTAGAGATATAGATTGTTATCACTGGGCTGACCACGTACAGATGTCAGAAATGACCAAAAGCTTGATACAAAGGCAGCGGTGAAAAGAGACAGATCTTCCAGAGATGTGGGGAGTTGTGGTCTCTGAAAAACAGTGATGCTTCTACATACTGTTTCCCAGCTGATCCCGACATTTCTTGACCTCCCAAGAGAAGCCACAGCTCTTGGTACCTCTGGTGACACCACCACTCTCCAACTCAGCGTCCTGGCACCCACTCCAGTTCTTACAGCTCCAACCACAACGGGAGCAGAGCAATACCAAGAAATCATTTCAAAAACTGGCTGAACATCATTCCTTGGATTTCAGCACCATCTCAGATCACGTGTCTGGATGATATAGTACACTTTGCATTTGCTAGTAGCCATGGTTCAGAATTCTGCTAGCAGCCATAGTTACCACACCTATGGGGACAATTATGAGGTTTCAAAAACTGGTCGAACAAGACTTTGAATCGTGGTCGAGTTAAACTTGATTACTGATAAGAAGTTTATTTTAAAAAGCTTTGATCTCCAAACCCTAGATAATAAGTAGAACACCCTGGACCATAAAAGAGAATGTGTGGGTTTGTGTTGAGGAGGCAGAATATCCTGGACCATAAAAGTGAATGTCTGGGATTACTTAACTTAGCAAGGAGACTAACTTTTGGTGTCCTGACAGTGAACTACCTTCATTATAATACTGAAAAACCCACCCACAGGTCAAGAAGATCCCTGCCCAGGTTAAGACCCTTCCCCTGAGCATGTGTAGTAGTAGAAGCATTGAGTAAACCGTATTATAATTGTACATTAATCACTAACCAATCAGTATCTAATAGACATGTTTGGAAAAGTTTTGCTCAGGATGAGTTTGGTTAAAACACACTGTTTCAACAAAGCTTACCCAGCTAGACCTTGCTGTCGTACACACTGACTACAAACTCCCCAGTGGAGAGGCAGCATGACAAGAAGTCACACAGCACAGTTACCAGTCAGGGTTTGCATGAGAAGCTACTACTCCTTGACAGAAGACTTCAGGATACCTAAGGCTTTACTGGAGTTTCAGTATTATTGGCATTTTCGCAACTGCAAAGAACGTGGTTTACTTGTCTTAATTTAAAATTAATTTAATTATTCACAATAGATATAATATTCATAAAATATAATAAAAATCTATTATCACACGTGTCTAGAAGTCAGTTCATTATGAAGGTACCTGACTGTATTGTTTCAGATCATAATAACACCGTGTGCTAATTTTTATTATAATTTAAGGTAACTTAGACTGTAAGATCTCAGGGTTGGATCTACCCTTTTTGTTCTGCATTTCTGTAAAGAGCAGGAGAAAGGATCTCGAGCTGTGACTGACAGCTGTAGGAATCGCTACAATACTTACGAAGCAACAACAATGAAGTACCACGACTCTGTGTTCCCATTACTTGTGTTAAAACGCCACAGCCTGATGCTAGAGCATCTCTCTTGTACATTTTAGCATGTTATATGACAGAATATCAAGTCATCCTTACTCTGTCCTGAAGTGACGGCACAAACACAAGTATAAGCGAAGGACAAAAGCCCTCCTTGTGTTTTGAAACAAAACAGATCAATCAAAACTAGTGCTACAAGCAGTAAACTGCAGCAATCACGAGCCTGTGACTAAGGCCAGACACGAATGCAGAGTTAAAGACCATCTACGTGGCTCAGTGTTGCGGTTCCATATGAACACAGGCTTGATACACCTCCAAACTTCCATCTTTTAACTGTTTCTGTGTATGCATAATAGCTATTTCTGGGATAATTACAACAACTCTGCAGTGTTTTACTGATTTTTGAAATACGCACAACCATGTATTAACTTGGAACAGCAAAATATTAACACCACTAATCTGTATGAACACACCGAACTCCGTAACATTTAACAGACATCCACAACCTTCAGCATTAGTCAAACAGCTGTACACATGCACTCAACACAACAGCGGACTATAAAACACGTATCTTGCCAGTGTTTCATTTCCATTAACCCTAGAAAAGGAGATGTCTGCTGGTTCAGAGTTCAACTGCTCCGTGTTTTTCAAATTTCACAACAAACCATGCAAACGACAGCCTCAAATCAGAATATTGTCTTTTGACAAATTGTCCAAAACCTCCACGTATTCTTTCTTAACATAGATGAATTGTCTAGCGGCCATTAATTTTGCAAAAGTAAAACAAAATTGAAACTCAATTAAAAAAAAAACCAAAACTATTCCAATCTTTTATAAGAAGCAGATGTATAATATAGATATGGAAACTGCAGTACTGCATATTAAACACAGAACTGGAATTAAAATACACATTAAATGTTCAACAAAATGGCTTCAGAGGAGCAACTCCTGTCTCCTGGATGAGGACACTCAGGTAAATACATTTAGTTAGGGACTTCTGTGGGCTTCCTGGGCAAATAATGGGCTCTAATCTCAGTTATTCACGATGAAAAGAAGGCAAAGTCATAAAATGGCATTAAAGGCACATTATCTGCCAATACAGCCTGCTTCCAACGTGATTATTACTTGTAGAACATCAGCTTTAACAAGAAACCCATTTGAAATCACTAGATTTTTTTCATTATGTTTGTTCTGCCATAAGCCAGTTACTTGTGGTTCCTGCACCCCTCTTGTTCTTAACAGCATCAGAGAGGCCGCTGTCGCAGGGGGAACACGGGTGGGCCAGTACCTGGCAAACAGCTCGGGGGCTCCCCGGGGCTCTAGTAATGCATGGGGAGAGCTCTCCTGCTCCAAGATAGGTCAGATTAACAACTAATTCAAAAGCGCCTGATATTTACCTCAGAGGTCTCTTGGATATCGGATAAAAAGTACTTCTTTATTTATTTTTTTTAAAATAACTCAAAAGAGTATTTAGTTATCATTCATACACTTATATAAATATATATTTTTAGTATTGTTGCTATTTATGTGTTTCCAGGCATACACTTAAATTCTTTTTGCAGGGAGCAACCTCTACGCCATCGTTACTGGTCAGGACTGGAAGCTGAAGCTCTGGCAAGACAGATCTCTGGTTAGACCTCACTTGGCTCTTTCTGTGAGGACTAGTTACATGCAATAAATACATGAAAGCTGCGAGTCTGGTATGGGCTGTCAAGCAAGGAGCTAGATGAAGCAAAATCTATACACAGTAATTGAGGTTTACCGGCTGCATCTTTATTTGGGGTGTAAGATTTGCATTGATTAAAGGGCCCGAGTTTTATAAACCATCGAACAAAGCAACCCTTTCAAGATTAGGCACACAAGCAGGTTTCTGAAATCCAGTTTGGGCTGCATGAGGGCCTACCACCCAGAGAATGTGTGGCCCCCAGCCTGTCTGCCCCCCTACATTACGTGTGTCCCTTTCCAGAAGGGGCTGTTGGGCGTTGGAATGGGCTGCCCAGGGCAGGGGGGAGTCCCCGGGATCCCTGGAGGGGTTGAAGAGTCGGGCTGAGCCAGCGCTGAGGGATCTGGGGGAGTTGGGAACGGTCAGGGGGAGGGTCATGGTTGGGCTGGAGGAGCTGCAAGGGCTTTTCCAACCTCGACGATTCTGGGATTCTGGGATTCCGTCCCTCACTTGTCCAGCGCTCAGTCAGTCAACCTGAGGGCCAGCAGACATAAATGATGCAAAACTACAAAAGCAGAGAGGGTCCTAAAACTCACTGTTTCCACAGATCATCCTCACACCACGCTGTTGGCAGAAGCTGAACGTGATAGCAGAGCTATTAAAAGATTTCATCCACTGAAACATATTTCTTTTCATCCCTTTCCAAAATCCCAAGGGTCAGTACATACTACTATATGCTAAATGTTCCCCAAGAACATCACGGACCAAGATTTTACAGCCATGCACACAAAAAAGCCCTTAGAAGGGAGGCAGTCATGTGCTGACACACTTGGCAGCAACAGTGACTGCATGAAGACAAACCTGCATGAACGAGACATTAAAAATTCTGGAAGCCAAGAAAGATCCCAAAGCACAAACTCTGACCAGCCCATGCCTAGGGGGAGCGGGACATTGGGAAATGGGGGATTGTTTTTTCGGGTGTACTGAATGACATCCGTGGGTGCAACGGCACCCAAGAACTGACCCTGCCAGCAAATTCTGGATGCTTGCTTCTGTTCACTTGACAGCAGAAGCGTCCTGGGTCTTACTGGCCCAACAGCAGTGTGGGACCCCAGGAATTCCCAGAAGAGAAGCCGGTCTGCAAGGCTGCATTTTGGAAAAAGACACGGTGATTGGGATGGCTGCTGTTATTCTTCTGATGTGTTACAGTCTTAACCAAAATAGAAAGACAACACACAAAATGCTGTTACAATAGGATAGCATGGATTTTATTTGCTCCCCTTTGCAGCTGGTACTATTTAAAGAAGCTGGATGGAGGCTGTGAGCTTTTTTTGCTGTTAGTATATAAAAGCAGCATCTATTGGGAATCGATTATCCTGCAACAGGACTGGATTATTTTAATGAAACAAGACTTAGGCAGAAAAAAGATTCCTAATGTCTGCGCTCACTCTGAAGTCTCAATGTTGCCTTAGAGGCGACGAAACTCTGAAAGAAGCTTAGAGGACTTCAGACAGTACCTGAGCTAGAGCACCTTCTCTGTCTACGCATTACAAATGGAGAGGTAGAGACTCTGAGAAAGCCGTAGGAAAGCAAGCGGGAGTGCACCACTCAATAATGACACCAGGGTTACTGTCACTTTAACAAGCCTCTACTATAGTGCTATTATCATTCAAAGCTCCTTATCACGCCAAGTGCAAATATTATGACTAGCTGAACATCTAGAGTAATCATTGCCGTAACTGTGTATGTATATTTGTATTTAATATTGAGGGCTGTTGCTGTCACCAGGCTATAAAAACCAAACTGGCATTAACATCAGCGCTGAGGATTTGCATAATGCTGACAAGGATAAAGACTGGCACGTTGCTTGATGTGCGCTACGCAGGCAGCTTCTCGGTGCAGCGCTGAGCAAATGGCTGACCAACACCGGCCAAGATTAGAGGGTTTCTCAGCAGATGCCAACTTGTCAGCCAAGGGAATAAAAAAAGGGGCATAGCAAACAAGCTTCCTTCAAAAGAGAGGGAGCCCCATCCGCGACGCTCCCAACGATCTTGCGGCTGCCTCAGTCAGCAACGATTAAAGAGTTACAGAAGATTAACAGAATCTGAGTTGGAACTCCAAGGTGTCTGGCAAACGGGGGTCTTCCCAGGGGGCTCTTTCAGGTGGGGGGCACGGCAGAGCAGGGGCCCTGCGAGAAGGGGCCACTACGAGATCACATCTACACAAGCTGCCCGCGAGCACCTTATTGCAACACATTCAAGAAATTCCACTTTTTCACAGAATCATCCAGGTTGGAAAAGACCTTCAAGATCATCTAGTCCAACAGTCTCTAGCCAGACCCTCAGAGATGAAGTGTAGTTTTCTTGTTTTCCAAAAAAGATCTACCAGTTGGATTTTGGTCGATTTTCAGAGCATGAAAGCCTCTGAGCCGTGCCTTAGCCATGGCCCACTGACGCTGGTTAGTCCTTTGGGATGTTATCCTGGGACTCAAGACCAGGGGTGCTGTGCTCACCTCGGCCACAAAGCTTCACCTTCCAGAGTGGCCAGGGGGTGCCACTGACAGGAGTGGGGGAAAGTGTTGGGCATTCCTGAAAATCTCTCCATCGATCTCCCGGTAAGTAAATCAGCAACATCTTACTGCCTGTGAGACTGCAAAGTTCAGCCCCTTCAGAAGAGGTACAGTGGCTGCAGTGACCCCTCACTCTTACAACTGATGAAAGGGCAAAACTCTCTTAAACATGCAGAGGTATCACTGTTAAAATGTTAAAGTACTGGAAAGACGTGTCAAATTTAGGCCCAAGTTAAATCCACTGACTTACGTCAGCGGCAAACTTGGGTGCTGTCATTAACTACGCTCTGGTCACAACTGAGGTGGATCTTTGCAGAAAACTCCTTGCAGAACAAAAGAAGCAGAAGGATCTGTGAATGAATGTACAGCAGGATCACAGGGAACTACCCACAAAGAAATCACGGACCTGTGCAACACCTACCATTACTGACAGCAGCACCTTACTACAGCTCCCATTTTGAGGAACTCACTTCCAGAAAGAAATGTGCAGAGGGTGTAACAGATTGAAACAGAAGAGGAAGGAGCGTAAGGACTGCAGCACTGGGTGTCTGTAACAGAAGACGGGCTCCGTGTCACAGAAAAGCACCCTTGTTTTGGCTGGATTGTTGCTATCTTGTTTTTCAATGGCACCAAGTTCACCAATATGAACATACACAGTCGAGAGCCCTCAACAGCGGCACTAATTAATTTTTTTTAAAGTGCTGTTAAATCTAAATCAGATTTTGCAAATTGCTACTTGGATCACTTCTGCTGGTACCAAGCAAACGGAACGGTTCGTAACAATGGCACTACTCAAAGTCCGAAAAGCCAAGTGACCCCCCGTGCTTGCTCGATAACCAGAAAACAGCACGAGAGGGCGGGAGGCTGCAAGATTAAAGTTGAAGGGGTTCAGGAGGAAAATGAAGCCAGTGATGTTTATGCTGCTCCGTTGTGTTAGGAAAGCAAACCAGCAGATTTGCTGTCCTAGAAAAGGAGAGGGAATTTGCAGAAGTTTCCGGTGCACAACTTCCAGAAAGCAACTGCTCAGGTGTAATATATAAAACGCAGCTATAATTTGTAAATGTTTTACTATACTCAAGTCTTTTGGATATACACCTGGATGTCTGCAGTGCTAAAACACAACAGCATCATTTCTAATGACCTTGGGGTCATAACCCTGAGCACAGCAGTAGCCAGCTCTAGAAAATCACGGCCAGCGTAGTACTCCCTATCCGTGAAGAGCAGCAAATGTCTGCCCCAAGAGGTAACGTCAGACACTTCTACATTTCTATTCTTTCGCAAACAGACAGATAAATCTACACTGAATATCGGCCTCATTCAATTTTCTAATACAGCTGCATACAGACATCATAATGCACCTGGCTGCATCAGCTTATGTCTGTGTTCATTCCATCTGTGACATTACCCCGTGTGACCTAGCACAGGACGCTGGGCTCAGAAAACACTAGAAAGTAGAAGAGAAAGAAAAATGGCTCTTTTAAATAATAGGCACCATTCCATTCCACCTAGAAGGGCACTTTAAATCAGTATTTCCTAACTATGATGGTAATTGAAATTTAACAGGGCAAGTATTACAGAGCGAATACCGCTAAGTGTGTTTTATATAAAGATTAGATCTAATAAGACACTTGTCATATATTCCACAACTGCCAAATGATTTTTAAAAACAGATTTATTGAGGGTGACCAGCTGTATAAAAGACTGTATGACCTGTAACACTGTAGTTAAAGAAACATTATCGGCTTCAAAAAACAGTGAAATTACTTTATCTATTATGCCTACAAATGGTGACTAACTCTGTTACAACCGAACTACACCAGCAAAGGGAAAACCATTCCCTGTATTTTTCTGTGAGCTTCGTTGTCCGTCCGACAGCAGTTTGTGTCTAGATGGGTTCAGAGTTTTGCTTTTGACTAGCTGTCTCGGGCAGTGGGGTTGCTGTGCTCATATCCATTTACTTCCTCTTGGCAAAAGCCTCTCGGAAGCATCACTGGGGATGCAGAATAAAGCTTTTATATTTTAAAATTACACACTTTAAAATAACTCAGCTGGGGCCTCTATTTTTAAGGGTGTTCAGTAAGTCAGCTTCAAAGTCTTAAAAATTTGCATTGACTCTAAGCTTTATGCTCACGCTGAGATTACATACATATGTATTTAAAAATACATGTGCGTATATGTATGCACAAAAATTAATATCATCAAGCTAAGAAATTCAAATCCCACTTCAGACTTTGAGTTTTAAGATACCGTTTTGAGTGGTTAGATGGACGGTCTTTTGGCCAAGTAACTAAGGAAAGAGGTAGCTGTGAACTTGGGCTCAGCTGATTTGGTTTCTCCAGGCTTTCTACCAGTTTTCTGCAAAGAGTACAGCAGGTCACGACAGGCCCTTAATACAACGTTCTGATCAGTGCAAGAATCCAAGTAATGGTTTTTAAAAACACAGTTTTTAATAGCTTGTTATAAAGCTGTCTCTAATTTCATTTTTAGGCATGTCTCTAATTTTTTTTTTTTTTTTTCATTAATGAAAATTCATGCTCTTCTGTTTCAGAGCTTTCAAAGAAACAGTTGCCAGGGTTGATCACTACAAATGTACACTGTCAGCGTGATACCATTATCACCTCTTCTTAAATTAATATCAGGTAGTTTACTCCATCTCAAGCATATATCCTGAGACAATCAGTTTAATGGCCTATGCAGGTGCACTGCCAAAATCAAGACAGATAGAACAAGACAGCCAGAAGGTTACCTTATGTCTTTTCTAATGCCTCATTTTAAGTTACCTTTAATTCCGCAAATCCAATTTTTCCATATTTGAAGATCCTCGTAACAAGATTTATATAACCTCCCCTTTTTCATTTAAACTACCTGTTTCAGCCGACCAATAAATATGCCACCTTCTACAGTTTCAGTAAAGGAAGTTTTCTACGGGCTGCTGTCATGACGTTGTAGTTTACATACAAATGCTCCAAGGAAGCCGTGCACTCACAGATGGCTTTCAGCTCATTATGTCGCCCAGCTAACTACAAGCCTGGAAGACTCAAGCTAGAGAAAAGTATTCCATTTGCACTGGGAACATGCAGGAAAGCTCAGAGACTATTTAAAGAGATACTGTGCAGTTCCTGTTTGCTACAGCTGCAAAGCCACATGAGCATAATTATTTCAGTGAAGTCTCTTCTGCTGACTAGGTAGATACCACAAAGACAGTGCAGCTGTTGGAAATAAGGTCCAGATCCATAAACATATCTCTAAGCTTTTGATTTCAAGGGGCTCTTAGCTGCAAAATGCCTCTGTGGATCCGCAGTCAAGTCAGCCCTTTCCATCTCTGCCACAAACTCTTAGCGTGACCTTCATCACATCACTTAGCCTCACCTTCTACCTCGCCTACCTGTGAACAGAGGAAAGGGGGACAAGCTTTATCTACAACAAGGGCTTGGGGAGTTTGGTGTTAATTTGTGCTTATTAATTGCTTGGAGATCTGAGGAAGAGAGAGAAGTGTAAAAGCAAAATCATTTTATTAAAGGAAGTTGGAAGACAAAAAGTGGGACAACTTCTGTAATCCTGAAGGAAGGCTCCCAACTGGGAAAGGGCGCACGGAGGGAGGGAGCACTGTGGCACAGCTGCCATCAGGCTTGCAACCAGTCAGCCTCCTTCCATCATCCCTGCCTTCGGCAACACCCCCCCTGAACAACTCCCTGTTCCTTATGCACTCCTCCAATTTATTTCATTTCGCATTTTGTGTACTTCTCCCAACCTCTGTGATTGTTTTCTCCCCGAACAAGAGCAGAGCTGGCACTTTGCTCCTGCTGCAGCTCACGGCCAGCTCTGGGCTCAGTCCTGCCAGGTGCTGAGCTCCCCTCTGAAATGTCCCACTGCCAGAGAAGTCAGCAAACACCAAGGGTGCTCAGAGCCTTACAGGATCCCACCGTCAGAGAAAAAACTCAGCAAATAAATCTCTCCTGACGTTTCTTGACAACATAGGTTAGCTGATACTTCCTTACTTGCTGTACAGTCACCCTGATTTTACACCACAAGCTAACAACAGACCTGGAGAACCGTACAAGGCACAAGGCAGGCAGAACGATCCCCAGTATGCCACAAGGCAGGAAAATCCTTCAATGCTCAACATTACCAGAGCAGTGACAAGGAATAGGTGATCTGCCAGATGAAACACCCGGAGGTACAGCCTTAGTGGTAAAGGATGGAAACATCTCGTCTCCAGAATGGTAAGACAAGAGTCTATGTTTTATTTTTTCTAATCAAAATTTGACTCGTAACTTCACCTGGCTGGAGATACGCACATACTTCTGAAAGAGCTGATAGGCATGAAGTGGTTGGTCATGCAGTATTCTCAAGAAAGACCTTTCTTTCAGAGCTAGCTGTCCAGAAATCTTCAAATATTTTTCATGCTCAATTCCAGATGTTCAACCTCTGGCTTTTGCTACTACACTAATAAGTAAGTAACTTGTGTCACACATTTAAATGATCCCTTTTGCTGTGACCTGCCAACTGATGGAAGCACTTTGTAGAGTCTGTAAACCACGGTTTTGAAACAAGGAGTCAAACACCTGTACAAGAATATAAGATGTATGTTTAGGAGAAACGCAGAAACATTTGGCTTGTACAAATTCATATTTCTAGCTTATCTGTCCCCAAACAGCTCACAGATGGTGCACAGGTCTATATTAATCCATACCATAATGCACTTTATTCTGGATGACTGATAATGGGATTACTGCTCATACACCAAAAGTAAGACATCCAAAATTCTATCTAGTTTATTCCTAAGAAACAGAATGATTGTCAGAGTCTAATATGTTTATCATCATGAGGCTGAGCCAGTGGGGTGAGCTCTATATAGCTCCTGGAAATTAGAGAGTATGATCGTGTCACAGGATTCACAGTCATCGTGTGATAGAGCAACCTATGAGAAGGGACACGCCATCGGAAAAGTGATTCTCTTTGGAGCAGTAACTCCCAGGAACGTTTCGGGACCCTGGAACTAACAAAGCACTGAACACGAGGGGGTTTACAGACAGGTGAACTGCACCTCTGAACGCTCATTCTCCTCCCCGCTTGCTACTCGGTGTGAGAACGGCCGTTAGGTTTTCACGTTTCTCTGCACAGGGGGGCCTGAGCGAGCCAGCTGAAGGGTCACCTCCTCCCTGGGGGACATGGTCCCCCAAGGGGTTTTACTCTACTTAATCCGACCCCAAGAAGCATCTTGTTGCTACTAATCCTGTCAACGCCAGCTGCCCTACTGCACTTCACAGAGACTGAGAGCTGACTGGACAGAGAAACTAGATTCCTCTCTCTCCCTGCAGGCATCTGATCCAAAGCCTTCTGCAGTCAAAGGAGAGACTCTTGTGGTATTTAACGGGGTTTGGATCAGATTTTAAGGACAGGGCTGATAGGCAGTAGCAGGGATGACGGGCTGGGCTGTAACTGTTTCCATGGAGAACCAGAGGCAGTCTCTAGGGCTGTCAAGCATCCATGCGCACATCACTATCTATTTTTCCAGTTTAAACTTTACTTTAAAAAAAAAAAAAGGAGTATTTGTATTTGCAAAACCACAAATTGCAGTAGCCACAGCGAAAACTTCATTAGCAAACAATGACAAGACCAAGCCATCACCAGAAGGAAAGGTAAGAACCACCTCAGGGGTAAAGCACCCTCCTATTTCAATACCCGAGCACAGAAAAACATCTGTCAAACAGTATTGCAGTCTGAAGTAATCAGTGCAACTAATTATCACTAATTGTAATATAGTTTCTGTCTTGCTGCTAATACATTTAGACTTGCTAATCAAATCAAACTATTCCACCTTGCCGTGCTGCTTTCAAATAAACATTTCAGCAAGGATAAAAAATGAAGCTTTGTTCTCATTTTTTCTGTTATGGCTGTCTGGAGAGGCCAGTGGCTTTTTTTTTTCATTTATTTCACACTGCGACAAAAGTAGTAGAAAAAAGCCATGAGGAAGACTATTTGGCACTCCAAATGCTTTCGTTCAGGAGCCAGAGCAGGTGAGCAGGCGCGTGCACTGCACTGTGCTGCCTCCCAGCCTGACACAGCCACTGCTGCTGGTACCCACAAAGAAGGGGAACGGCCCAGACCATCCCAGCAGAAAGGCAGAGGAGCAGCAATTGAGAGGATGTCCACACAGCCACTCTGCTCAGCAGCTCCTGAGAAACCCCTGATCTCAGAGGTAGAAGGTGCTGACTGAACGACAAGGCAGAGTTGTGGGCAAACTGATGAACTAGACACAGACACCCCCAGCTCTGCTGCAAACTTTCCAGCACAACCTTGGCTGCCTGGCTAAACACCTCTGTGCCTCAGTTGCCTGTCTGTGGAAGTGGGATTATATTGTGTCTTTGTCTAAACTGAAAGCTCTTCAGATAGAAAATGTTCTCTGATGCATTTCCGTGCCTGGGTTAACACAAAGAGCCCCCTAACAGGCTTCTGGAAGCTCTTTTAATACAAATAATTAAAACGTGGTTCCCAGAAATGAAATTACATTTGCAAATATATGATTTTCCTCCACGCTAAAAAAAAAAAAAATAAATTAATACAACTTCTTCCTTTAAAAACTGCACCGTTCTACACATTTTTAATAGGTGACCTTCTTACAGGAGACGAGAGATCTGCACGTTCTGGAAAGGAGTTTCAGGCAGGTAAAAAAGCAGTTCCAGAGTACTGATGCTATTGAAGTGAACTCGACTGTTCCACTCACAGCACTGCACAACATGCAGCACAAACTGCCACAGACACCCAGTTAAGACTGAAGTAAGGCTGGAGCTTGCTCCCCAAAGCACCCATACAGCCCTTAGAAATCTTTAAGGTTCCTGAAAGATCAGCCCCTCAAACCCTTCCACTATTTTTTTTTTTTTTTTTTTTTTTTGGAGGACTTTCTCCCAAACTAAATCCAACCACTTCCACGTATGCAGCCAACAGCCTTCTCGGGGAAATGCAACAGCCAACTTTTTGTATTGTGTCACAACAGAAACACATGTCCTCAAAATGCTGTCATCAGTAAATGTGCAGTCACTTAACTCCTGCTCCAAAACGTTAGCCGCTATTTTTACAAATGCAAATACAGAAAAGACCATAGTTATAGTAACAGTGGAACTGTATTTGAATATTTAGCAGCGCCTTAAAAAGCAATAACCAAATTAACTCGCAGCTACCATTAGTTGCCAATTTAGAACAAACGTTTGACATTCCTAACAAAGAAGAAGGAAAACAACTAAATATTTTATACTGGAAAGCGCCTCAGATTTTAATTAATTTTTTTAGTCTTTGAACTTTGCAAACAGCTACTTATAACTGAGTTTACAAAGGCCATTTAAGATTGTGATGTTGTTCTTGAAATCAGTGCGCTTTCACAAAACGCGACTCATTAGGAGTAAACACGCGTAACTGCCAAATTTTCCACATACAAGAAGCACCTGGAGGCTACTGAAGCAAACAGTAATCAGGGAGATGTAAAAATGTGACAACATGATCAAAATTAGCTGAATACAGACATAAAAAAAATCTGACCTGCTGGGGCAGGGTCTGGAGCACAGGTCTGCTGGGGAGCGGCTGGGGGAACTGGGGGGGTTCAGTCTGGAGCAGAGGAGGCTGAGGGGAGACCTCCTGGCCCTCTGCAACTCCCTGCCAGGAGGGGGCAGAGAGGGGGGATGAGTCTCTGGAGCCAAGGCCCCAGCGCCAGGCCCCGAGGGAATGGCCTCAAGCTGCCCAGGGCAGGGTCAGGCTGGCTCTGAGGGAGGATTTCTGTGCAGAAGGGGCTGTTGGGCGTTGGAATGGGCTGCCCAGGGCAGGGGGGAGTCCCCGGGATCCCTGGAGGGGTTGAAGAGTCGGGCTGAGCCAGCGCTGAGGGATCTGGGGGAGTTGGGAACGGTCAGGGGGAGGGTCATGGTGGGGCTGGAGGAGCTGCAAGGGCTTTTCCAACCTCGATGGTTCTGGGATTCTGTGAAGATGACTTTCATATTCCTAAAAAACACAGTCCTGTACCTGTTTTCTCCTACACCCATTTAAAATAGTTGGTTTGGAATGTGGAATCTCTGAGGAAGCCTGTCTCTGCTGCAAGAGGCACTGGCACTCCACTAAGTGCAAGAGTCACCCATACCACAGAGCAGAAATTGCCTGGCAAGCTGTAGACCGGTTCTGTAGGGCACTTCCTAAGAGGTACAACACATCCTCAACCCCCTGCAGCTCAACAGGAGCGTGAGGCACCCATCCCCTTCCTGATGCTTGACACGAACGAGGTGAAAACACAGGCACTGGGCAGATGTGACTTGACTATGACTCTCCTGCGCTCTGGAGTGCCTAAATTCCAACACCCAGGCTAAGTATCCATTTTTAGAGATGCAGTGTGTATCTAAAAGGCTTTCTAAACACCGATGGTAGTGTCAGTTCGAGTGCACAGCTCAACCTACCAACTACACTCACCGGCTTGTTCCAGCTAGAAAGCAGAAAAATCAGTTTCTTGTGCTATCACCAAACCGAATACGCTTGGAAAGAAACAGAAGCTCAGAGAGGCACTAGGATGTGTGGCTGGTGCCTACTGGAAAGCTTCATCCCAGAACTACAAAGGCAGAGACAAAACTTCACCAGGACCTCCATTTGGCCATGAAATCCTTGTCTCCAGCCTACCAAAAATTAAATAAAGTCTACGAAGCAAGCCACGAGACCAACAGCAGACTTCATCAGATCACAGAACTTCCAGACAATGCATGCTTTTTATATAGACTCGGCATCTTAGACGCATGGTTAAGATTCAAGAAATTTAGCAGGGAACCCTTTCGACAATGTAAATCACTGGAAAAAAAAAATAATTAAAAAGTCACACTTTCTCTGGTGGAGCATCACACACTACATCAGAAATGAAGTTAACCTAAGGTGTGTTAAGGAACTGGTGCTGCTGTGGCTTTGAGAAGGAACTGATTCTGCGGATGAGAGCTCACAGATGAGTGAGTACAAAGAAACTGTGTGGGGAGGAACGAGAGCTTGCACAGTACACATCTGTCAGCTCGAGCAGATTTCCAGCTAAAACTCCAACATCAAAAGACACCCAATGGATT
Organism: Athene noctua; assembly: GCF_965140245.1. Lineage (NCBI taxonomy): Eukaryota > Metazoa > Chordata > Aves > Strigiformes > Strigidae > Athene > Athene noctua. Next base: position 2,094,568 of record NC_134039.1, read on the forward strand.
TTGCATGTCTTGCTGAAGGTCTCTGCAACTGTAAATTACCACACTGATTGCACCAATGTATACAAGAAAATCTCTATTTCTGAGAGACAGAATATGGATAATATTCTTCATTTGAATTTCTGCTGATTATTCTTGTAAAAATTGAAGCATAATTTAATATTAGTTACTAACACAGCTATAAATAGTCTTTAGTTAACTTCTACAGAGCCTTGTGTGAAAGAAAGCAAACAAACGGAAAGGTTTTCTTTGACAGGTCCGTGGGATTAATTCACTCTGTGGCACACTGCAAACCTATCAGTAAAACACCAGGCACGTCACATGTTTTCTGGTTGTAAAAAAGTTGCCGTTAAGTTACAGATGACACTACTGATCTGTATGCCATGTGCTGCAAAAATAACACAGCCCAGTTCTGCTTTTGTAAAGAATAGGTTGGACTGAATGGCAAGCCATAATCCTGCACAGAGGTCTTCCTAGCCAAAACACAGCCTGGAGGAAACAAACAAACTTTTTTTTTTTTTTTAAGGTCAGCTTTGGCTGAATAACCTCCCTGAAGTGGCTCATCACATCACTGCAGGAGCATTGTACCACAGCAAGGTAAAAGGTGACCACATCCTCCCTTCAAATAGTAGCCAAAACTGCGAATGTCTCCGATAACCGTGTCGTTGCTGAAGAAAAATAAAGTCTTGCCCCTGATGTCAGTGACTGCAAGAACTGTAATTCTCGTGAAAACAGAGCTCCTTTCTGGGGCTTCTAGAAAAAAAACGTGTCTGCGATACGACGGAAACATTTCTCCTACCTTCATTTGGCCCTTGCCCAATGCATGAGGATACAAAGAGCTCTTGACAATATATTGACCTGAATTAGTCCACCAAGTTTTTCAGACCTCTCCTCAAATCTTATTTCAGGACTGTTGACAGAAATAAACCAGCGAACAGCTGTGTGGTTGTACCTTCTGAAGGGAAGAAGAGCTTTGTTTTTTATTTTTTATTTTTAAAGAGAGAACATTCTCAGTTTCTCTGGGATTTCTGCGTTGTGCATCTTTGAATTTAGGTATTTAGGTAACTTTGAATTCAGGTATTTATATGACCATGGCAAAATTACAGTTATACCATTTATATGTATAAATGTATATACACTGCAACTGGACTATTCAACATTTTGACACTCAGCAATCTTGAAGGTATTTATTCTGAAAGTATATTATGGGGATTAACTGAAACAAGAGCGATCTTCTGCTTCCATTTAGAACTAGGAAAGAAGGCTCAAGTGCCTTAAGGGACCGGCTAGATTACACTCAGGAAGAAACCACCAAAAACAAGGAACTGATCTCACGTCTCCAAAGACACAAGCCGACAACCCAGCCACTAGAACATTCTTTCCACGTCACATCAAATTCACAGCAAGTTGAGACTCACATCATTTGGGTAGCCTGACTTAACTGAGCCATGTTTCTGAAGTGTTTTGAAGGTCAACAATATTACAGAAAGCCTCCTGCGGTGTCTGTTAAAGAAGCAAAACAACACCTATTATAATTCCATTTCCACACATGCATAACTTGGTCTTGGAAACGTCTGTTTGCAGAATTAATTCTGACTCCAGGTTGCCAAACAGATGAAACCTCTCTTTGCTTTCCTTCACTTTGCAGCACCAGCGTTTCACCCTCATCTGAAACTTTCCAGGTCACTGCTTGACCTCTGGCTTTAGAATTGGGGGTTTTCTTAATCTGAACCAAACCCATTCAGACCTTTGGGGATTTCCAAGAGTGAATGTAAATACATTTTCCCCATTTTTAAACCCATATTGTCTCAGCTGTCAAGGACAGCAAGACTGATCTGTAGCCCACTGAAGGCAGTGAAAACTAGTCTAACTGGTAAAGAAGTGGAACTGAATCCAGGCTGAATGCCAGGGACCTTTCAAATGATTTTGAAATGGCTTAGAGTCTGGCCCAGTCTCTACTGGTGATGGCAACACTGACTACATGTGGCAAGAAGAATGTGGTAAAGGTAATCGGGGGAAAAAAAAAAAAAAAAGCCACTTTTGAACAGGTTCCTTGGGCAGTTCCTATAAATTTAGGGAAGTTTAATGAGCACCAGTCCTACTGTCTATTGTCCTTCCCCAATCAGAAAACCCCAGGGGCTGCTGGACTAATGCTGACACTGGAGACAGGAACTTCACTGATCAAGGGCTTGGGGACAGGGACCAGAGGTGCTGCTGTGATCAGTCCTTTCTGGGACAACGAACACAGGGGATTGTAGTTACAGATAGGTTTCAACAAAAGCTCTCACTGTAGAAGCACTTAGTCTGCTTCAGCTGAAGTCAATAGTAAAACTCCTGTTGACTTCAGCAAGAGATAGTATAGACTATTGTCAAGAGCTTTTGAAAATCCAATGCTGCATCATTAAGCTCCACAGCAAAAAGCAGATCTGTTGAGCAAGAAAAGTCTAGCTGTACACGCTGACACTTCTCAGAGCAGAGCTACACTTAACTGCACTACTCCTTACGCCGTAAGGAATACAGCAGAGAGCATACTGGAGAGGCAATGCAACTACAGATATACAACCACATGTAAAACCCGACTCCCTCCATTCCTTACAAGCTTCTGCCTGTAACCCTGCAATGTCAGCTTTGTACATGCAGTGCATTTCCTCCCCTCGCTGTGGTTAGGGTAATTTCAGTTTGAAAATTATATTTTCTTACATCATCTATAGACTCTCTATGCTTAGAAGCATCCCATCTGCAAAGTGATTCACATGATACTGCTCAGATACGAAATTCCAGAATGATCCCACACAATGTTTACTTCTAACTAGTCCAATAAAGCCAGGAGGGAAAAAAAAAAAAAAAAAAAAAAGCAAAACTTCCTTCAGCTCTTTCAGACTGTGAAAATACTTGGGCAGCTTTTCTAACCTGAGAACCACCAGGGACTTCCAGCATCCTTAACAGATACTCTGAGCACCCAGTTGAGTTAGTCCAAGTAAGTCTAAAATAATTACCCAAGGCCCGAAGGTTGTGGTCAACGATGTGAGCCAATCACTGCCTATTTACACCTCTACATACACACAGATTCTTTGGGATGTAACCCCCATCCCCTGCTTTAGCATGAAAATCCATACCATACACCTCTGCAACCCAATGTGCTTATGTGTACCTCTGCATCAGAATAGTTACCACAGAAAAACAAAGGCAGCACCTGAGGAGACAGAAAAAGAAGTTAACTGAGCGCACTTACCATAGCTCTGTTAAAATCTCACCTTTACTCATACTGAGCCAAGTTCTCCACTAGCATAAATGTACTGATTTCAGAAAATTTTAAACCCGCAGAAAATATGACCCATGCCCCAAATATCCCTGTCTCGTTTGCAGAAACAAGCCTCCAGGATGGCAAAAAGCAAATCCCGAGTACCCCTGTCAGTACTGTCGGCAGTCGGAAAACAGTTTCAGCACTCCACCAACTTCTACAGAGTTACTCCTGGCGTACATTGGAATTAGACTCTGTATCACGCTCTCTGCCTCAAAAATTCATAAAAGACCAAGACACAGAGTTAAACTCAACTTCCCCTGAAAAAAGAAGTACCAGCGTCTGGATAGCCAACGATAAAAAGAGTAAGAATCGAAGCAACTATATCCTATCAACCTTAACCACATAGTTTTTCTATAAATTTTACAATGCAGTGGCTATCAGCCGCAGCACGTCACATGCTGAAACCGTTACGGTAGGGAGTACAGTTCATATCTGTACTGATTAATTTTTAGCTCAGAATTTGTATAATTCTATACATTTGTGTAGTTTTATACACTTTTAGCAGGCTAGAGAAATATTAACCAGTTAGTCCATCCTCTCAAACCGCTGCACGGAAGCGCCCTTTCATTAAACTGGTAAAAACCTTCACCAGTTTCAGTTGTGTGAAAGCAAACTTTGGGTCCAGTAAAGCACGGGCAAGCCTTTTCTCCCTATATCTGATCAAAAGAAAATTTTCCTTTCGGATGTGCCCACATGTATCACGGACTCTTAGCTGTTTGAGCTTTTCAAACACACACACACACACACAAAAATAACCGAAGTGTTTATCTGCTGGCTTAGTTCATTAAAGTGAAATTAAGAGCATCTTGTGCCTCCACATCAGCCCCTTTCCTGTTGTCCTCTTCCTCCCATGGGAGAAAACAAATACACTTCTGGCTCTACTTGTTAAAAACCAGATGATAATGTGCGTTGGTGAGGCTGTGGGGACTCAGAGAGCCAAAGCTCCACCAATTCTCCTCCCACTGGACGGCAGCCAGGACCCCGGCGCGTGGCGAGGGGCAGCGTGAGGTGGGGAAGCCTCCTCCTCTCCTCCAGTGAACGCGTCGGGAGGCCACGCAGAGCCTGCTAATACTGCAGAACCCCACAACCACAGCTCTTAAAAATACACTCCTACTTTTTCTAACATTAGGATTGTTAAGATCAAACAAATACCGTTACACCCTGAATCTCCACAGCTAGCACACTGGTACTTCTGTGAAGATGGTGAAATAGCATCTTAATTCCCAGTGCTCCTCATGGCATTTTTTCTAGGGACTGAGGGGAGAGAAGGGGAGAGTGAAAGGGGTAAGTCGGTGCCTTTCGGGGTTGAACTGACAGATAAAGAGGAAATACAGAAACTTTTACGTCAGAATTCTTGAGAGAAGGTGCCGTCTCTTCCAGTTACCATCAATCCCCCTTTCTGTCAGGCTGACCTTTCCGTTATGTTGCACTAAGATTACATCACACTCGCTCTCTTTTCACTTCTCCCTCCCCTTTTCTGGGCCATCCAAACTCAGAAAAGGACAGGTGGATAGGCTGGCCTTCACTGCTGTCCCTTACCGGCAGAAAGAAGAAATAAAGATTTAAATACTGCATGTTGCTGCTTTTCTTTATGACAGTGTTTAACACCCTACCCAAGATTGTTAATAGCAGTTTCACAAGCTCACTCATTCACTTTCAAGCATGCATCTGTACAAACCATGCCATCTTCTGGTGCTTCCTGGCAGCAAAAAAGAACTTAAAACTGTCACCTCCATCTCTGACCGTGTAGGGAGCCCTCTCTTTACCACCCTGTATCAGAGAGCAACACTGCACTCTGCAAAAATGTTTCACGGCTCTTCCGGGTACCAAAATCACAACGAAAAACTAAGTGCCAGAACCTGCCTGACTGTGAAAATACCAGCTCTGTCCTACAAACTAAGCCAGCAACCTCCGCTTTGAAAAAAATCTCTGCATTCAAGTTACTAACTCCTGTGACTGATGTTGCAAGAACCAGAATGGAAAATAATTTTGAAATCAGTTTCTTAATGTGACAAAAGCATCTGTGCATCAGGAAATTTATAACAGCTGGGACTGACTCCCCACATGTGGTAAATAGAGACTGGCTAACATGGTGAGTTACCTTTTCATCCCTTAACATTGTTTTTCTGTATCCTGCAGAAATAGTTCCAAACGTTACAGCTCACAAACAAGTGGCTGCTCTGTGTTTTCTTCCCCTGCAGACAGCCAAGGCTCCTCGACGCCTTCGCATGTCACAGATTCCCCTGGATATTAAGAGACTGGTTGTTTGCTTCCATTTTTCTCAATTGGAAAGTTGTTCCAGAACCTCATTCTTCTTGTTACTTCTTTGAGTCTAACACAAGACCCAAACATCCTTTCTATTGTAGCTGTAGTAAGAGGACCACGGTACAATTTACCTTTCCACATCACGTGTCCCATGAGTTCTAAAGAAACGTTTGTTACACACTGAGCACACCACTATACACTAATCCCTCAGCATCCAGTTCTCCATTGAATTGTGTGATGTAGTCATGTGCTTCTATGCAGACTCATTACTGTGGAGGAGGAGTGTCACGCCATTGAAAAACATCCTGACAGCATGAAATCATGACTGTGTGTCAGGCAAGAATTGTATAAGGTCAACTCTACCTGTGGTATCTGAGCATCTGCTGGGAAAAAGGGCGGGCGGTTGCATTATGGCACAACCCTCACACCATTAGATCAGAGTTAGACCCTACACAGTCCCCAGCCTGGTAAGAGGAAGCACCATTGGCATTTTAATCCCCTACCAGGCTACTTACACAGCTCTGAGTACCACTGAAGGTCTGCAGTGGTAAAGTTTGGGGTGAAGGAATGCTACTTTTTTTTTCAAAAAGGAATATTGGAAGACTACTCATTCGTTGCCTTGTTTTGTAACAGCCAATATTATTTAACACTAAAGAATGGCACTAGTATTCTTTCTTCCAATTACGTTTGCTTACTTTTCTATAGTGAGCAAAATGTTAAGAGTAAACAAAGCCAAATAAGTTTCAACTGTGTTTATGAATCGCATTGATTTTTCTGGGTCTCATGTACTGGATAATCCCACAAACATTAGAAAACTGAAGAGAGAGGCAATAACTCCTACTGCAAAAGCGAGTTTTCTTCAAGAAATATAAGCAGTTCCAAAGTGTCCCTCTAATGTTATATCCAAGCAAAGTAACAAAAATGGGCAGATGCTAACTTCTGTTAACGTACATAAATTGATTTCAGACTGCAACCCAAAATACTCCCATGCCATGGAAGAGACTTTCTCCTTGAGGGACACTGTTCCCAGCCATATTGAGGTATAGATCTTATATCTGAAATAAAAAAATAAAAGCTTTAAGTAGGATTCCAGAATTCCATTAGACCTGAAATGGCGCAGAGCTCAGGGATGTAAAACATTTCTAGCCCTCAAAATAGTGATGAAAAAGAGAATAGGAGTTGGTTCTTCATTCCCTTTCCCTCCAGCACGCAGAATACAGAGGAATACAGCCGGTACACCCATGCTCATGAGGAGGTCAACCGTCTTCCTCTCTCCTCTCCAATCATGACCTGTAATATCATTATAAAGACAGAAGGGCTGGAGTTGAGTAGTGCCGTGTTAACGGCCAAGAGGAACCCATCAGCAAGTAATACATAATAGGTAAACCCACGTTAATGACCACATTCAAAATCAAGAGCTCGCTTCTGAAGTGGATCACCCAGCCATCTGCTCAAAGCAGATCTTGTCCTTTGGTTCGCATCACAAAGTCATCCTGGAGTAGGCCAAGTGGATTCCTTTTGGATTAAACTCAACAGAAGAGTACCCTTCTGGAGCACTCCTAACATGGTCCACGTAGTAACAGACAATCCCCAGGACCAGACCAGAGCTAGCCTGAACCGTCAGGATGTGTACAGTGTCCTCAGCACCAACCGTTCTGCTCTCCAGACCTCCTTCCATGGCACTGCACCACTCACTGATGGGGGCACAGCCACCATCTTCCTCTGAACTCCGAGAGACTAAAGAAAAGGATCTCTTACCACAAGAAAGTATTGGGTTGTGTTTCAACCAAAAAATCCTCCAGGGTGAAGGAGCCAAGGCCATGCAGTAAAGACAAGAAGCCAGCTGGGAGCCAATACAACTACACTGGCTACTGGAAATTCAGTTTTCACTGTACGATTACCTGCACTCCTCAGAGAGTTTTATAAACATACACATTAGATAATTTTAGTCATGGCAAGTGATAGCACAGATGTCAACATCTCTCAGACAACGCTGATCTATTCTCCTACTTGCCCAATGAAAGCTGAGTTTACCTACCTAAACTAAAAGAAGGAGGGGGTCCCTCACGCATTCTGCTAGATCAGCTTTATATTACCTCTTTGTAATATGAACGCATCCATTATAGGAGTTGAGAATAGGTTAAAATTAAATTATTTCGCTTGAAATTACTACACTGAGCAGAGACATCGTAACTCTAACTAGAAGGTTATTCAAACATTTTAACATGGACATCTGAAAATAGAAAGTAGTAATGACACTCCAGTGGAGAACATCAATCACACCTCCAGTTATAGCTGGTAATTAAAAAAAGATGGAGTACATTAGCCTTAAGAAATAAAAATGCACAGTATTTTGACAATTCCAATGACTACTTATTTGAGTCACTTTAAAATTCAGCTCCCCACGCATTTCCTGGGTACACATTCAGCAAAAGTTTGTTCCATGCAAGAAGGGATCAACTTCATGCAAATAAACAGAGTAAGACTGAAAAGTGTGCACAGGAACATCAACCCTCATCTTAACTCCCCGTCTAGCATCAAACTTGCAGAACAGAATTTCTGCCTGTCATCATTAGCTAATTAGTCTTAAAACGTTAGCTTCTGTTTCTGCTGGGAAAGGAGGAAACGTGGGAAGAGGAAAGTGCTCAGACCTGGACCAGCTGCAGGTACACAGTCACAGCCTGCTGCTAGCTGTTCCTCCACAGAAGCTCCTCAGTCTCCCCTTCGCTGGGAGCTGGGAAAAACAATCATCTTCCCATCTCAAACGTCCACCCCTCCCTCTTGATTTCCCATCCCAATACCAGAGCCTCCTTGCTCTGTCCACAAAGAACCCGTAAGCTTAGGCTTCACCCCCTTTGTTCTAGGTATCATCTCTTACTCCTGTTCCTCATGGCCTTTGAGTGGTTTGATCTCTGCACGGTCTGTAAACCTCTTCTGCCAGGTGGAGGGGATTTTTTCTCCTTAAAATATCAAGGGTACTTATGCCAAAACCTTTGAGTTTGGCAGAATCCGGCCCTTGAAAATGTAAATCTCTGTGTCTACTTCTCCTTCTGAGCCATTTCCACTAAAAAAAAATCGTTTTGGATGCTTAGTCTAGACAGCAGACAGTTCTCTCAGAATAACGTTGGACAGGCTTGTAAAGCAACCAAATAATTTTCAAGACAGATTCGCTGCACATTCAGCATATCAAACCAAATTCTCACAGAAGCCCAGTACTCCATTAATGCTAATTTCAAGCTTTTCTAAGGTGAAAACAGCGTAATGGCTTTGGAGGAATAGCTACTACCTAATGGATCCTTACCTTGGGAAGGTAAAATTCCTTCAGTGGATCATAACTCAACAGACTAGAAGAGCTCTGAGCTCAGCCATGTCAAGAATCTGCATTTTAATAGACCTCAGGTCACGTATGTGTCCAATCTGGTGAGAAATACGCATTTAAAAAATTTTATGTATTTACATGATAGGTTGCAGCAGCCCAGCTTACGAATACATATATCTGATGATCAAAAGACACTTTTCAAGCAATAGTGAATTGTTAAGTAAATATGTAGCCGTTTTCAGCCGGTTATTATTCAGACTTTGTTCTGGAATAACATTTTTTTAAAGAAATAACTGCAAATGACACCAAAATCCAAAAGTTTAGCCTCAGTCTTTAGAGAAAGACCAAAGGCAAATGAACAGTGGCTTCAGCTGAAGCCAGCTTAATGAAAGAGTAAGAATTTTAGGGCTCGAGTCAAACGTTCTATCAATGGTTGGCCAGTTTAGGAACTTTTTTAATACAGAGTAGTTTGGAGATTTGGGGGGAAGTTATGTCCACCTGGCCCAGATGCTCGGGAAATATCAACAGTCACAGCTCAACTGACCCCAACGAAACTAGGAAATCTTAGTCTGACTGATGTCAAACCTTTTCCATCCTTTTACTTTTTGGTGAAGCAAAATGGAAAACCATTGGAAATTACAATTAAGGACAAAGCTTTTGCTCACCGCTGTGCCCAGCTAACACTAGTAGAACTAAAAGGTGCCGTACGGTAGAAACACCTTCAGGAAATACATGAGCGGATTTCAGCCCAGCTTTCAGGACTTTGGACCATCTTACAAAATCCGTCATTACCATTCGAGAGCACTCAGTTTAATAGGTGGCAATTTCAAAGAGCTACCAGAGACTGAACTGCAAAGAACCCCAACAGCTCAACTTTAAGAAAATAACTATATAACTATATATTATTTTCTATAAAACCATGAACATCTTTACAGGCTAGCAAATCCATAACAGTGGATGGAATGGACCACCTCATTCTACCTAAGCCAGGAAAATTTCAGCTTGCTTGATCTATATTTGTAACACATTTGGCAAAGACACTCAAAGATGAGTTTCGGGGTAAGTTTATTCTGCCACTCTCTGTGGCACAACATCAGCTACTACTGCCTTCAATTTATTACTCCCTGTTTGCATTACCTTGTGGTCTGGGAGTCCTGGACTTGAATCTCATTAAGCCAAAGCACACAGGACAAAGACAGACCCAAACTCAAATTGCTTAAAAGTCTAGCACTTTTAGGAGAACGACTTCAGTTAAGAAAATGCAAGAGGAAAAAAAGATAAAATAGCCAACTATAGCCAAATTTTTTCAACCAAGAGGCCTGAAATCCAGAGCTTAAATCCAGATTTAGTCTCATAAATAAAAATGATATATCTAAAGGTGCCAGAAATATGAGTTCACGCTGAAGGCCTCATAAGCTCTCTGACATAAAAACTCACAAATGCAAACAAAAATCAGACCCACAGCCAAGAACACAGACACTCAAACTCTGTTCTTAAAGCAGGTCTTCGGCCTTTCCTCCACCTACCTAAGGCATATATTAAAGCTAAGCGTTGGCCTAGATTTCAACCTAAGTTCCATCAGTTTTATGAATTTACACCCGAGTCTCAACATCACTGCAAAGGAGCTGCTGATGACTTCCCTCTTTAATCATCAGAGCTAGTCCTCTCTGTGTGTATGTTTGCACATACACGGGGGGAGGGGGGGGGGGGGGGGGGGGGGGGGAAGAGATGAATCTCCAAAGTCGAAAAAATCAGCTGAATGCTGCACTCCCACACTGAGTTTGGCATATGAAAATCATAGGCTTTTCACAACCCTCAGTTATATTATTCATGCAGAATGCACTCAGCTTTCTATTGTTCCTGCTCTCATTGTTTATAAATGAGCCTTTGCTTCATCTGGGGATGGAAGTTCCTTTAAGTTTCCCTTAGTAAAAGTACTTCTGTGAAGAGCCGCAGTGCTAGCGCTGAGAGGGTTAAAGAAGTTTCAGGAAATGTTTGTGCTTCTGGAAAAAACAGTATTTTCTTTCTTTATTGAAGGAAAAAATGAACAACTGGAGCCGGCTGATTTGTTTTGGCCAATCTGATACACAGGTTCTTAATTGCTTCCTAAATGTTTCGGAAAATAATTAAGATCTTCATTTTGTTCTCTGTTACTGCAACGTTTCCGAAGGAAATTTCTAAATATGTTGTTAAAACTCCTGCTTTTACACCCCACTTAAATATTCCCAGCACTATCACGTCACAAAAAAATTACCCTGAGACATGGTCTCCAAATGTTGTGCATGGCATAAATACTATTTCTCATGACAGGACGTGAATTGTACCGGAAAGTGCCGGTCCCTTCTGTTCTGGCTAATACAGCTGCAGAAAAACATAGAACCCTTTGTCTCGCAATATTGTGGATTTCATGATTTAGCTTGTTCGACAGTTCAGGCTGTCATCATTAATCCTGGTGATTGTGCAAGATTCTGATGCATTCTCCCAGCTTAGAGTTTTTTCAATCCAATTTAAGTTAATAAACAGTGGACTGAATTGCAAAAGAAAAAAAGTAAGTTAATCACATGGCAACCTAATCGCTTTTGGCTTCAGAGGATTTCCTTCTGGTTCGGGTCTAATATCACAGCGTTTTAAAGGTAGGTGGGGCTGTGTCTTTTACTCTTCCATTTGTCATACACTTTCTGCTTTTAAAGTTCAAAGGATTTCTTTTATGCTCCTACTAAGGCTGAGATATTGCAGATCCGAAGGGGACAACAGGCAGACGGTCACCTGACATACTGAAAACAGAAAACTGGAGTCAAATTCATCCATCCATCCGTCCATATTATGAAGCGAAAAGAAACTTCCCTTTTGAACTAAGGGCTCAAGAAACGTTAACAGTTTCCCAGGTAATGGGAATACATTTACATTTTACTAAAGTTAAGCAAAAAACCAAGTCAATCCCTTTCAAAAACCGACTTGCAAATATCAATGGACTTTATGAAATGGATGGGGTTTGTCTTTTTAATATCAGCCCCTAACATCTTAGCTCTTAACGGGAGTTTAATGAAACCGTCCCCAAGAGCCGTATCTCTAAGCCAACAACCTCCACCTTCTGTGGGCTCTCCTAACACCCCAGACCACCTTCATCTGCCCTCTCCTCTTCTCACCTGCTTTTCCCCCCTCTGGTCAGATTCTGATTTTTATCACACCAGTGCAAACTCTGGGTAACTCCAGGGAAATATATTTCTGGATTTACACCTGCCTAGCCAGCAGAAAATGTAAATTAAGCTGAATAGCATTTAGTTTGCTCATAAAAGGCATTTTTTTTTTCCCTTTAATTTATGGGAAAAAAATAATGAAGTCTAGATTCTATGGCTCATACACATCTTCAGTAGTACCGCATTCCTCAACACACCCTATTGAAAAAAAGCTACTCAGAGACTTTTTCACTCAAAATATACAAACAGAACTTGGTCTGCAATTAGTAATGAAGAGAAGAAAAAGTATTTCTTTCAACAAAGATAAGCACTACAGGTCATCTGAAGGGGTGACGGTAGCGCGGTATTTCAATTGGTTGTAAAACAACGGTTATTTTTTTATATATTTGCAGTTTAAGTGCCAGGTTTTGTCTAAGAAGAAAGAAAAACGATTGCAAATGTTCTTGTCACTGCGATATTCCAATTAGTTTTAGAGGAGCGGAAGACGATAGATTAAAACAACCCCGTGTAACAGTGGAGAGTAAATAACCTACAAATCTGGAAACTCATCTGTGTGTGCAACGAGGACCAGCGCCGAGTGGAACCCATACAAGGGAAAAAAAAAGTGCATTGAAAGAAGCTTGGGTTGTTTTTAATTTAAATCCATGCCTATTCAAAACAGTCATATCTGAATTTCTAAGAGCAAGCAAAATCACTATGCATTTACCATACTAAATGCCTTTTTCATCAACTAACAAAACAGAACAGATACAAATGAACCAATCAGGGATTTCGAGTGAGCTATCAGTGTTAGAAAAGCTACTCTGCACATTCCAGTTGAGTCACCACAGAGAAGTAAGGAAAAAAAAAAAAAGGAGGGGGGGGAAAAAAAAAAAAGGGGGGGGGGGGAGGAAATAAATTACTGTGTGCAACTCCATCTGCAAACTGCTTCTCCCGCACTGGTATGTAATAAAATGTGTTGCTAAGATACAAGCTGCTAAAGAAGTTCATTAAAGGACACTTTAAACAAAGCTGCCAGACTCTTTTCCCTTTAAAGACTGCTTATTTGGTTCTGTCCCTTGTGTTTATAATTAGATCCTCTATATGAGAGATTGTGCTCCATTCAAGCCCACTCAGCAGAGAATGTTAATAAAATAACGTAAATAAGGCACGGGCTTAGGTTGTATATATTTATGGGCTACGGAGCTGTTGATGGAAATACATCTGGACTCCACTTGCATTTTTAAATGCTAAATAAAGATTTTCCAAGTGGCTTCTCCCCGAGCTGGAGAGCAGAAATGTCAGCTTCCGTACCCAGCACTTTAACCTAACTTTTAGAAAATACTTTCAAGTAAATAAAACTGGCTTCGTGCCTGAAGTTTGGAGTTCCTGAGATGCCTCTCATATAACCTTTTATATAGGAGCCTTTGTTAGCTACGCTGAAATAAAGGCCGAGATTGTTTATGTCTTTCACCTGGCAATCTTTATTTTTTTCCATCTGTACATGAGTTCCTAGATGAGTGTTAACGATCTGCAGAATTTCCTTGATCTTTAATATATTAAAGACACTAGGAAGTCTTATTTTGCCTCATTTTATTGCCAAGAAAGATACGTTATCAAAGCGGTCTTTATGTGACCTTATATACAATACTTTCAGTCTCCGTTGTAATGTTTTCATGGTAGGTGTATTTTGGCTTTTGTTTTGGCTGAAGGGAAAAGAACGGGCAAGGCGTACTCTGCATTCGCTCGTTGGGGTGAAATCATATCTAAAGAAATAATTTCAGCATTTATCTGCTCGGCACTTAATAACACATGAGATGCATAAATCACAGATGAGAGTTAGTATCAGTGATTATATAGAAAATGTTACTTGTCACTTTGTAACCTGCATCTCATATTAAATTCTGCATCACAGTATGTATATATTTTTAATTACATTTTCAGGCTCATTTACATGCGCATATTGGCTTTCTGCCTGAATGATATCAAAGAGAAAGACCTTATGCTCACACCCAACACACACATACAAGCACATTTATACACAGAGACACTCAAGTCTGAGAATGGAAGCTTCTCTCGTCTTTCTCATTCTTAGAAAAGCTTCGCTTCACCAATAAATCTTTAGGCAATCTTAGCTGATGCAAAGAGCTTGAGGAAAACGGAAAATTACGGAAAATGCAGGTTAATCTCTACTGCATGTCAAAAGTATCAATGATTCTCGCTTGACTCGTGTTAATCAAAATGTAATATACATTTTCACTTTCTGTAACCTTGGAAGATTTGTCATCGATAGCTGAGTTTGCGCAGAAAGGCTCTTCCATTCCTCCTCTCTGAGTAAGAGGTAAGCTACAGCACAACGTACCAACATGATCAAGTTAAATCAATGCAGAAAGGAAAACGACCGGTACACTACACAGATTTAACTTCTGTTCCAAGACCAATTGTATGCTCCTCTTGATTAAACGCAAGCAATCAGACAAACTTTCAGGTGAACGCGCTGTGCTTGCCACAGCTTCAACACCCAGGCTCTCAGGAGTAAATTCCATCTCTAAAAATAAGATTGCCTCTCAAAAAGTCAAATTAACACCACCCATCAGCTCTACAGAGTTCCCAGATACTCATTGTTTTGATTTTACTGCAGCCGCACTCAGGGCCAGTTCTCTGGTTTACTTTCCCTCAGTCAAAAGGACCATTTTGTAGTTTAAACTTGGGTATACATTGAACTCCTCCACGGGTTAAAAAAAGAAAACACCTCCTCTTTTTTTTTCCGCTGTCTCTGTATATTAACCAGAAGGGTCTGCCTGTACATGTGCAAAAAAAAAGCCCTGTGGTACGTATTAGATTTCAATAGATGCTTACTATTGGCAGTTGCAGGTTGTAGCTAGAACTAAGCCGCATCAGCAATTTCATATGACACTCTGGAAATTGCTACTACATAACAATAAGTAGCTGATTCAAAAAAGAGGAGGGGGGGGGGGGGGGAGAAAGCATGTTTAAGGAAGTACATTTTGCCTCAAGAAGAACATTTCCAAATCAAAAAGTAGTACCACCTTAAGTTAAAAAAAAAAAAAAAAAAAGAGATCTGCATACATTTATATACATGCATATAAGGGAAAGGGGCTTAAGGTGATTCAAGGCTGAGGATTGGATAGACCAAATATGAGTCTGTGAGGTTGAAATAACTGTCTACTTTAATGGCAGAAAGACAAATTTGCATTTCAATTAGTCCAATTCTTTTTTTGTTCTTCTTTGTTCTTATCTTAAACTTGCAGCCCATTTTCATACCTCCCTTACCTCCAACTACTCCGCGCGTACAAATTGCCCTCTTTGACATCCTGGCCACAGATACACCATTGACCACGGCCTCCTCTGATCGATTTGCAAACTTCTACCCTTTAACTCTATCGATTAGAAATTGTGTTGATGCTTCAGATTTTGTTTTGGGGGGGCGGAGGGGAGAGGGAGGTATCATTTTATAATCAAGTACAAAAATACCGCATATTTTATCTTTGATCACAAAGAGAGAGGCATAGAGGGAAAAGTTAAAAGTAACTCTGTATTAACGTGCCTTTATACGCCTTCATGCTTTCAACTTGAAAATCAAATCTGGAATGAGATGAAAAGGGATTTTCTCTACTTGAACATACCAGAAGTGTTTAGAGGGATGCAGTATCCCACTGGAAATGCGATTTTAAATCACCATTGAGAACCCCTTCGCTAGCCTCATGCTATGGAAAGGAGACATTTGGAGACATATTCCCCTTTTCTTCCACAAGCAGAACGAGTCTGGGGACCAGATCCTGAAGCAAGGTGAACTGCTATAAACAGCTGACATGATACACTGCTCTGGATGAGCTGCAGACATGGCACAAGCCAGTGGAGAGTTGGTTCCATTAAACCAGAGCTCTAGACAAAGACTCCTGCAGACGCACCGCGCTTAACTGTCCAAAATCAAAACAAATTCTAACTCTAAGACATAAAGTTCCTATCTAGAACTAAAGTTTCTTTGAAAGGGCCTCCCTACCAAAGTATCGTGTACATCTGAATAAATACCTGTTTGCTGAAAGTATAAATTAGATATTTTACGACGTGTAACAGGTAGCAAGTACCGTTAGTGTAAAACCAGAAGTGAACTAAAAAGGTGCTGTTGGCATAATTCCTTTTTCTGAATAGACAAAGGCACTGTAAGGAAAAAAATTGCTAAATCACAGGGATAATCATCATAGCCAGCTCCTCTAATGAGGCATCATGGGATTACTGAAGTTATTATAAGAGTCATCTTATTGAAGAAATTCAAAGTTAATTGAAATCAATTGTACTGTTCTGACAGCAGGTGTTTTAAGTGGCTAAAATATCAAAGTGAACTCTTTAAAATGGTTAGAATGAATGTAACGTTCACTTTTCAACTCTTAGCCCTGCCAAGTGATACACTGTACAAACACAAAAAAGTGTACAGTCAAAGAAAAATGCTGGAATGAAATAGCATTTCACATGCCAGTCAAGCAGCTACCAAACAAAAGACGGTTCTAACCCCCTCCAGTACACATTTTCATTATGAATGTGCAATTTCCATGAATCTTAGAAGGGCAACCTAACGGATGGCAGAAAGCTGCAAGTACACACATTTCCATCGTGTTTCACCTCTACGAAAATGTCCTTCATTACCCTTTTTCCCCAACATGAACAGGGAATCTCAGTACAGTATCACTGAAAGCACAAACAGGATGCCAGGATTGCCGTTACACAAACTATTTCCCCAAGTTTCTCCTCCAAGGAGCTGGAGGTAAATTCTTGCCTAGTTTTGTCACTTTTTCTACAGATGGCAAAGCAACCAATAAATTACTAGCTGATTCTAGCAATAAAAAAAAAAGAAAGAAAAGAAAAGAAAAGAAAAAGGAACTGAAGCTTTCTGAATTACAATCCAGAACTAATCTTTACTTTGATCCAGTAAGTTCATTTGATTCTGCAGTTGTTCAGGTTTCCCAGCACAGTCAGCAGGACCTCGATGTGCGTAAGAACTGCAAAGTCAAGGCCATATCTAATACCTGTTGTCTTTACGTTTAAAGACTCAACACAGCGACTGAGAAGTTTCATACTTCAGTTGTCTCCCTTGAGTTCAGCAAGTCACACATAGATGCAATTCTTGCCACAGCAAACGGGGGTGCTGTGTGTACCCTGGGACAGAGTTTGACATTAGGTTCAACTTGATTCGGAAACATCTGTCCGGTTTGACTGAGGTCAGTTGTCCCTGAAGCTTAGAACCCACAATTTTGAATGTGCCCAGCCGGACGAGATACTGAGCTTTGGCAAATGTCAATAATTTACCCTTTAACATGTGTAAACAATGCTGCCATTTCTGGGCACAGCACAGCATGAATTTCAACAAACCAAAAAACCCACTTCCTTCTTTTCCCCAAAACTAAGACACGCCACCAGTAAAACCAGACACCCTGAGCCAAACCGTTTCCAACAACTTGTGTAAGTACTGTACTTACATTTGAAGAAGTCTAACCCTTTCCACAAACGGGCTTTGCTGGTGATCACCACGGGCAAAATACGGTCAGCGATTTAATTTCACATATACTGCCCCAAAATACAAACCAGCAACAACAGAGGCTGGGAGAGCCTGCCTGCAACTAATGTTGATTTTCTGCATAGATAATAAATTATGGTAAAGAAATGAGGCAGCGCACAAGTGAATGGCATATACATAATGTCTTTCAGGAAGACATATTTTTATTACTGCACTCCAGGACAGGCTGGCTGAATTCAGAGTTCATCGCACTCGAAAATATAGTGGCCTGCAGATGCTCACTGTTAATTTTTAAGACCTGGCTTATCACCTCATACTTATGTCAGTACCAAGTAACTTCCGACTGGAGGTGGAAGGGCTGTTTATTTGTTCACCTTGATCTATTAATTAATAAGAGACAACTTTCTAAAATTAAAAGACCTTTAATGACTCTTTAAGGACATAAAGAAAGCAAGAAACACACTCAGCAGAGCACCTCTGGTGTGTTTTTAAGGCCAACGCTGACTCTTATGATAGCTCTTTTATTTACATATAAATGCTTGTTGCTTGACAATTTAGATAAAAATGTTACCGCTGCTCTGCGTGTGCTGTAGATTGAAGGTGTAAAACCACTGGACCAACTAATGGAGTCTTCACACATCATATCTTGTTAAAGAAGAGGT